>NW_028317886.1:22502692-22818269 GCF_062004578.1 Staurois parvus | reverse complement strand
ACGTATGTAATGATGCCTGTGAGCCAGAATGCAAGGCAAAAAGCTGGAGAGTTCTCATCTCCAGCATTATAAAAACCATCAGGTAGAATAGAGAGACCAGGGCACATCAACATGTGATGCACATGTATCTCACAAAATGTAAAGGTCATGTGTGTTCTATATTGCCTTTATGCAGAGGTGCCTCCAAAAGTCAATGAACAGGAACTTTTCATGTGTTGAATAAAATTTGAACTAACAGGCCCCTGAGAGACTAGGCTCCAGTAATCAGAAAGAAAAAAAGCTGCAAATCAGCAGGAATCTTTGAGCGCTTGTGGTGGTGGATTGGAGTGTAGGATTCACACCATTTATTCTATCTACACTGTTGAAGCACAGCTACTTTTATATGATCGTGATAATTTTGGGACTGTCATTTGAACCTTTAGTAATAATCTAGCGCCTCCAGGAATCTGTGGACACTTTATAATTTCTTGTTTAATACATTGATACTTAACATAATCCTAGTAAAAAGGATAGCTCATGTCACTTCTGATATTAGGTGGGATTGATCACATTAGGAGCATTGCGCCATGTGGTTAGAACTTTTTTTTTGCATTTGTCTATGTATGCAGAGCAGATGTAAACAGCAAAATCTCCGATGACATAAAAGCAACCTCCCGCAAGGTATATTTGTATACAACATATGGAATTCTGTCAACAAAGAAAGTTGCAGCGCTTTTAATCACGTCTTTGGTCAGCACATAACAAATGTAAGTATCACACGTGATGCATGGAAAATTGTTTGCAGATTTCCCGTGTGACCTTTAAACATATGGAGCTCCATTATACTAAGGGTCATTTATATAAAACAGTTTTACAAGGCAGTTAAAATGAATGCTGATGTTTCTGCTGCAATAGTTAGATTGACTACAGTAAAACTTTTGTCCCAGTTTATTTTCTTTCATCATGCTTTTACAGATTTCACAATTTTGTCTTATTATGCCAATATGCATTTATTTTATTCATTTATTTTGCAGAGAACTAAAAAAAATACATCTTACATGTGTTGTTAATTAGCTATATAAGAAACACTGCAGATGAGCTTTTAATTTTACAACTTGCAGTCAGAAGATGGCACCACTGAGTCTACAAATCTGGGTTAGTTTACAGCTATGCTGTGAATAGTCTAAATAGCATGAGCTGTGAATGGCTCTAAATAGAGAATATCACACTTCAGACACAGCACTGAATGATTCAGAGGAGGAGCATTCCACCTCCTATTCTGCAAGAAATATGGTTAGATGTGGGCTTTTAGACAGAGAGGGGTAAAAAGAAAAAATAGTTTTTTAAATGCAAAAGCCCAGCATGCTCCGCAGACTAATGGGCACAAAGTACACTGTATTAAATGAATATTTATAAAATAAACTATATGAACACTGTTAAACAGTGTTCATTAAAAGAACCTGACACTCCTACCATGAAGATCCTTGTTCAGGTACTTCCTGGGGTGACAACTGTCTACCAGTTGTGCTCCTTGTTGTCAGCTCTGTCACATGCACCCCTCATTCAGACTACAAGTGGTTGTGCCAGTTTCAGGCATTAGCAGCCGATCGGCGATCTCCGGCACATGCGCAGATACGTCGAGGGGGACAGATCCTCATAGGAGACAGATTTTCATGCTACACCGGTCTTCAGGGCGGACTGTGAGAGGAGCCTAGCGGGAGCCTAGCTCCGCGGGCCGGATTAAAAGGTCCGCCGGGCCGTACACGGCCCGCGGGCCGTAGTTTGCCCATTGCTGGCCTAGAAGCACTAAGGTTGTTGGTTTGAATCCCAACCACAACACCACCTGCCTGGAGTTTGCATGTTCTCCCTGTGCCTGCATGGGTTTCCTCTACACTCCAAAGACATACTGGTAGGTTAAATGGCTCCTGTCTAAATTGCCCCTAGTGTATGTGAGTTAGGGACCTTAGATTGTTTGCTCCTTGAGGGATATTAACTGATCTGAATGTATGTAAAGCACTGCATAAATCTGACAGCGCTATACAAGTACCTATAAAAATTTCTCTGCGCAACGTATCCTTAACATGTTCCAACCATATTTTCAAGAAATTATATAATAAATAAAGTTAAAAAATAATAAAAAATCCCCTTGTTGCTGCTTACACTGATATGTGTTTCCCACACCTCACAGAAATAAATGCACTTGAATTACATGTATTATAGTTATATCTATGTTTTCTTCCATCTTGGGACATAATAGCAATGAATAAATTAAATGCAGGCATGTCTTGAAGGTAGCCCCTTCCTCCTTAAAAGTACATGGATTTCAGAAATGCGCACAAATATTATATGGCATAAAACTGGAGACCGCAAGGTTTTAATTCTACAGGTCCTCTGCTTTCATCATAATATAGTTTTACGAGTCTTTACTCATTTTTGTTTTAAACTCAATGATGTAGATGTTATTTTGTTTGAAGAATGCAAATTTGGATCCAGGATCTAAATGGCTAAAAGTGCCCCTTTCTACCACCCAGGCTGCAGCTGTTGGTGGTCTCAGATCCAGCAATCAGCAGCACAGCTGAAATGTACCGCTCATCTGTACAGTTACCATTTCCTGTTACGCCCTTACTCTGACAGGCAGAAGCAATACAAAGTTCTGAATACAAGTTTGCTTGATTTTATACACACATAAATACACATTTTAAAGCCGCTGAAAATGAGGTAACAGGTAAACTTTCCAATCAAATTCAACTAGAAGAAATTGTGATCGATTTACTAAAACTGGAGAGTGCAAAATCTTGTGTAGCTCTGCATAGAAACCAATCAGCTCTAGGATTTTGTCAAACCTAATTGAACAAGCTGAAGTTGGAAGCTGATTGGCTGCCATGCGCACCAAATAGTGCACTCTCCAGTTTTAGTAAATCAGCCCCATTGTGTGGATCTTGGATGACAACAATTATACATAGATCCTCAAGGGATACTTGATAGAAATTTGATAATAAGAAAGGTACATGATATAAGAGAAAAAAAACTGATTGAAGATACATAAACATAACATTTAAATGTAGCTAATTTAAATATAGGTATACCTTTTTTTCAATGGGTAGATATGTATTGTGGCTGAAGTTTTGGTCGAGTTTTGTTGATGTTTTTTATGTTTAGTCAAAATAGCACATCAATCAGTCTAAAAGCACCACTCCACTAAGTGCATGTAAAGTGATTTGTAACTTTTAAGAGGATGTTACGATAAACAAGACCCTTGTGCGTCACTCTGAAAATGACATGCACAGACTCATGCTGGTAGAAGTAAAATGAGCCTGTCCTTCCAAGATCTGGAAACAGTCTGCAGAAGATGTTTTAAAAAAACTGAATGAAAACGCCAGAGGTGTGATCTGTACACCAAGCAGAATAATTGTTAGATATGACATTTATCCTCTTGTGTTGTAGTCACAAGCTTCAGGGGTATTTAGTAATATCAGACTGAAAAAATGCAAAAAAATATATATACAGTATATGCTGACTTATTTGGAACCCAAATAAAGTGTTAAACACCCCTGTACTGGAAAAAATAAGTGGTTGTGCATCAAATATATATTTTTTATGTTACGGCATATGAATAGTTCACATTTTGCCTTTGTGATTGTGTGCATTAATGTCTATTTTGTTTTATTTATTATATATGCTGCATCTGTACAAAAAAAAAATGGCAACCATCCCATTTTATGTATGGCTTATGCATGTATTTGCAAATGCGTGCAAACAAAACCCTCAGTTTTGAACGCAATCTGTTAGACAGGGCCAAATTGGTTGTTTTGCAGGCTAGCTGGCAAATATGCTGGAAAATCATTTCTTTGTGAATTACCGTATTTTCCGGCGTATAAGACAACTGGGCGTGTAAGACGACCCCCTACTTTTCCTGCTAAAATGTAGTGTTTGGGCTATACTCGCCGTATAAGACTACCCCTCTTCCAATGCACACCAGTGGGAGGAATAGTGCCCCATCATCGGTGTCAGTGGGAGGAATAGTGCCCCATCATTGGTGTCAGTGGGAGGAATAGTGCCCCATCATTGGTGTCAGTGGGAGGAATAGTGCCCCATCATTGGTGTCAGTGGGAGGAATAGTGCCCCATCATTGTATTAGTGGGAGGAATAGTGCCTCATCATTGGTATTAGTGGAAGGAATAGTGCCTCATCATTGGTATTAGTGGAAGGAATAGTGCCCATCATTGGTATTAGTGGGAGGAATAGTGCCCCATCATTGGTGTCAGAGCGACGAATCGTGCCCCATCATTGGTGTCAGTGGGAGGAATAGCACCCCATCATTGGTGTTAGTGGGAGGAATAGCACCCCATCATTGGTGTCAGTGAGAGGAATCGTGCCCCATCATTGGTATCAGTGGCAGGAATAGTGCCCTATCATTAGTATCAGTGGGAGGAATAGTGCCCTATCATTAGTATCAGTGGGAGGAATAGTGCTCCATCTTTGGTGTCAGTGGGGGGAATCGTGCCTCATCATTGGCATCAGTGGGAGGAATAGTGCCCCATCTTTGGTGTCAGTGGGAAGAATAGTGTCCCATCATTGGTGTCAGTGGGGGGTGGAATAGTGCCCCATCATTGGTGTCAGTGGGGGGTGGAATAGTGCCCCATCATTGGTGTCAGTGGGGGGGGGGAGGAATAGTGCATCATTGTTGGTGTCAGTGGGAGGAATAATGCCCCATCATTAGTATCAGTGACACCAATGATGGGGCACTATTCCTCCCACTGACACCAATTACACTTGCTGACCGATGTTCTAGTATGGTGCTGCTGCAGCCAGCATATGTGGTTGCAGCAACACCTCTACACTGCACACTTACCAGCCGCTCCTTCACTCAATTTTCGATGGGCCGCTCGGCTCCGCCCCCTCGCCGGTGATTGGCCGCCTGTGTTCCTTTCCTGAGCTACAGTTCTGGCGGCCAATCACCGGTGAGGAGGCGGAGCCGAGCAGCCGCGCTAACATCCAGTGGCCAAACTGAAGGAGCAGCCGTGCTTCCTGGACCGGATCGTCCTGGGACCGGATCCAGGTAAGAAACAGCAGCCCCTGTCCACCCCTGGGCTTAGTGTCTCTTCCGTTGGAAGGGGGGGTGGCGGCGGCACGCCCCCCTAAAAGGTGTCAGTATGCCGTATACTGGCGTATAAGACGACGCCCGACTTTTGAGAGGATTTTCAAGGGGTTAAAAGTCGTCTTATACGCCGGAAAATACGGTATATATGATACATCCTTTTGAAAGATAAAAAAAATAGTGATAAGTAAAGCCTAGGACACACAATGAGAAAATCAGACAAAAATACTGCTTTGGAGCGATCGTCTGATAATCAGATTGTTAGTATACAGTTTTTGAGAACTGATCATGACAGTTCATGAGAAATTATCCAAAGGGACAAGCACAAAAATCTTTCTCATAAGGTAACAGAAAGAATGATTATAATTTAATAAGTATAATATTCGTCTGTAAAAAATTGAGTGACCAAGACCATGCATGCCCAGAAACGAAAGAATACATTACAATACAATACAATTCATAACATCATTCCGGGAAGTTGTACTCTTATGAGAATTTTTGTAACTATAGTAACCTATTCACTTTTGATATGAGACTAGCATGCAAGAAAAAAACCAGATGATCATATGTCTGATATTCTCATCATGCGTACTAGGCATTAGACTAGCCAGAGTGGTGGGGGGTAGAGCATGAAATGTGCCCCCCCCCTTTCCCCCACCCACCAGCAAGGGTTACAATTTTTAAATTAATACTTACCTGGGATTGGTAGTTGAATGGTCAACAGTCCTGGACATGAGCTGCAGCCTATAAATAAAAAAAAAAATGCATCATTAGTGAAGCAGTCGGCGGTGGAAAAAAAGAAAAAGGCACATCTTGCCCTCCCTCCCCTTGTCGTGGCTCTTGTTTGTCCATTTCTTTGAAATGGGACTGTAAGTTATAGTAATGGTTAGCTTGAGGTTCAATAGCTGGGCTAAATAAGCTGTGTATGTATAATTTATTATAAGTTTTCGAGTGTACATTAATTAAATAACTAATGAATTACTTTGTAAGTTATTGGATACAAAATTGTGAATACTTATAATAAAGGGCCGCAGCCTATTAATCCACAGCTTTGTGTCCAGTGTTGTATTTCTTTAATTAATTTTGTTCTTTCTACATTCCCATTTAAATTGGTAAATGACAACAAAAGTATTCACTTCATTGGTAAAGTGTAACGGCACTTGGCAGTGGACATTTGATGGATGAGAGGGGGAGACTGCTGCTGGTGCACAATGGCCTTCTGGGACTCAGGGGTCCATTTATACTTAAAGTAGAACTAGAGGCATTTTTTTTTTCCATTTTATTTAGAGAAAGGGTTATTACCGCTGTCAGGTTTTCTTTGCCCTCTGTGTCCCATTGGGGAGATTTCCTGTCACTTCCCTTCTAGAGCCAAGACAGGCAGTAAGGGGAAATCCCTTTAACTTCCCTGTAGGTATTCCCGAGTGTAGCTCGGGGTAAAGTTTCAGCACCACAAGCGGTAACCCCGAGCTACACTCGGGAATACCCTGCAGCGTTGTTCCGGGATCTCTTCTTCACTTACCTTGTCCTTCGCTCCCGCGATGTCCCTCCTGTAGTGTCCCCTGTAATGTCCTCCGGCGGGTGCCGCCATCTGTCATCTGGGTTCCGTCCCCTGCGACGTCGGGATGTACGGGGGACGGAACTGGCGGGAAATTTGAAAGTTGTAAAAGTGACATTCACTAAATTCACTAAAATCACATAGTAAAACATTACTGTATCAAACCATTTCACATACATTTTGTCCCTAGTGCTTTGTCCTGTGCCCTGCCTGCATTTATACTGTTCTTTCTGCCTGGAAACTGAGAAATGTCCATGGCGTCCAAAAAGCGTCCCTTTAGGTCAAAAGCAGTTTTAGACCAACTAGAGAACAGCGATAGTAAATTAGAATCACTTGCAGAATTGATTGATAATGATTTGTGGGGAAATTCGTCATCAGACACTGAAAATGATTTTGCGACTTTGCTCAGTGATGTGCGAACTTGGCGCTATATTTCAAATTTCAGTGTTTTTGGTTTGATTATATTATTTAATTAAATGTACTATTATTATTATATTATTATTTTTTATGATTATTTATTAAATTATAATTCATGATTTTGTGTTTCAAATTTTAACATACCCGGGATGTTTACTAGACTCTTGTTCGGACAGATTTCAGTGAGTTATTCCTAAAAATTACAGGCCTGCAATAAAAAACGCTAGGGAGGCTACAGTTAGAGAAATCCTGGTTGTTACCAGGGTCACCAGAACCATTGTCGCAGAAGACTTCCCTTTGATTACTGTTCTGAGGACAACACAAAATTTGGGATTTTTTTCACTTTCAATGATAACTGTAAACAGGACAAATAAAGAGGGTGAATTTTCCTCACAGGGACACAGCCAGCAATAAAAAACCTCACAAGTGTTCTAATCCCTCTCTGCTCTATCCTAAACTAGAAAATGTTTTACCTTTGGTTATACTTTAATTTTGGTTTGGCTAATTATGGGATCCCTCCTGTTGTTCTGCACACTTGATCTCTTCCGAGGCAGGTTAGAAGTGGGAGATAGTCCTAATTATTGCCTAACCATGCTCCTGGTTTGTAGTGTTGTAGCGAATTGCCTGCCTGACCTGCAATGGGACCTGCACAAAATGTTCATATCTTGTTTATCTATTTTTATTGTTTGTTGTTTATATTGGGATGCAAATTTCGCACACATATTGAAATTTACTCTCTATTTTGTTTTGGGAAAGGGGAGCTTTTCTATTGTTTTTATATAAATTGGGTTCTGTTATAAGACATCCAAGCCAGGTTTTTGAGCTCACTTGTCTCAGGGAGCAATTCAGTTCTGAGCTGATTAGTGGAATTTGCTAGTAGGATGTATAAAAGTATGCAACTGGTGTCATAGGGTAATGAATAACCGCAAAATGCGTCTACATTGCCTTTTTCCCCACTGTATGGTGCACTGTCTTGGATTTTTCTATGCCAAAAAAGAGGATTAAGTTTGGAGTATGGCCATCTGGGATTTCTCTTCTCCCTTGTGTGCAGCAAGCGAGGTGTTGCAGCGTGGACTAACCTGTAGCATTGATATCTCTTGTTGAGGGACCTACATAATGTTTCTCCCCTTTTTCTCTTCACATAATTTGGCCTGGAAATGAAGGGACACTTCAGAGTATGACAAAGGCTATAGCTCATTTGTATCTATCTCTCTATATATCCTGAATCTATCCACTCATCCATCTATCTATCATGAAGAATTGTTTGTTACATGGTTAAATGGGGGAGCGACAATTTTTTGTCGCACCCTATCTTCACCACTGATGGGTGATCATGCCCCTCTCTCTAGACCCTTGGGCCCTGATCTACAGTATATATCTACATAGATAATGATGAAGTGAAGTATACAGAGGGCAGTTAAGTGCCAAGTATTGTTATTAGTTGAGATTTTCCAGTACTATGTCCAATTTTCCTTAAGGCAAATGAGATCTAATGAAGGCAGCAGATACCAATAAAACTGCCATCTACAGGGGTTAGACAAAAAAATGGAAACACTACATGATTTGCAGGTTTGAAAGTGATGACATGTTTCGCGTTGAAAATGGAAGTGATGTAACATTCTTTTGCTTCCGCTGTGTGATGAGGCACCTAGCTAACAGGTGGGAAGCCTCACTTTCATCATATACTGTGTGCACTGCTAGTAATACAGAGTCGTGTCAGTGCTTAATGAGCGCCAAAGAGGGCAAATTGTTGGTGCCTACTTAGCTAGTGCCTCTGTAAGTGAAGTTGCCAATTTATTTGCCGTGTGCAGAGGTACAGTGTCAACGGTTATGATGGCATATACAGTTTTCGTCTGATGTGCATATGCACAGTCTACATGGTCAACTGACCAAAAGAACATTTCGCAGGATTGTGACCCAGAATAGGAAAAAAACTGTGGCAAAAGTGACTGCAGAGCTCAATCCCAGTCTTCACGGGACTGGGATTGAACTCTGCAGTCACATTTGCACTCATTTTCATATATAGTCATTCAGCCAACTAGACAGCCATATACATCTATAACCACACACTATACTCTCTAGGAATATAATAATAGTGGACATTACTGTATATGCAGAACAAATAGTGTGTAAGGTGACCTCATAAACCTATTGTCATGGTTGTAGGTAAACAAACAGAATTTTCTGGCTGTATTAACATTTCAAGTTGGCTGAAGACCGAAATGTTAATGGCTAGGGAATTGATTTGCTAGTTTGATGCATAGCTCTTATTCTACTCATACAGTACGTATTGTTAGTTTAAACAGTATCATATTTTTCTGTCTGAATGTTTTTTTACACTGTTTCCAAAATGCTAGACTGCTCACCGGAGCCACTGGAACACCAGGTACAGGAAGCAAGCTGAGCCGTGCACACTCTCTAGTTCGCACGGGCATCTGTGCGGGTGTGGGTGCATGGTCACAAGCGCATTTTGGGGCCATGCACCTGCATGGATGTCACATTGAGAGCAGTGGCTGTGTCTGTGCACCTGCTGCATCCCAAATGCCAGCAATGAGACTCTCATGGACATCTGTGCATCCCCTTACAGGTAAACATGGCTGTCACATATGCACAGATTCATAAGGCCCATGTGAAACGAATCAGTTGTGTGGTCAGTGTGATGGCTGAGGCCATCTCACTATATCCTGCCACACACTGGATAGATCTCAAGAATTTAAATTCATTGTAGAAACTGTGTACTGACATGTCAATCGCATTCCCCATTCTAGGACCACCCCACTGGTGCATTTCACCCACTTTGGGCTTAACTGTAGAGATCTACAGTTAAGCTCTGATTGGATGAAATGCATTAGAAGGGCAGCCCTAGGACAAGGACTGCCATTATCATGTTTGTGGACAGTTCTACAATAAACATTCTCCTGTGATCTATCCAGTGTGCGGCAGCCTTTTGTTTTTTTCAAAATGCTATTTTAATGTCATTTTAAAATATGCTAAATATAACAATTATTTAAATAGTATTTGTTTTACCCCTTTGTGATTTGCCATTAGATGTTTTATGACGTACTGTATAATCAAAACTAAAAGCAAACCGCAGCCACATTTTCAGTTATTAAACCCACATTTTCATTAATAACCAATAAAGTTTTCCACACAAATAAAAGTATTATATTGTCTCTTGCCAGAGGAAAGCCTCTAAGGAGACAGAAACAATGACACATATTCTTTCAACTTTTGTTAGCCTGCACAGAGTTTTGGCTTTTAAATACACCATGCTACACATGCTAACAAAGACGTTTCTTACTGACCATAGCAACCAATCAGTTCCTAAATGTTATTTCAGCAGTTCAAAATTAATATGACATAAGGACTCTGATAAGTTGTTATTGTCAAGAAAAATACAGTATTTCTTGTTAATACATTTTTCATACATTAACCATAAGATTGGGGCTGATTTATGAAAAGTATGCTAACTTAAAAGGTTCCTGTTGCCCACAGCAAAATCCGTCAGAAACCTTGTTTTAATTTAATACAATGGACTCTGAAATTGACAATTTACAACAATTTAATAGGTCACCAGGAGAAATAAGAAACTGTTCATTCAGCACCCTTTTCATACCTTTCATTCACTGGTTCTGGTAATTTGTTTTATGAGCAGCACACATTTTACCACATAGAACGGCCTCTAGCAGCCATTCTCAATCAAGGTTCTGTTACAGAGGTTGCTAGGCTTTCCATGAGCCGTACGTAATGGTGAATTGATCTTCTGCCTGATGGTGGCTGCATACTTCTGGGACTGACATTAATTGGCAGAGCCAGCAGTATGGGACCAGTAGAAAAACATCTCTCATTTCTCAGGTAAACAACAGCTGACAGCAATCATCTTTTCAACTGTCTAAAAGGGGGTATTCTTTCTACTTGCCACCAACATAAGGTGCAATTTTCCCACTGTCCCCAACTTAAAGGGGCATTCTTTGTACTTAAAACCAATGTAAGGGCACAGAACACTGACCATTAATGAAATGGGGCATTTTTCCTGATGATTAACATTGAAACGGGGCCTTATCCTACAGTCCTTCTTCCAGTGACTACCAGTGCAACATGGTAATTCTCCCACTGACCCCAAATGTAAGAAAGTATTTCTCTCATTTGCTTCAAATGTAAGGAAGCACTGCACTGACCAACATTTTAAGGAGGCACTACACTATCCATCAATGTAAGGTAGCTCTATACTGACCATCAATGTATGGAAGCACTACACTAACCATCAATGTAAGGTAGCTCTACACTGACCATCAACGTAAGGTAGCTCTACACTGACCATCAATGTACAAAAGCACTACACTAACCATTAATGTAAAGTAGTTCTACAATTACCATCAGTGTAAGGGAGCACTACACTGACCATTATTGTAAGCGAGCACTATACTGACCATCAATGTAAGGTAGCTGTACACTCACCATCAATGTAAGGGAGTGCTACACTGTCCATCATTGTAAGCCAGTGCTACACTGACAATAATTGTAAGTCAGCGCTACACTGACCATCATTGTGAGTGAGCACTACACTGACCATCAATGTAAGGTAGCTCTATACTGACCATCAACGTAAGGTAGCTCTACACTGACCATCAATGTAAGGTAGCTCTATACTGACCATCAACGTAAGGTAGCTCTACACTGACCATCAATGTAAGGTAGCTCTACACTGACCATCAATGTAAGGTAGCTCTACACTGACCATCAACGTAAGGTAGCTCTACACTGACCATCAATGTAAGGTAGTCGTACACTGACCATCAATGTACGAAAGCACTGCATTAACTATTAAATGTAAAGTAGTTCTACAATGACCATCAATGTAAGGGAGCACTACATTGACCATTGACATAAGGGAGCACTACACTGACCTTTGACATAAGGGAGCACTACACTGGCCATTATTGTAAGTGAGCACTATACTGACCATCAATGTAAGGTAGCTGTACACTCACAATCAATGTAAGAGAGTGCTACACTGACCATCACTGTGTGTGAGCCCTACACTAACCATCATTGTAAGTGAGCACTACACTGACTATCAATGTAAGGTAGCTCTATACTGATCATCAATGTATGGAAGTACTACACTAACCATCAATATAAGGTATCTCTACACTGACTATTAATGTAAGGTAGCTCTACACTGACCATCACTGTACAAAAGCACTGCATTAACCTTTAATGTAAGGTAGTTCTACAATGGCCATCAGTGAAAGGGAGCACTACACTCACCATCAATGTAAGGGAGCTCTACACTGACCATCATGTAAGGTAACTCTATACTAACCTTCAATGTACAGAATCACTACACTAACTATCAATGTAAGGTATCTCTACACTGACCATAAATGCAAGGTAGCTCTACACTCACCATCAACGTAAGATAGCTCTACACTCACCATCAATGTACGAAAGCACTTCACTAACCATCAATGTAAAGTAGTTCTACAATAACCATCAGTGTAAGGGAGCACTACACTGATGTAAGGGAACACTACACTGACCATCATTGTAAGTGAGCACTACACTGACCATCAATGTAAGGTAGCTGTACACTCAACATCAATGTAAGGGAGCGCTACACTGACCATCATTGTAAGAGAGTGCTACACTGACCATCACTGTAAGTGAGCACTATGCTAACCATCAATGTAAGAGAGTGCTACACTGACCATCACTGTAAGTGAGCACTAAGCTGACCATCAATGTAAGGTAGCTCCAGGGGCGGACTGACCATTTGGAAACTCGGGCACTGCCCGAGGGCTCGGGGCCAGTAGGGGGCCCCATGAGATGCCCCTGGTACCTTTTTCATAGGCTTTTTTGAGTTTGGGCAAGGACACAGGGGCCCCATGATCCCCTATTGCCCGGGGGCCCCATGAGTTGTCAGTCCACCCCTGGGTAGCTCTACACTGACCATCAATGTATGGTAGCACTACACTGATTATCAATATAAGGTAGCTCTATACTGACCATCAATGTAAGGGAGCACTACACTAACCATTAATGCAAGGTAATTCTGCAATGACTATCAGTATAAGCTGTACACTAACCATTGATATAAGGTAGCTCTGCACTGACCATCAATGCAGGGGGTCACTACACTACTACCCTGGCTGGCAAAGTAAGGGGGCACATCTCCACTGACCACCGATGTAAGCAAGCAGTACATTGAGCATAGATATAAGGGGGCATTACACTTCTACACTGCCCAATGATGTAAGGGGAGACTATGCACTGACCACTACACTGACCATCAATGTAAGGTAGCTCTACACTAACCATCAATGTAAGGGAGCACTACACTAACCAATAATGCAAGGTAATTCTGCAAGGACTATCAGTATAAGGGAGCACTACACTAACCAATAATGCAAGGTAATTCTGCAAGGACTATCAGTATAAGGGAGCAGTACACTAACCATTAATGCAAGGTAATTCTGCAAGGACTATCAGTATAAGGGAGCAGTACACTAACCATTGATGTAAGGTAGCTCTGCACTGACTATCAGTGCAAGGTAGCTCTACACTGACCATCAATGTATGGTAGCACTACACTTATCAATAAAAGGTAGCTCTATACTGAGCAGCAATGTAAGGGAGCACTACACTAAAAATTGATGCAAGGTAGCTCTGCACTGACCATCGCTGCAGGGGGTCACTACATTACTACCCTGGCTGGCAATGTAAGGGGGCACATCTGCACTGACCACTGATGTAAACGAGCAGTACAGTGAGCATAAATATAAGGGGGCATTACACTTCCACACTGCCCAATGATGTAAGGGGAGACTATACTTCTACAGTGAATCACAATGTAAGGGGCCACTCCTCCACTGATCCCCAATGTAAGTAGGCAGTACACTGACTATAAATGTGGAGAATGGCGCTTCTACACTGACCAATGATGTGAGGTGGGACAAATGTGTTTGCTTTTTCTACATTTGTTATTTGCAGCATACAGTTTCCAAAACCACAGGTGAACTTTACATGAAAGCCTGAGTATATTGTCATAAATATACTGCATATAAATCTTAATAATTTCATCCTTAACACAATAAAAGTCATGTAGAGGATATACATTTTGTAAAATAACCCAGCACACCAGGATCATTGCAGAGACAAATATGGACAAAAAATGAGACAAATGTAATGTTTGGTGGCTTTGAACAGCTAGGCTGAGCGAGGAGTTTATTTAATATGTATGATACGTGTAACAATTTGTGTCACTTTTCATGGGTCATCAAATAAAAAGAAAAGAACTTAAAATTGTTTTGTTTCTAATATTTATTTAACAAAGAGAAGTATTTAATGAAAAACCAAGAGACCAGTTTAGATTATTATTTTTGTTTTCCAAAACAATAAAAGGTGAAACATGATTGGTTGCAGTGGGCAAGGTCTCCACCTCTGTGGGGTAATTTTCTTTTATATGGGTTTTATAAATTTTTCTTTCTGGCAATCTATTAGAGCGAACTAGCTTTTTTTCATTTTTTTACATACCTCAAGATTTGCTTGTGAAAGACAGAAATATACTCTCTTTTGCAAGTCTTGAAATGTTTGGCTGGGCAAAATAAACAAAAAACAGTAGATCTCTACAATACATTTTCCCATGTTTTGTCTCTTTAAATAGGCTACAAGCAGGGGCAAGGACACAGGGCCCCATGATCCCCTATTGCCTGGGGGCCCCATGAGTTGTCAGTCCGCCCCGGCTACAGGTAAAGAAAAATAACTGTTAATCCCAACAATAAGGACCTGATGTGAGCTGAGAATGCTTTACTGAAGTCCAAAGCAGTGCCCTCTCTGTTAGACCACAATTCATCATCCCTCCCAATCTCTACATCATAACATGAAGGTGTTCTGTAGTACAACAAAGATACAATCAAGAATGAAAACATACAAAAAATATATACATAAAATAAATATAAAATAAAGCTGTGGGGCCTTAAAAAACCACTATGTGACATTATAAGATATTATAAAAAAAATTTTTTCAAAAACACATAAGTGTATGCAGCATGATACAAAACATGGCATGAATAGGCCCATGTAAAAGAATCTCAACCCCATAAACATATCATTATGGAGATATATATATATATAGCGTGATTTTTTTAAAAAGGACTGAGGAAGTCACGTGATGTGATGTAACGTGTAGAGTGGACCAATGATGTCAAGCTGCTAAACAGGACGTTTACGTCTTGGAAATTCCTGAACACATTGAAAATACATTCTAAAAAGGTTTTTTTACTGTGGTGTTCCAGCAGGACACTTTTAAATGTGAGTGCAATCTGTTTTTTTAATAAATCACGCTATATTCATATACTACACTATGGCAAGCGTTTCTGTTTACATATGCGGAGGATATGTGGGATAAAGAGGAGATGGGACTGTTTGCAGCACAGTGAGGAGGAAAGTGGAGTCATCTATGCAGTATACCTACCCGGGTTAAAAGGGAAAGGCGGTATTTGCAATTATGCAATTTGGGTCATAAAAGGAGGTGAGAGTATATATGTATGTCTCTGGTGGAGGAGCACCTATAAAGAATATATGTGGATATAAGCAATAAAGAGCACCTGTTTGGGAACAAATTATAAAGGCACGGATCAAGCACACATTATGGACTTTTAAGTTGTATTCAGTGTATTCACCGTTGTTGCATAATCACATGGTTTGGATGCTTTAATTCATATATGAGGTTATAGAGATATAAGCGCGGCACTATTTTATGATATAGTCAATCAGTATGCATGATTCCAGTCTAAGGGGTCAATTCACTAAAGGTTACCTCATGCGACATAAAGGTCACGTGACTAATTTTTCAGAAATATCGCATGAGATAATAAAAGAGTCAATTTATCAAAGTAAAATATCGAACACTAGGTAAATACCGCACATTTGTTAAAATAGTGAGATAGGTACTGCAAAAAAAATGAGATACATCATTAACGTCAATTCATTAAAAAACACACACATTCATTATTTATCACCTGGTGTTTGCTGGAGGTATTTTAGAAATGTACAAATTAACTACTTGCCCTCCAGAGGATTTACCCCCCTTGATGACCAGGCCATTTTTTGTGTTACAGCGCTGCAATATTTTAACTGACAATTGCACGGTCCTGCAATGCTGCACCCAAATGAAATTTACATCCTTTTTAGTAATGGCGGCAATCAGCAACTTATAGCGGGACTGCGGCCGGCATTCTGACACTGGGGGGAACTGACTTGGTGTCACTGACATCCCCAGTGACACCAATACAGTGATCAGTGCTAAAAAAAAAGCACTTACAATGTACTAATGGCACTGGCACATATAATAAAGGTAAAAACCGGGATGCTCTTGGCTGAAAAATAAATAAATACTGATCAAGAAGGGGGTTATAATAGTAATTATCCCTGATAATAAATACAGCCGACTCACATATATAAATGACTATGTGGTGTGCTCTGAACCTAATGTAGCATAAGAAGCAAGGAGGGGACCAAGGGAAAGGAAACCCACAGGTCAAAAAAGGGGTCTAAAAGAGGACAAACAGCGGCTTAATGAAAAACCAATACTAACCATTTATTGCAGCGTAATAAGCAGACATAAAATTACCATGAATAAGAAAAAAAGAAAAAAAGATCTCACCACCACCAACAGAGACAGATAAAGGATGGAAATGACGTGGTCATCCGGCATAAAGTCAATTGCACCGTATCCTGTATATCAAGACCAATAAAGTATTAGGCTTGATATACAGGATACGGTGCAATTGACTTTGTCTGTGTCCTGTATTACTATACGTGATGTCTTCTCATGGCTTCTTTTTCCTATATTACATCCCATAGTGCATGAACTTCATCCCCCTCACAGGCCTTCATCTACACTGCAGTGTCGGGACCCTCTAGCGCATGGTGTCATCCCGGATGACCACGTAATTTCCATCCTTTATCTGTCCCTATTGGTGGTGGTGAGGTCTTCTTTTTTCCTTTTTTTCTTATTTATTGTAATTTTATGTCTGCTTATTACGCTGCAATAAATAGTAAGTATTGGATTTTCATTAAGCCGCTGTTTGTCCTCTTTTAGACCCCTTTTTTGACTAAAGGCACTGGGCAGGAAGGGGTTAACATGAGGGGCGATCAAAGGGTTAACTGTGTGCTGTTTTACTTGTGTCTGTGGCCGTGTGCTTCACTGTAAGCACACTGCTTTAGATGGCAGCCACCCAAAGCCATGTGCACGAGCTGATAGGGAGGAGAACTGTTTTGTTTGCAAACAGTTCTCCTCCCCGTCGGAGATGCTCAGCAATCATCAGGCGCCAGCAAGTAATCACCGGCCGGAGCCCGGTGATTGATGGCCGCGTACAGTGGTGTGGGTAGGGCGACATGCACGCCTAGCGTGTGCCCCCTACCCGAAAATGCTAAATTATGTATATAAACGTGATTTTGCGCTCCCATGCCACCATGTAGCAGTATTTCTGCTATAGGGTGGTCAGAAAGCTGTTAACAATTAGAAGAACTCTGCACTGGCCAGAATGGGAAAAGTATACAATGTATCTGAGTGAAAATGTTCTCCTCTGAGCTCAGGAATGAAAATAAATTGTAACACTTCATCAGAGGTAGATCATTTTGTGAATGAAAGCACACTAGATTGTTTTCATAGTTTCACAATATTGCTGTGTGCCTTCCAGAGCAGTGTTAGCCTGCAAAACAAAATAGTGAAAAAACAACCAAAAATAACGCAAAATTTAAGTACTAAATATCACAAAACATAAACATTTAATGCATTCATTAAATAACATGTTTTTGAGTGAATTGACTACTTTTGAAATAAATGGTTATTTTAACTAAAAAATGAATGCGTTATTTATCTCTTAGTGAATTGATCCCTAATTTATCTGTGCACAGAATGAATGTCATCTCAACGGATCAAGTCTTCCTCATTAGACATATTTTATATAATTATTTTATTGTTTTTCTGATATCCTATTTTTTCCTAACACAGCAAGATTTAAGCCATACAGTATCTCACAGAAATGAGTACATCTCTCACATTTTTTTAAATATTTTATTATATCTTTTCATGTGACAACACTGAAGAAATTACACTTTGCTACAATGTAAAGTAGTGAGTGTACAGCTTGAATAACAGTTTAAATTTGCTGTCCCCTCAAAATAACTCAAAACACAGCCATTAATGTCTAAACCGCTGGCAACAAAAGTGAGTACACCACTAAGTGAAAATGTCCAAATTGGGCCCAATTAGCCATTTTCCCTCCCCGGTGTCATGTGACTCGTTAATGTTACAAGGTCTCAGGTGTGAATGGGGAACAGGTGTGTTAAATTTGGTGTTATCGCTCTTACTCTCTCATACTGGTCACTGGATGTTCAACATGGCCCCTCATGGCAAAGAACTCTCTGAGGATCTAAAAAAAAGAATTGTTGCTCTACATAAAGATGGTTTAGGCTATAAGAAGATTGCCAAGACCCTGACATTGAGCTGCAGCACGGTGGCCAAGACCATACACATTTAACAGAACAGGTTCCACTCAGAACAGGCCTCGCCATGGTCGACCAAAGTTGAGTGCACATACTCAGCATCATATCCAGAGGTTGTCTTTAGGAAATAGACATATGAGTGCTGCCAGCATTGCTGCAGAGGTTGAAGGGGTGGGGGGGTCAGCTTGTTAGTGCTCAGACCATACGCCACACCCTGCATCAAATTGGTCTGCATGGCTTTCGTTCCAGAAGGAAGCCTCTTCTAAAGATGATGCCCAAGGAAGCCCGCAAACAGTTTGCTGAAGACAAGCAGACTATGGACATGGATTACTGGAACCATGTCCTGTGGTCTGATGAGACAAAGATAAACGTATTTGGTTCAGATGGTGTCAAGCGTGTGTGGCGGCAACCAGGTGAGCAGTACAAAGACAAGTGTGTCTTGCCTACAGTCAAGCATGGTGGTGGGAGTGTCATGGTCTTAGGCTGCATGAGTGCTGCTGGCACTGGGGAGCTACAGTTCATTGAGGGAACCATGAATTCCAACATGTACTGTGACATACTGAAGCAGAGCATGATCCCCTCCCTTCGGAAGACTGGGCCGCAGGGCAGTACTCCAACATGATAATGACCCCAAACACACCTCCAAGATGACCATTGCCTTGCTAAAGAAGCTGAGGGTAAAGGTGATGAACTGGCCAAGCATGTCTCCAGACCTAAACTCTATTGAGCATCTGTGCGGCATCCTCAAACGGAAGGTGGAGGAGCGCAAGGTCTCTAACATCCATCAGCTCCGTGATGTCATCATGGAAGACTGGAAGAGGAATCCAGTGGCAACCTGTGAAGCTCTGGTGAACTCCATGCCCAAAAGGGTTAGGCAGTGCTGAAAAATAATGGTGGCCACACAAAATATTGACACTTTGGGCCCAATTTGGACATTTTCACTTGGAGGTGTACTCACTTCTGTTGTCAGTTTAGACATGTCAAAAGATATAATAAAATATTTACAAAGATTTAAGGGGTGTACTCACTTCTGGGAGATACTGCACATGTTATTGCTGTGGAGAGTTAACCCAGATTCAATTATGTCATCATAGTGAAAAGTGGTTTTCCGTCTTGTGGGCCTCGTCATATGAGATGTTGTTGAGTCATCAGAATGAGGTTACTCTTGTCAGCACTGTAATGTGATAGAAATGTTATCAGATTGATTCTCAAATTAGTAAACTGTTTAAATGATTTACATAAGAATAGTTCAAAACATGATTTAGCATATTTCAAAAATGAAGTTATATCAGCTATGTTAACAAGATTATTTTTATGTAAAACTGGTATTAAAAACAGAAAGCCAATGATTCAATGCCAATGTGTTTGCAATGTTAGCAAAATTTAAAAACAAACATAAAGCCATTGGGGGTTATTTACTAAAACTGGAGAGTGCAAAATATGGTGCTGCTCTGCATAGAAACCAGTCAGCTTCCAGATTTGATTGCCAAAGATTAATTTAACAAGCTGAAGTTAGAAGCTGATACTATGAACAGCTGTACCTGATTTTTAGTGCACCAGTTTTAGAAGCTGTGGTCTTCAATTCTGCATGAAAATGAGCAAAACACCTGCTGTGCCTAGGCATTTCTCTGCTTCTTGTCTCCTAACTGTATACCTGTGGTGTGATCTTCTAAAGCCTCCAAATGTGAGTCTCATAAGCTTCATAATAAGGTTTGGAGACATTATTACTGCACTGTTCACTGTTCTCTTTGCTGGAGAGAAAGCTGTACTTGAGGATCTGCAGACAAGCACCTCCCTGATTCTGCTTCATACATTCTGTGGATCTGTGCTTCAACACCTCTCTCACTGCTGCTTCAATAGTCTACCACCAGTCGTAAGAGGAAGCAATTCTGGCATAAAGGAAGCAAATCTCTCTACTTCTACCAAGATAACCACCTCTACACAGTGGGCCTACCCTACCAAGATACAAGGGTAAGAACGTTTATTTTAACCATGTGACTAACGTTTTCACTCTAATTGGACTTAAAGTAAAATAAAACCCACCTATTTTACTGTTTCCCTTAACAGTTAAATTCAAGGCATGACTTGAATGATAATTTACAGTTTCTAGTGTGCTTATGTTATCTCTCATCCATCTCTCAAGATGGCAGCTTCCTTGGATGTAAAGGATAGGAGAGTTTAGTTCAGCTTTAGGTGAAAATACCTGTCACATATTTGAAAATAGGTTCCTTATCCTTGTGTATTAGCTTTGTCATTTGAGCCTAATGGCACTGTGCGAAACAAGGCTTGGTAAGTAAGTAATCAATACTGGAGGCTGATCTTTTCCTTTTTAGGCACAACATCTACAGTTTACTTCCTCTACAACAGTTGTCTACAGGGCTATTTATAAACAATGGCTAGTAGGGGCTTTTAATTTAAACACTCCCCTGGCTGACTACTGTTGAACCCACTGTTGGCTTTCTGTTGAAAATGATTCAGGTAGCTGTAAAGTCACCTGATCACTTCTACACCCCCCTCCAAAGATAAAGCCCCCCCACCTGACTACCCCCACCATGTATTCCAGACTCTGCTGCTTCTCTTGCAAGCTCAAGATGGGCATGGCTAGTATCAGTGGGTGGAAAGAAGTGAGATCAGTTTCTTGTTCTCCCTTCTGCTGAATGTACCCAGAAGAGACAAGCATTTCACTACTTTCATGTGTACTGCTGTCATTCTCTGGTTACTTTGATCAGCTTCATTAGGGTCCATAGGTGACATTGGGGATTTCTCCTTAAAGTGGGCCCAGCATCTCTACTATGCTATCACATAGATAGAGGATTATCAGCTCCCTATGCGATAGAAATAATTTTAAGTGTAAAAAAAGTTTAAGAAATCAAGGTAACATATAATAAATAAAAAAGACAAACATATGCTCTGGCCCCTGTGTACACACAAATAGGGACTGCTTTTATTCAGAGTAAGAACAATAATTCCAGGGTCAACTTTCATTGTTAACTCTAAACTGATAACTTGTAAAGGTTTTTAAAGCATCTCCTTTGGAATATGTTGGTTACCAAAGTTTATCTATATTTCTTTATAATTCATATTTATTTCAAAGGTGCATGCAGGCTTGACATGTTTGAAATCTAAATAGGTGATCTTTTATATTTTACCTAAATATTGGGGTTAATTTATTAAAACTGGAGCATGCAAAATCTGGTGTGACTGCGCATAGCAACCAATCAGCTTCCAGAATTTTTGTCAAAGCTTAATTGAACAAACTGAAGTTAGAAACTGATTGGGTATCATGCACAGCCGCACCAGATTTTGCATTCTTCAGTTTAATAAATCAACCCCAATGTGTTTGTGTACACTAAAAATAACTTTAGTGTAATTTTTTTATGTAAATTACAAGATTGTAAGCTCCAAGGAGCAGGGCCCTCCCAACCCTCTTGTATTAAACTGTATTGTTGCTGTATTGTCTCAGTTTATATTGTAAAGCGCTGAGCAAACTGTTGGCGCTATATGAATCCTATATAATAATAATAATAATATAATAATAATTATCACCAGTTTATTCTCCAAGGTCTCTGCTGAAAATTTATCAAATCTGGAGATGACAGAATCCGGAGCAGTTGTGCATGGTAACCAATCAACTTCTATTTTCAGCCTGCTCATTTAGGCTTTATAAATGAAAGATAGAAGCTGATTGGTTGCCATGCACAGCTGCAGATTTTAAATAGACTGATTTTCATAAATTTCCCTCATAATGTTTGGGGTTTTTCACAGATCTTCAAACCAAAAATTAGCATTTTAACATGCATGCAAAAATCAAATAAATAAATAAAAAATAACTCTGGTAGACAAATAGTTAAATGCACATGTAGTCACCTCTGCAACATATACATACATTTGGACAAGGTGAAAAATCTATATGAAAACTAGAACACTAGTTTTTTTTCCAGGCAATATAAAAAATAGGCACTGCAAATTTCTGTTAAGAAAAACTCAGCTTCCAAATGGCTTGCATAACTTTGATATCAGACACTGCGCTATGAATCCAAGTACCGTCCAAGAATAGTCCCGTAGGGCACCCCAGACTGAGGCTGAAGCACTACTTTGTCAGTAAACCTGTAAGATTAGAAGAGGTGTGTGCCCCACTTGCACAAGGTTGTGGTGGGCCCCACATAGCCGTAGGCTAGCTCTGGTTGCAGAAATATGAAGAGCGCAGTTTCCAAACACAAAAGGTCTGTAAGTAATTTACCAATTATCTGCAGACATTATGCTAGACACAATGGAGGTTAATGAAAATATGATTTCTGGCTCATATCTTAGACTGAGAACACCACAAAACTTCACCGTGTAAGTGAAAAGAATTTAACAATGAAAAAACAAAACCGAAGGAATTCTGCTATTCTTCACCCAATGTAATGTGTTATTCTGTAATGTACAATGTTACTTTACTTCTCTGCAGTAAAAAGCTGAGGTATAAAAATATGTGGGGCTGACATTGCTGACCTCTTGTGGAAATGCTAGTTGCTTGACTCATAATGCAAATACTTTGGCTTCAAACAGATACAGACACAGGACAACAGAACAAGTGTGGATATGAGAATTTCTGACTTTTTTGCTAAATTTTCTGCAAACTTATTCTGTTTTGGTGACTCACAGATGGTGCAGGCATACAAAGCCAGGAAAATGGTATTTTCTGACAGAAGCCCCCCCCCTTCCCATATTTATATGATTCTATCAAATACTTTAAAGTTGAGAAAACCCTAACTAAATTAAAGTGTTACTACACCCACAACAGTAAAATCAGTCTGTATATGCAGTAAAGCATGCTTGTTATACTGACTGTGGAACCTAAGGGGTTCAACCTCTGCATTGTGTAAAAACGTTGTTTGATCCTGACTCTGATCCTCCCCTTCTTTGTGTCCCCCTCTTATCATTAATAAGACATATCATGTGGAGTCACTCTGCATATGCTCAGTTTGGTGTGTATTGTTAGAGAGGTTTTTGGGGTTTTTTCTTGGGAGAGTGCATGTGATCAGCACAGGGCCAATCATCTCCCCCTTTCCTTTTTCTAAGTTATGTATTATGTTTCATATGTGGTTATATATTGTTGATTTATACCTATGCAATGTATGTATTATATATCCTTTTCAATTTTAGACTAAAGACTATTCATGTTGGATATCTGTCATTTATGAATATAAAGTCCTAGTTACTGCGAAACGCATCAACTTGATATTTGACAGTAGCCGTTTTCTCTTCTACATTTGTGTCTACATACAAAATATTTGATTCTACAGTATGTACAGTACTTCTGTTTTTAAACTTTGTAATAAAATTGTAAATTAAAACTTTTTTTTACATAAAATAGATTGACTATGTGTAAACTAGTGGGTCATCCTAGAACACTCTTCTTTTTCTTAATTTTTTTTTTAATATAGGGAAAGGACAGTGCCATAGGTAAAGCAGATTCAAACATTATGGTATCTTATACTAGATCTGTTCAACCTGTTCTCCACAGGTCTGTTCCAGGACCTCTCCTATTTTAATGTTAATCTAATGTGATCCCTCACAGATATAGGTACACCTAAGAGAGGCTTTCAGAAAAACCTTATCTATGTTATGCCCCGTACACACAATAAGAAATTAGTCCAAAAATTTTCACACGAGGAGCATTCGTTCGATAATCGGATTGTCAGTATACAGCTTTCGAGAGCCGATCACAACAATTCATGCGACGATAGCCGAAGGGACAAGTGCAAAGATTTTTCTTGTACGATACCAGATCGTAAGATTTTCATTTATTCAGTGCAGTAGTCATCCAAAAATACAATACAAATACATGACATTAGTTTCAAAATTCTTTTCTTTCTTGCGGGAATTTTCATATCTGTAGTAACCTTTTAATTTCGATGTGAGACTAGCAGGCAAAAAAAACGGACGATTGTTCATCCGATATTCTCATCATGTGCACGGGGCTTTAGTGTGTTAGTTTTGTACTGTGACAGGCACTTATATCAACTTTATTCTGCTCTTCCTGGAATTGGCAGTCCTACCAGTCCTACATCTGCATGCTGACGAAAGAGAAATTACTAGTAAGAACTAAAAAAGTACATTATAGTTAAGCTACAATTTAGAAAACTGTAATATGCAAAAAAATAATTAAAAAACCAAACTAACAGTGTAGCCAATATTACAGAAAAGGATAGTGTTGTTGACAGTCCACACATTGGCACTGAAATCTGATAAACAAACAGCACCTAAGGGGCCTTCTAGTAGAAAGCAATGCAAATAGGACCTATCAGACTCTAAAAGGTAAAAGCTTCAGCTTCAATCCACTTGATTCAGATTCAGAGGTGCAGTGTTTAGTCTAGAACTGCTTTAGGCTTCCAATGGCTGACTGTATTATGTTTGTCCTCCTTTCATGTACCAACCAGTCAAGCTTATACCAAGATACCTTCTGCTATTGAGATCTCCTCACCACTGAGGAGTGGGTTTCACACTTAGTATGATCCTTCTCCAATTGGTATGATCCTTCTCCTTCTCCTATTGCTAGTCACTAATTGCTCTGGCAGTGATAGACAATAATGGTATGGTGGCATTAAAGATTACATGTGATAATGATTACTGTGACAATGATAAATTTTAAAAAATGAGTCATGGCTTCCCCTTAATGTGACTGTTACACTATAAACACCTGCCTAGGAAGGTGTGGGTATTATACCAATAATACTTTTGAAGGACCAATAATACTTACTAAAAATGCTTAATGTTATTTGTCACGCATCGATAAAAGATGGACAATGTTCTTTTCCTACAGTATTTCCCACAACTGAAAACAAAATGTCTATGTCTCATTTCTTTTCAGGTTTTTATGTTTTTCTTCTTCTTGTCCAGGTGTTGGGTGTCAGACAAACAGGAAAAGGGAAAAAGCTCACAGGGGTACAAACAATGGTACAAAACTGACAGATATCTAAAATGGACCTGAACTTAAAAAGTCAAGATCTGCTATTTTATAGGGAATACCTAGAGATGTAAATTGTGCCTATACAGTATCCTGAAAAATATGCACTAGCTGGTTTGGAAGAGTGCCTAGGCACACCTGTGCCTACAGCTTCATAGTTGTATATCTGTAGCGTGAGATCTAAAGCTGGTCATTGATGGGTATTAATTGAAACAGAAATTCATAGGAAAAGAATGTTCTAAGAAAGCTATTTATCTGTATTCTGTAAAATAAAGTTATTAATTACAGGTACTTATAGAGCACCGTCAATTTACAGAACTTTACATATAGTATATCATACATTCACATCAGTCCTTAAACCTTAAGGAGCTTATAATCTAAGGCCCCTATCTACATACGCATACACAGGGCCAATTTGGGCAGGAGTCAATTACCTACCACCATGTCTTTTAAGTGTGGGAGAAAACTGGAGTTCCCAGGGGAACTCATGCAGTCTCAGGAAGAAGATGCAAACTCCAAGCAGAGAGTGCCATAGTTGGGATTCAAACCAACAACCCTAATGCTGCTAGATGGAAGTGCTAACCACTTGGCCACTGTGCTGGCCAGAAAGCTCATTCATTTCTTTTAATCATTAGTGGGTTAACTCAACATTCCATTTCAACCACAGTGACAAGAAAATTTGAAGGAGCAGAATGGAAAATTTTCTCAAACTAATGGATTTGTATGGTGTTTTCACTCAATAAAGTCTGTTAATTTCATTATCAAATGTTAAAACAAACAAAATCTTTCATATAACATTCAAATATTGTGAATATTTTACAATTTTTCCTAAGACTTTTCCTAAGAATTTTCATTCAAAATTGTATCCATCTATGGCAAGCTTCAGGCATTGTTGCTTTGGACTGCTAGTCTCATCGAATTTGAAGCAAGATTTGTGTGATGTTACTATGCTTCCCACTGTTCTCTTTGTTCTCATTTCTTTTCAGGTTTTTATGATTGTCCGCTTTAGGGAGATTTCTCCTTACTTCCTGCCCAGTCGATGGGTGTCAGACAGAACAGGAAATAAGGAAAAACCTCATCAGAGACACAAACAATGGTAAATGTACAAAACTGACAGATGTTTAAAATGGACCTGAACTCAAAAAGTGAAGATCTGAGGTCATATTAAGAGATGTTAATTGTGCCTATGCAGTACCCTAATAAATCTGCACTTTCTGGTTTGTGAGAGTGGGCAGGCACTCCTGTGCCTACAGTATCATAGTCTACGACATTGCTGCCTCTGACTCTTAATCTCATGAGATTTGGAGTGAGATTTATTTATTTCAGGTACTTATATAGCGCCATCAATTTATGCAGCACTTTACATATATATATTGTACATTCACATCAGTCCCTAATCCTCAAGGGGTGTACAATCTAAGATCCCTAACTTACATTCATACACATATTAGGGCCAATTTAGACAGGAGCCAATTAACCTACCCGCATGTCTTTGGAATGTGGGAGGAAACTGGAAACTGGTACCCAGAGGGAACCCAGACAGGCACAGGGAGAACATGCAAACTCCAGGCAGGTAGTGCCATGGCTGGGATTCAAGCCAACGACCCTAGTACTGCCATGGGGAAGTGCTAACCATTTAGCCACTGTGCTTTGGTGATTTGGTGATGTCACCACTGTGCTTCTCACTGCTCTACTTGTCAGATGTTCAGACAAAAAAAAACTGCCTCTAGTAAGATGGCTGCCTCCATAATGAGACACAGTGCAGAAATAGACATGATGGGGTGGATTTACTAAAGGCAAATAGACTCTGCACTTAGCAAGTTCAGTTGCACTCATTTTCCCCAGAGCTTGTTGGGTATGCTTTACAAAGGGAGTGTTACCACATTGCATTTACTAAGGAGAATTAGGGAAACTTCACTTGCAAACTGCACAGTCTATTTGCCTTTAGTAAATCAACCCTGAAAGGTCCATAATTGGGACAAGATGAGCTGCAGAGACATCACAGGCAAAGCTGGAGGCTAGTTATTTGCTCTCTGCCTTTTTTGAACACATCTTCCACAGTGCAGATCTTTGATCATTCTCCACTTTGTGCAAAACTAAAATTGTGTCTGGAGTTGGACTTTAACATTTTAACACTGCACATTTGATGCAGAAAAATCAATATAATTCCTATTTTAGAATAAATAGGATTTCCATGGACTCTGGTGCAGCTACATTCAACATTCTGCAGCCATTCTTTTGTCTAAATGCATCCATTTCACAACACTGTGTGGTTGTAAGCCAGGCACTATATTAGTGAAGGCACAAGACATCAGCCAGTGTCTCTTATGTTCCTGGACTTGGCCCTCTGATGATGGCATGTATGTAAACCAGTGATCAGAGGCAAGATTTGGTGGGCAATGCCTCTAGAGATACAAAACTCTGGATAGGCTACTGTGAGGATAGAATACAAGGTGTATCTAGGCACTGTCATTTGTGTGAAAAATGTTCAGCTGCGTCTACTTAGAAATGATAAGATAAAATATTTTTTTGTTGCTGATTGCTGTGTTTTATTGCCTGTTCTAGAGAATTCCTGGTAGACAACCAATCTTTAGGTTTTAAGTATATGTCTGCTTTAATCCATTTATAACAGTAATTCAAGGTATCTACGCACAAAGTGGATTTCATTGCATTTTTCTGTAACTTTGTAACTGTGGATTACGCCAACCTGATATGTGGAATGCCTGACTGGTGTAAGCTGTTCAGACAAGGTCTTGGTAAGAGTTTTATTTTTAAAGACAGTCTGACAGGCATTCATTTCACATACTTAACACCTCCAATCAACTCATAGATTAAAGGATTCAGACTCATATATCCCCTAACCTCTATCAGTCTAGTGCAGCAAGATAAGTATTTTATTTGTCCTGAGTTGCAGCTAAGGGTCTGCTGGAAAGAGTCAGCACTGTAACTTTGGCTCATGTTCAAGACCTGGCATTAGCAGCAATAGCTGAGATTAAAGCAGCATTGACAGATTAGCATAGGCCATTTCATTTTCTTGTATGCACCCAGAAGGTAATTATCTAAACAAGTCTGCATCTACAAATAAACAAAAATAAATCAAGAGTTTGCAAACTCATAGAAAATCTGGTTGAGAAAATGTCTTGTTTCTGAAACATCTGCATAAAAAAATTCTTAATTTTGTCCAATAATAACAAGGCAGCCTAGTACTTGCTCTGAGCACAAACACATTTGTTTAAACATGAATATTGTGAAATTGTTTGGAAAATGCTAAACTCTTCACATTAGCAGAAATATACTGGCATGGTGAAAAGATACATGTCAAATAATGTGGATGGAAATGCTTGAAAACCTAGTTAGTGCAAAGCATCTAAAAGAACTGTTTGTGTTGCAATGAGCAGCCAAACACCTTTTTCTTTTAATCTGTAACCATAAAAAGACTATATACATTAAAGCCCAACTCTGGGCTCCATGCCCTCCCCTCCTTCCCCTCTAACAAATCGCCCCTCTCTGTCCTTTATTGGCCTTACCATGTGTATTCTTTTGTTTTTTGTTTTTATATACTTTACATACTTTTTCCAGATGTCTTCAGATTGGTAATGTGATTATCTGGGTTCTCTTCCTCGTCCCTTCTTCTCTGCATTGGTGGCCCTCATTCATATACAGTGCGCCACTGGCGTGCTAACATCAGTGATGCTCTCTCCACCAGTAAACTGAATGAAAAGTGCCTTGGTTAAGCTCCATTAAGGGGCAGGTCAATGACAGCCTGCACTCACAGCATGCCCTCATACTCATAAGACTGAAGATTTTGAAGATATCCTGTAGCACTGAAATTGTACTGCAGGATACAACTTTGGTTTTTGCAGCCTTTTTTTTAAATACACTGTCTATGAAACCTAGAAGGAAAGTAATGTAGTCAGCTTGTTTCCCATAGAAATTCTTTTGAATGCAATTTTTTGCATTTTTTGTCTTATGATAAAACAAGGATTCCAACTGGTTGCTGTGAGCAACAAGACATTTACCTGCATATACACCTTTCGTACATTGGCCCCCTAGATCTAAAACCGATAAGATGGTTATTTGCTGTAGGCAATAAAGACACTCTCAGCCATAAAGACCTTTTTTTATTGTTATTATTATTATACAGGATTTATATAGCGCCAACAGTTTGCTCAGCGCTGTACATTATAATGGGAGACAATACACAAGACAGTACAGTAACAATACAATTCAATACACGAGGGGTTTGAGGGCCCTGCTCCTTGGATCTTACAATCTAGGAGGAATATGATATGTAACAGTAAATGTTCAGATGATGTACTGCTACTAAACCATCAATGCCTATGTCAATCTATGATATAAGGTGAATAAAACAGCTTTTAGTGCTGGGATTACCACAATGCACTCACTGTTTTCCTTTCTGTCTGTTTAAATATATCTTTACTGATTTCACAAGTTTTCAGTTTGTATACAAACACATTACATTCAGAGTCAAATAGGCAGGGACTACTTTGAATGCACAGGTATCACTATATAAAAGGCATTTTGATGCAGGTCTAGTTATGAGAATGCTCAAACATTCACATGAAATATCCTTATATGACCTTTAGGTGCGTACGTGTTTGTCTCTCATCATAATGACACAAAACACACACAGTGAAAATGTGTTCTGTCAGAATTAGATATGAGCAGCTCCAAGCAGTTGCATCATTTGCCCGTTTTGCTATACAGAGATAGATATGTAAGTTTAAAGTGAATGTAAAATGTAAATTTTTTTAAAATAACAAACATGTTATACTTCCCTGCTCTGTGCAATAGAATTGCACACAGCAACTCCAATCCTATTCTTCTGAGGTTCCCCTGCCGGCACCCCGGGCTCCTGCTCTTCTTGGTGCACCAACATAAGAAGCCACTTCCTATTGTGGTATGTCTGCAGGTTCAATTCTGCGCCATGCTGCCTGAGTCCATAGACACAAACAGCACGGACTGGCTCTGCCCTCCCATCACAGAATTCAACTGTTGGTAGTAGGAGCCAATGGCTACTGGATTGTGTGTGTATGTGTGTGTGTGGGGGGGGGCATATTACTACCTAAGCATTTTTTACCGTAATGCAGGGAATGCATTAAGTAAAAAAATATTTAGGCTTTATAATCAATTTAACGCATGAAATGAAAAAAAAATACCATGTAGGGTAAAAAAATTTGCAGCATGAAAACTGTGAAAAGCATAGGTTTGCATTTGGAGAAACAATACCTCAGAATTCTAACATGATCCAGATAAAAGGTTCTGATTCGCTCCTCTGTACACAACTTTAAGGACCATGTTTGGAAAAACTACATAAGTCCATTGTCATTAGCAACCTACCCCAAACTAACCTAGAAACTTCCCACCCATGACAACCATAGCCCCCTCCACTGTTTACCTCTTCTGGGCCACAGTCTTCTCAACACTGTCCTCACATGCATGTGAGCCCTATAGACTACAGTCGGTCCACCCTCTAAGGGTATGCAGTCTTGAAGTACTGCCCCTGTGGATTCACCCACACTCAACTGGAAAATCAGATCACATTTGAGAAATAGTTACAATGGTTAATGGTACATTGTTGGCACTGGTAATTTGCCATCTCCAAATGGCCAACCATAGATTTTACCAGTACCATGGAATGCTGTGGTTATTCGTCTCCCTTAATCAAGTGCTACTATCTAAGTCTAATCCACTATGACTATCTAAGTCTACATTCAGCACACATTCAACATGCAAATGCCAATGAGGACTTTGGTCTATTGTCCTCATTTGTACTTGCCACTTGGAACCTATAGCTGCACAGAAACCAGGGCAAACCCAAGCATCTTATTCTAAATGTGGCCAGTCAATAGTAAAATATCTTAAGAAGCATATGGTAATAATTGCAAGAGTATAGTTAGAGGAAATGCTGCAAAAATACATGTGAATTATCTACTTTGTTACCAGGCCATGTCAGTTGAATATAATTGTGAAAATTAGGCTTAGGAGTACCTCACCGATGGCATCATGTAGCTGATTTATACAGTACTCCAGCCAGAATCCTAAAAGCAAAAACTAATTGACTGCATTTTACAATAACTATAATCTGATCTAAGCAGAACTTGTCCTTTCTTTTTTATCTGTTTTTAGAATTGTGTACCATGTCCTAAGATTATCAGAAAAGGAAATTCATGTGCTTGACCCTGTGGTAGTTGGATGATTGTAGCTGGACCATGATACAGTATATTGAAACATTCACTGCCATCAGATGAACTAAAAAAGGTCAGTAGGATGAGAGGTAAAACATTTCAAGAATAACCAGCCATCTAATTGTGTTTGATCTCATCTACTGCTAACAATCTATGAGCACTATAACTTTGCTTTGTAGCTTTGCAGCTTTTCTACTTAACCTGCAAAACTCAAATATTATAACACTACGCCTTAAACATTTTCTTGCCTGCATTTGGTCTGCATTCAGCAATGTAATCTGTGTTTAACTTGATACTGTGATACAGCAGTTCCATAGCACAGATGATAGTGATAACAAGTACTTAAGTTAGAAAGATATTTGGTATAAATCCTCATGCACGCTGGACGTTTTTACAGCTGCTGTTTTTGGCTTTTGACGTTTTTTTCTACAGCCAGTAAACTCCCCAGCATGTTATCCTATGTGTCCATGCACACATAGACTGTAATCAACATTTTTTGGCAGAGGCGTTTTTTGGCTGGAAAAAACCCCCAGAACTAGTGGGTATCTAGAGGAGTTTTTTTAGCCGTAAAAACAAGCTAATGTGGCAAAACGCGGAAAATGTGGTAAATCACGGTAAAGTGAGGAAAAAACAGCATTTTTGTAAGTTTTTTTGACCAAGAAAATTTTTTTTTGGTAAAAAAAACCCTCTAAAAAACGCAAAAAAAGTGGCAAAATGCCATTATACGCTAATATAAAAATGCTAAAAAATGCTGAAAAACTCACATTTTTAACGTGATTTTACACAGCTAACATTACCACCGTTATTAAAATGCCCAGTGTGCATGGAGCCTAAGTAGAATGTGGTATAATAATTAAGTGTTCTTGCATGGCAAGACCACTTACTGTTATCTCACATATATATTCTTATTATTATAGCCAAATTTACCACCCTAACTCCTCCCACAGTTTTTACACCACATAGACAGTAATATACCGAAACGTGCGGATTTTTCCCGATTGGTGTGCTATTACTTTGTGGAACGTTTCGCCGAATGGTTCACGAAATATCAACGTTTTTGTGGTGAAATTGGTCTCATAGGAATGAATAGCGGAATGTTCAAAACTAGGGTGGGAGCTGACAAAAGCTAGAGTGTGAGCTGAAAAATCAGGACATGATTTCTAAACTGCCATCACTCCCTCCCTTTCAAGCCCACCTACACAAATCTTATATCAAAACGTTCAGCTATCCCTGTTGCCACTAAAAATGTCCACAGCTAAGCCATAGTCCTGATAGTTTTCACAATATGACCATTTGTTTGCAACTCACGCCGCCCATTGACATTTATTGAAACTCCACTCTAGACACCTCAAATTTGAAGGGCAATTTCTAAACTGCGACTGTGCCTTCATTTGTAATATTTCAGAGAAATACTCCAACCACACAACAGGTACTCAAGCCACTCCACCCAGTTACTCCGCCCACTCCAGTTGTAGACTACTGGTGGAGGCAAGAACACTTCACACAATTTCCCCAGAAATTGTAGCTTTTCTAGTTCTATCTGGAATTTCCAGGTAAAATTTAAAGTAAACGCATTCTAAATTCTGACACAGAGCCAGTATCAGAATTAAAGATTTGGATTCCAGTAAGTGAACACAGTCCAGAGTTGAATTAGTGTTTTTTGCCGGCGTTCAGCAGTGTTTAGCCTAGCATGTAAGCTACGTTTAGTAGCTTCAGCATTAAGGAGGGGCCGCCTTTGTTAGGGAGAGGGCCGGGAAGCCGACCACCATGTCCCTAACAAGGGATAAGTCACAAGCTGTCAGTGGGGTTGCGTGCTGACAGCTGAGTGTAAAAAAAAAACATTGGCAGCAATTAAAAAATTTGAGAAACGGTGTGCGGGTCCCCCCAATCCTTACCAGGCCCTTTGGGTCTGGTATGTATTTTAAGGGGAAACCCAGACCAAAACACCGTCACTGGACATGCTGGTTTGGTGATGTCACAAGGGGGCAGGGTCTCCCGGGGACGTCACCAGATGGCCCTGCTCCTTAGTTATTTAAGAGCTGTCAGATGGAGGGAACCTTCATTGGGACCGGAGGTTTCTTGTTTGTTTGTTTGTTTTTTTGACTCAGCAGTGGCGACTGGGGGACATTTTTTTTTTAAATAAAAGATTTGTCTAAAACTTGTGTTGTGTTTCTATTTAATTTTTACACATTTTTGGTGACTGAGCAGGGATACTATGTACCCCATACTCATTCACATGGGGGGCAGGATCTGGGGACCCCCTTATTAAAGGAGGCTTCCAGATTTTGATAAGTCCCTAACCTGCAGACCCCCCACAACCACCGCTCAGGGTTGTGGGGAAGAGGCCCATTTTCTCATCAACATGGGGACAAGGAGCTTTGGCCCTGCCCCTAAGCACCCCCCCATATTGAGGGCATGTGGCCTGGTATGATTCAAGAGATGGTGGGTTGCTAGTTTCTCCTCCCCCTTTCCTAACCTGCCAGGCTGTATGCTTGGATAAGGGTCTGGTATGGATTTTAGGGGGAGACCCCATGCTGTTTTTTCCCCTCAAAGGGTTCCCCTTAAAATCCATACCAGACCCAAAGTGCCTGGTATAGATTGGGGGGGAGACCCCCACACCATTTTTTACCCATTTTTGTATTGCCTGCAATGTTTTTTTAGCGGGGAACCCCACTAACAGCTGATGACTCATCCGTTGTTAAGAACACAGCGGTTGGCTTCCTGGCCCTCTCCTCAGCAACCAGTGAAAAAAAACTCTGCTATCGGCGTTTAACAAAGTTTAAGAGAGTTTAGCAGAATTTAGAAGCTGTCAACATTTTTTCTGCCAAAACACTGCTGCTCGTGGACACACTGGCCCTGCTTATTTTCCTACTAAAAGCTTATAAATGTCTATGTGTGCATGGACTCATAGAATAATATGGAGGGCCATTTAAAAGCAGGACACCCCTATAAGTGTCGGAAAAAATGCCTTGTGTGCATAAGGCCTTTTCTTCATGGTCATAGTGCCTTCCAACAAGAATAGATAAATACTAAGTATCAAGGATGGGGTAATGAATAATATGCTATTCAGAAGTATATATAAAAAAGAGAGAAATGCTAACCTACCATAATGCAGACTGTTTGTTGTGTAACCGTAACTGATGCACTTGTATAACAACTATAAAAATGTTTTTTTTATCCCTGTGCATTAAAAGAAATGCTAAGCTGTTATCATTAAAAAGATGGTTCATGTTTACTTTACAAAACCTTCCTATGCATTACAGTATCCTCAATAATTTAACATGATGTGCCCCATTTTGTAAATAAATTCTTTTTTGTTAGATTCTCATATAACTGACCTTCCTGCTCCATCCTACAGAGGGCAGGATGTACCCGCAAACTCACAAGCGAGGCTTCATTCCCTACCCATGCATGCGCAGGCAACATTTTGTGAGTAAAGAGAGAGAACTGGGCTTTCGTAGGTATGGAACAAAGCCAAGTTTTCATTCTTGTGTTTCCAGGGCCATGCATCTAGCAGCTACTTCCTGCCAGTTTAGTATAAAAACCTGTTGATTTCAGCAAGATCACCACCCTTTGTGTGGAGAGAGCCTCAATCGGAAGCAAAGATAAACAGCACTGAGAACTTGGTTTGCTCCACAAGACACAAATTTTTATGGCAAGATTGGAAAAGGCATACCTTTCCACTCTTCTCCCAAACCAGTTACATAATCCTGTTATACTAATGATATTTTCATCATCTGAACCAGGGGCGGACTGACAACTCATGGGGCCCCCGGGCAATAGGGGATCATGGGGCCCCTGTGTTCTTGCCCAAACTCAAAAAAGCCTATGAAAAAGGTACCAGGGGCATCTCATGGGGCCCCCTACTGACCCCGGGCTCCCATGCAGTGCCCGAGTTTCCAAATGGTCAGTCCCTCCCTGATCTGAACTGCAGGTGAGGAGCATCACCTACATTTTACAAGGACTACAAAATTTTTCCCTACAATAAGCCTGAAACTCATCTATTTACAAAAGGAAATACATTTCCTGTATACAAATATACAATTTAAACACAATAGCTTAGCGACATCTGTAAACCACAAGCCCGTGGTCAAACCAATCTTCCTCAGAACTGACAGTTTTTAACGCAAAAACACAAAAAGTTCCATAAATTATGGTCAGACAGTATGGTACAATTGCATCTGCTTTGTTAGTATGGTATAGGACAAATACCCACAGGAGGTTAGGAAGGAGTTTATGAAGCATATCTACAGTGCACGGGCAATAGATAATCAAGTCAGAAAGGCAGCCTCCATTGCTAGGAAATATCAGCCACACAAAGTAGAGAGCCTCATTTCCTTGGTTGTCATCTATAAGACACAATCAAAAATCCTACGCAAAATCATAAAGCAACTCTAATGAGTACTAAAAAAAAAAAAGAAAGATAAAGAGATAAATTCCCAAACCCTCCCATCCTTTCCTTCAGAAAACCTCTTAACCTAAAACGAGTGATTGTCCGCAGCACCTTAAAAAATCAATTCAGAAATGGTGCATCTTCCTGCCTATACAATGATGTGAGAGCTTAGACCTTTTCTTTCCACTCACACATAATCATGCGGTTTATTTGATACAACTGTTCTGCTGGAATCTCATTTTCAGCTTCCTCACCAAATGAGTTGGCAAGTGGGGATAACTGAATGCATTGGTCCTATCAGCATTTAAGCTCTTAGCTTTTTGGGGGAGTTGGTACCATTGTGGACACTGACTGGGATCCTTTCCCAGGTTCATTGCAATGCCCTTGTCTTAACTACCTCTGTGGTTAGCTCTAGCCCAGACTCTTCTTCTTGTGGGTCAACCTCAGGGATGACATATGGGCCTGGCTAGTCTCAACTCAAGCTTTACTGAAACTCACATGCATGCTACTTCTGGTTGTAAAACGCTTTCTGTCTTTCCCAACGTTCACAATTTTTCCACTCCTTCGTCTGGAGATCTGTGTTCTTTCACTAGACACTGGCATACCTTTGGTAGCATGGGGTCCACTCCTCTGACACAGAGTCACTATCTGAGAAAATGGGAGTTAGTAGCTGTTGGACCAAGTTGGTATTCTTTTCCATGATCAATGAGCTTGAAGTGGACCCAGGGAGTTGTGGACACTTAGAGTATTGAAAGTTTCAGACTGTCCACGTCAATGGAGGGATCAAATGCCAACTAGGCCAGCAGATACATATCATATGGGAACTTCTAAGCCCTGATATACCAGATCTCCAAGTCTTCCAACTTCCACAGGAATAAATGCCTCAGATGTTTACCATGCAAGTCTCTGTATGAAAGGGTCTTTTGCATACCCAAATTAAGGAGAACCTTCATGTAGATGCTTTGCACAGGCAGAGTGGGAGAAGGGGCTACTATCTTGGTGTTGCAAATCCGGCAGTTGGAGCTTGTACTGTTTTCCTTTTTAAGCTTGTTTCCACCAACCTTCTGACTGGTCTTTTGACAGTTGATGTGCATTGCCATCCAATAAAAGGAAATTCTGATGTTGAGGGAGGTGTTTCTAAAAATATGCTCAATTAAGTAGGTTCAAGTGAGGCCTTATTTAAAGGCGTAAACTCCCCCTCAACTTTTTTCATTTTGAATCCAGAGCAAGCTGGATTTGTTCACCCACCAACCTAACTGTGGTTAACAATTTTGACACAGAGCCACTCATGGCTCTCTTGACCTCGAACATGGCTTCCTCTTTGATATACTGTATCAATATACTCTAAAGATGTTGCTTTTTCTAAAATCTGAATCCAGAGTGGTATAGAATCAAATGCAGGGCACCTCACAGGAACTGCTTTATTCTGGCCTCATCTATACCCTATGTTAACTTTGGCTGTTTGGGCATTTGGTATTACTTCCACTATTATACATGATAGCTACTCATTGTAAACGGTTTTAGGGAAACTGGTGGGTACAGGCACCGCCAAATCCTTAACAACCAGTGATATCATCGGCCCATTTACTTACATAAATAGAAATCCACAGCCGTGTAAGAAAAGGGTCGAGAATAGCTTAGTGAAAAAATGGTGTGGGGTTCCCTCCTTCCTTTTTATACCAGACCCTTTGAGTCTGGCATTAATTTTTAGAGGGTACCCCACACAAAAAAAAAAAAGAAAAAATGTGCGTGAGTAAGCTCCCCCAGGAAATCCATACCAGAACCTTAATGCATGCAGTCTGGCTGGCCACGAAAGAGGGGGGGAACCATATCTGCCCACATGTCATCAACATGGGGGGGTACCTTGCTGAGGCAGCCTCCCTTGCAATGCATCTTGTCCCCATGTTGATGAGGACAATGGCCTCTTCCCCACAACCCTGGCTCAGTGGTTGTGGGGGTCTGAGAGTAGAGGGCTTATCACAATCTTGAAACAACTCCACTTAACAATAGGGAGGTATGCAGATTATGGCCCTCCCCCTGTGTGAATTAGTATACGGTTCATAGTGCCCCTTCTCATTCACAACAAAAAAGTTGTAACCTAGATGTATTACCCAAACTATCCAAACTATGACAAGTGCTACATTAAAAAACAAAAATCCCCCAAAAAGTAGACATTGACATGGCCATATATGGACAATAATGTTACTGGGGGAGGATTCAAAGACAGGTAGCAGCAAAGCAATGCAGTTATCAGGATCAATGCCCACTGCCTGACATCATTCTGTGATGGACTTTGATCCCATCTTGTCCACCTGGCTTGTTACTCTGCGTATAGTCGTCACTCTGCGAAAAAGACCAGATGGGATCCCAGATGAGCCCCCATTTCTAGTACTTGATGTTTGGGTTCTCCTGTTCCTGGTGCTGAAAACCCACTAATGGCACCACACCAACAGCCCAATAATGGCACCAACAAATTTTGAGGCTATAAAGGAAGTTACTTTATTTGAGCAATAGCACTCAAGAATATAAAACAACAGCCATGAACAGTGATTAACACTAGTTTAACACAATACCAAAACTCAAAGCAAATGATATACTTTACACTGCTGGACAATACTCAGGTCATAGTATCACTAAACTGAAAAGGGACCCAGCGGCTAAAAAGAACCACACCTTAGAGTCTTACAGGGGAAATGGCTCTCCATACCCCACTGCCCCTTTATCTACTATTTGACAAAGGCTGACACCTGCACCCAAGTAAAATGTTGAAGCATTCACCCCCTTGTTGTTGAGTAAGGATATATGTCATTCCACCAGGTCAGGCAAAACAAAAAAACAGTGAATGGCATGAAGCCTTTTACCGATGCAGCATGGTCTTTGAGTTTCCAGATGGCCTTTGTGAAGGCCAGCAAAAAGGATCCTCCCTTTGAACCTGGTGGTTCCCAGCTTTTACAGGCTGTACTCTTTGCAATGTTGTAGATCAAGCTATTTCTTGGAAGTCTGTAAGTTCAGAATCACAAACCAGTATAGCAGTCACCAGAATCAAAGGTCAGTCATCATGGACAGGCTACCCCCTGTAGTCCAACAGAAACCATGTTTAGCTCACTGCTACACCCAGCAAATGTCCCACCCAGGCAGTATTGTAAGGAAACAGTCTCTTACTAGGTCTGGACACAGCCACAGCCTCCCTGTGGATCAGCAAAAAGCAGCCTCTGGCTCCTAAGCTCCAATACATGGCAGCCATTCAACGTAGCTTTGTCCCTCAGTATCCTCCAAACTGCAGCTGAACAGTGCTCCTCTACCTTCTGTTCTCCATATGAGGGTCCAGCTTGTGGAGTGAGCTCACTGCTCTCACGCCACACACATGTTCCCCCTGTTTCCTGCTTTCCTTCAGCCTGTGTCAGAGATGCCTCATGGGGACTACTTTACCCAACATACATTGGTAAGCAGGCTTTCTGCCTGCAGCCACAGCTAATGGACATCCTTGTCTCTCCTGTCTTCTCTGGGCCTCTGTGTCCTAACCTGCAGCGGCATTGTGGGTATCCACTACAAGCCTGAGATATGTGGCTGTCTGTCCCCTAAGGCCCTGCTGGCCAGGCTACATGGTTATACATCTAAACAGTTCTGGCTTTGCAAATTCTTTAACTGCCGACTTCTCTACAATACTGTTGTAGTATATGCCAGCATTTAATATTACAACTCCTTGTTTCTAAGGGACACATTTACTATGCAGGGCTGAAAATGTAAAAAGCTGATTTTATAAAAAGTCATCTTGATGATATTAATTAGAGCTCATACATACAAGTACCAAAATGTGATACTTGGCAACATTTCCTGATGGGCACCAAGCTTTGTTCAGTGCTTGGTGTATAATAACTATACTGAGCCACATGCACTAAGGAAAATAACATCATCGCTTTATTTCATGCTGTTCATTTCCTGCCAAAAAAAACATTGCATGCAACGTTATTTGACATTCATTGTTATGCCCCAATTAATTTTACCAAAGCTTCCTTTGGTTACTTTCCTGCCAGTTAAAGCATTAACACTTGCACAGGAAATAAAATCACTCTATGAATCATTATTTAATAATAAAAAACTTAGCAATATTGCCAAGTACGAGCATGCGTGCACTAAGTGCTAACTGACATGTCTTTAACTTCAGCAGTATGGCTAGTTGGTGTCACTGTTGCATGTTAAAACCCAGTAACAACATAGGCTAGACTATGAGGAAAGCAAGGCTAGCAGAGATGGCAGCACTTCCAAAGTATTAGGCCCCTTGCACATGGGTGTCATAGTTTACTGATGTGTACTCAGGAACATGTGATGTTCGTGTAAAAGGGGCCAAAAGCTGTGTAAAGACCTGAGTAATGTTAAGTATAGACGAGTAAAGATGTGTAAGCGTATAGATGAGTATAGACGAGTACATTTTTCTTCATTGCCAGTATTGTGGCCCCTTGCACACAGGTGTCACAAGTTCCTCAGTAAACAGCAGTAAATGATGACGCTCCTGTGCAAGGGGCCTAAATGAGTAAACACACGGTTAATTTACTGCACTCTTACTGCTCTGTACTCTACACTGTATTACTGATCTTTACTCAGCTGTGTGCAATGTTCTATAGACAACAATGCATCTCATTTCAGATCAGTAAAAAACTCCACATTTTTTACTCCCCTGTGCAACAGGCCTTATTGGTTTGCAAAAGTAGATGTAAACACTGACGGATTAGTTTTCTAAAGCATTGTGTATCATAAATAACTGCATTTTTTTAAATAAAATATTTGTTTTCACCTTTTTTATCCTTTTTTGTATCTCAGTGTTGCCCTATCTCCTGCAACATCTTTGCAGCTAATTCCTGTAATACATTCATGCACTCCAGCAATGGTTGCATTGCTCACATGGAAGAAAAATATATTTGAAATATATTTTAAAAATATTCTTTCCAAATATATTGACATATATTGAAAATGTATACAAAAACCTTTTTGGTGATGCAATAAATCCCACATAGAATTCAAAATCCTACATATACCAAATAATCTAATATAATATAAATACACCAACTCAAAATAGTCCAATGTGAACTCCAAAATTATGCCCAAAAATTGTCCAAAAATTGTCCAAAATAAATCCAATATAGTGTCCTATTCCAATCTTTTCCTTCCAATCTGTGAAAATTATTCCTCCAAACACGTACCTCGAGAAATAAAAATAAACAATCTAGTGCAATACAATTAATTAGAAAAATCACCCCGTGAAACTCCACACTTCACTGCAAAAGTGTATCTATTTATGAAAAAAAATAAAAAAATAAAAAAATAAAAAAATAAATTAAATTATATCAATCTTATTTTATAATAGTGCAAAAACCACATCAATCAAAAGTGTGCGCACTCTGTGATCACTGCTGCACAGTGAATTCCTTCAACCACCACACAATAGTACAAAATACTATTACCCTCTATGTGTGTAATTAAGGCTCTACCAACATTATGGATAAGTAATCTTCCAAAAATCTTCTTTTGGGATATTTCCAGGTCCTCAGAGAAATAAATGGTCTTAGGAGCAATATTCAAAACATAGGGATAACATTTATTAGTAACTCACACTTAAGAATTGGATTATCAGCTCCAGCTAAGGTTTCTGTCCGTTTAAACAAACATTTTCCTCCACCATGTGTATTGACAACCTAAAAAATGGCCGCGGCGACACTTCCGGTCTGCATACGTGCGTCCTGACGTCACTCCTTTAACGCGTTTTGTCACTTCCGGACTTCATCTGAAAGGATCAATACACATGGTGGAGGAAATATGTTCTATTTTATTCCTTTATTTTCTATTCTATTCTTTTATATTATGTTCTGTTTTATTTTATTTTATTATTTTCAAAACTCAAATTTCAGAAGAGAGCTATATTCTTTTTATTTTATTCTATTCTATTTGAAATTCAAACTTCAGAAGATAGCTATATTCTTCCTTTTTAATTTATTTTATTCTGTTCTACTTTTTTTTTTTTCTATTGTATTATTTTACCTTAGATTGTACACCTCTTGAGGGTTAGGGACTTACGTGAATGTACAATATGCATGTAAAGCACTGCATAAATTGACGGCGCTATAGAAGTGCCTGAAATAGATAAATAAATAGATATTCTATTCTTTTATTTTCTATTCTATTTTGTGTTATTATATTCTGCTCTTTTCAAAATTTAGATTTCGGAAACAGCTATATTCTTTCTGTTATTTTATTTTCTGTTCTGTTTTATTCTATTCTTTTCTATTCTACTCTACTTTAGTCTATTTTTTTCTATTCTGTTCTTTTCATAATTTGCATTTCAGAAGGCAGCTATATTCTTTCTATCTTAATCTATTGTATTCAAAATTCAATTTTCGAAAGACAGCTATATTCTTTGTATTTTATTCTATTCTATTCAAAATTCAAATTTCAGAAGATGGCTATATTTATTCTATTCATTTTCTTTTATTCTATTCTATTCTTTTTTGTTCAACTCTATTAAATTATATTCTATTCAGCTCAAATCAACCTGATGCTGAGGTCTCTTGCTGTAATCTGTTTATTAAGGTGTTATGTGTTTACTGTGTCTTTGTTACATTGTTAATTGAATTAAATGAGTCACCTTTTGTTTCTGTCTGTTGGCTAGTCCTTCTGGAGGTAGTCTTGTGTCAACTCTACCCTGTTACCTAATCAGCGTGGAATGTTTATCCCAGTGTGTAATATTTGTTTTTATTGTTAATGGGGGAACTGCCCCAATTTTTGAAGTGTATAAAACCCTGCATTTCTGTTCAATAAAGAGTTTCTGTTGGCACCTGAGCTAGTGTCGTATAGTTCTTGGGTGCAATGTCCAGCTATAATACTTTGTTCCTGTGTTCCAGCTCTGAGGAAGCAGCTCTTTGATGGAAGCACCTGGGTGAGGTGCCAGGAGGTCCATCACACATCTGAATCTCCAAATAATGACAATTGTGGCCAAATTTCATTTTGGAGTAAAATTAACTGCACATATCTAGTCACGTGCTGTCTTCTGTGAAAGGCTCTAGACAGGAAGTGTTCCTCTGCTGCTTCATTGTCCTTCACAAAGCCCAGCCATTCCATCCCCACTGCTTATATATCTTGGGTAAGTGGCAGGAGGAGGTTGACAAGTAACCTTAAAGCAGGACCACACAATAAGAATTATCCCTTATACAAGTATATTAAAAAAAAAAAACCTGCCCTATTCTCCAGCCTCTTTACCTAAAATGACCTAAACCACTAAACCACTAGTCTTAAAGCGCTCTATCACTTTTTATGGAGCGTTATTGCACATGCATGACCAGGCCCATGATTGTTGCCACTGGAAGAGGCTCTGAGGACTTTGATATAGGGGGGCTCTGTGGACACTGGTGTGGGGGTTCCCATTACACTGGTGTGATGGGGGCTCTGAAGACACTGATATGAGATTGCTCTAAAGATTCTTATTTGAGGGGTTCTCTGAGGACACTAATGTGAAGGGTCCCTGAGGACATTGATGTGATGAGGCTCTTAGGACATTGATGTTAGGGTGCTCTTAGGACTCTGTGTGGAGGAGGCTCTGAGGAATCTGATGTGAGGAGGGCTGTGAGGACTCTGATTTGAGGAGGGCTGTGAGGACTCTGATGTGAGGAGGGCTGTGAGGACTCTGATGTGAGGAGGGATGTGAGGACTCTGATGTGATGGGGCTGTCAGAACACTGATGTGTAGGAGCTCTAATTTGAGGGAGTTCTGAGTTGAAGCAGGGCTAAGAACTCTAATGTAAAGGGGCTCTGAGTATTCTGATGTGAAGGGGCTCTCAGGAATCTGGTGTACGGGGGGCTCTGAGGACACTGGTGTGAAGGGGCTCTGAGGACACTGAGATAAGGGGGCTTTGATGTGAAGGGGGGTCTGGGCACTCTGATGTGAAGAGGGGCTCTGATGTAAAGGGGGCTACTGATGTAAAGAGGGCACTATGATGTGAAGGGGCTTCCAATGTGAAAGGGGATCCTGATGTGAAAGCGGGGCCCTGCTATGAAAGTCTGCTGATTCACTGTCAAATGCAGAGGTGGGAAGGACTGAACTTACAGCGTGAGTAAGCCCTGGTTCATATCTAATGCAATCCCAAGGTCATGAGACTGTGAGGTCCGACTATGCTGTGCGACTTCATTGCAACTTGCTACCACTCAGTATGAATTCAATAATAGATGTCAATGCAAGTCGCAATGAAGTCGCAGAAAAATAGCGCAGGATCCTTTTTCTGGAGTCACTGCAACTTGAGTCAAAGCGATTAGAACAGGGTCTTTGAAAGACATGGGATGCGACTTATAACTCGCATGTCATTTGGTGTGTGAACCAGGGCTTAGTGATTTAACCACTCCCTGTTATGGATATATTGTTAATTAAAAGACTAATAAGTTTGACTTGCATTTTTGAGTTGATAATATGCTAAAATGATGTAGAATATGGGGGCCAAATGTTTGGATAGGAGTGAAATTTCAGTGCCTGCCAAAAGCATTGTTTTTGTTAAATACAGATCTAAACAAAGTACCCTACTACACTCTAAACACTAAAATTAGTAAAACATGTTCCAAATCAGTATAAGCCTGTGTCCTTTGTTTGAATGATATGCACGGCAATATTTAGCAGGTGTAAACATTTGAAAATCTGGACTTTCAGACACACCGTACTTTGCAATAAGCATCACAAATCATAGGCTTCTTGACACAGATGCTCAAGGATAGAAATAGTCCATCAGTCAACCAATCAAAATGTTGTAAACATTGTAAAAAAAAGGGAGTATTTTTGTCAACCCTTTATCTTTCTATTTATCTATGCAGTATATACAGTATATATATATTTTTTTCTGAAAAAATACTTTACCTGCACTTAAGCGATTCAAGTTTGTAAATATTTTTCATCATCTTATGTTAAATTAATAAGGCTAGAATATTGATCCCTCTACCTAGCTAATGTGTGTTAAGTGTATGCTTTGACTCTGGCTTCTCTAAACCTTTTTTACCTTCTGTCATTCATTATAAATGGTTTTCCTCATTTGAATACAAAACATTCCTTCTTCAACAACATGCAGGGTAGGCAATATCACGAGCACTCAACCTGATGTAATAAAAATATGACTAACACATTAAAATTACATTTACTGTCATAGAAGAAACGTTGTCAGTGCTGTTCTAAAAAAAATTCCCAACATCAAAGAAACATACAGGTAAAATACATGGTTCTACCAAAGACTGAGATTTGAATTTACTGACTCAGACTAGATCAGTAGAAGTGGTTTCATACACCCTCATATAATACCTTTGATCACTTCAATCATTATGTATATAGCAAGTCATTTGTAGAATTGTTTTTGGCAAAGTTGGTTCAAAATACCCTAACCTGCCTTGGAGAATGTATGGTCAAATCTTTAATGATGCTTTAGGTAAATAGGGGTTTATATGATAGGCCCACCATGTAATCCATAACCTCCTATATAATACAGTATAAAAGAGTGACATAAAAAAGAAGTATGGGGTATTAAAAAAAAAAAAAAGAATTATACTCATCTAGGTGGAAGCAGCATCCATCCCCCACCTCCTCTGCACAGAGAACGGAGTGATCAAAGACCGTAATTGCTCAGTTCTATCCCTACGCTCTGAGCAGAGAGCCAAGACAGTCAGTCTCCAGCTCTCTGCTCTCCCCCCCTCAGCATCAGTGGAGTGCTGGGCTGTGGTGGGGGAGGTAGGGGCTGGCTCAGGCGCTCGGGTACAGGGTTCTGAGTGGATCCATATAGTTGGGAACTTTTCAGAGTGGCTCTGTGACATCCACAGAGAGTGGACTTTAGCCCAAAGTCAGCTGAAAATGGGTCACAGGAGTACAGAACTAACTATTATCCATAGGAGGAGTACAGCCAAAAGAGCTTTGGTTGTACTTCTCTTTTGATTTTTGCATGGATCAATGTGCCTATCAACCAATAACCAGGCAAAGATAGCCTGCTATTCTATGAGGAGGGTTACAGTGATGGCAGAAAGGGTCTTCTGACATTAATCAAGTTTTTAAATCACTAAACCCCCCCATTCTATCTATCTGAAAATGGTGACATGAACAAAATTAATCAAAAAGCCTCCAATAAAATGTATATAATATCCTTAAAAAATGCCTTTTGTCTTAAAAGAAGTATACATAATGTGTAATGTGTTACATTTATTTTCATTATGTGTTTTGTCCAGGAGCATAAAAAATACTACTTTTTCATTCCTAGTTTACTAGCCAAATAAGTTTGAAATGTTGCATATCATTAAAAAAAAAAAACAGTAACTGGCAAAAGAGATTTTGGTATTCTAGAGTTTCAGATTGCTCTTTTGCTGTTAGGCTCAATAGCCCAATAGTCTGATGTTCAGGTTACACACACAGCTGAATCATAAAAAAAATACACATCACTCTCCCCTCATGCCTACGTCAGCGATGCCATCTACAGCTTCAGTCTGAGGAGCAGTAATCAAGTACAGAGCTAGTGCAGAGCTTTCTTTTTAAACAGTCCAACATATAATACATTGCACCCACTAAAGTATGCATTCCTCTTTAATCAATGTTTGTAGGTATATAAACATAAAATGAAAACAAAGTTTTTAAAGATATTTTATAAAAGCATAACATTCAAAAAGATAAGATTTAACAAAAACATTGTAATTTCCCTTTAAAGCAGAATTAAACCCGCCCCACCTCTGCCAATAAAATACACAATCTTGCCGAGAAAGGTAGAATACTGCCTAGTAATCAGTCAATAAATGACTTTTCAGAAGCTTACTATGTACATTTTGTAATGATTTTTGCCACCAGCTCCCCACAAAGCCAGTGCCATCTTGGAAGTTGCTTCCTTAACTGTGATTCCACCCACAATACATGTCATCAGTGATTCCCACACATGGAAAATGAGAAATTAATATATATTCGGAGAAGACTGTGATGTAAACCAAGGCAAGATGCTCTGCTGATCACATTATGGCCTTGGTCCCATGAAATAGAATTTAAAGGCGCATGATTTTTATGGAAGTGAGGGCTCTGTGCGGGATTGAAGCCTTGTCTCAATTATGTAAATAGTAGAAGCTTGCTAAAGGGTGGAAGTAAAAAAAAAAGTTTATTTCTGTTTTAGGGTAAAACTTAATTGTTTTACACAACAAAAGCCCACTTCAGATATCAGGTAAGATATTTTACCAGGTTTCCCCTTCCCCAAAAAATAACCTATTTTTATAACTTTAAGGGCTCTTTTGTTTTGTTAATGTTATTCTGGGACAAATTTTCTATGTCAGACCTGGTGCATTCCATTGATTGTAAGTTTTCTGTCTGTTAAGAAACTATGTGCATTTTGATGATTTATTACTGGGAAAATCACTGTGTATTGAAAACATTGTTGCCGCATTACCCTCCTTTAATCCAGCCACGTCACTGATTCAATTTACCAACCACATTTTCATAAATACAAACAATACAAACAATTTCCCTAGTGAAAGGGGGAATTATCCTTCTGCTTTGGTAAACGTGTCCTTGTACCCTTGTATTCAGCTGAATTGATACATGGAGAGAGGGATGCAATGTTGTAACTAAAATGGTAACAAACCACATGAATGTCATGGAAAATCTCAGGGGACACCACAATATCCTTTTACATGATGATTTATCCAAGAAACAATCACTGTTGCATTCACTGGATGTATACAAAGTTCAGACAAGTCTACAAGATTACTATCAATGTAATAAATACAATACATTGCAGTATTGAGCCATCTTTTTAGATGGGGATTGGGGAGCTGCAGACTTGCCTTTGTTTTAACCCAAAAAGAGGCTGTATTTTCTAGAAAATGCACAACATATTTCAAAAGGTAATGCTTAAACCAAGATTGATTTTTTTAATATCTCTTTTTAGTGAATACTAAAGTGTTATTATTTGCAGGCCTCGTTCTCTCATATAATAAATTTTATGCTTTCCTCTAGTCATTGCTGCCCTTGACAAATGGCTTAATTGCCTTCACAGATAAAGAGACATCACCAGCCTAAGTAACTGCAGGTAAAAGCAAACAAAATCAGGTACTTTAAATGCTTACTTTACATCACAGACCCTCTCCTCTTACATCAGTGCCCTCAGTCTCCTCTTCCCATCAAATTTCCAACAACCCCACCTTTATATCCAAGTCTCCATTTCACATCATAATCTCCCTTTACATCAGTGCCCTCAGTCTCCTCTTCACATCAAAGTTCCAACAACCCCACCTTTATATCCAAGTCTCCATTTCACATCATAATCTCCCTTTACATCAGTGTCCTCAGTCCATCCATTCACATCACAGCTCCCCCTTTACATCACAGTTTCCCCCTTTATTTTCAATCCCTTCTTCACATCACAGTCCCCCTTTATATAACATCAATGTCCTTAACCCCCTTTTACATCACCCCTTTACAACACAGTCCCTCCCTCCTCAATCCTCTGCTTCACATCACTATAGCAAACCTCGTTCGTCATCAAAACATGATAGCAACAGCAATAGCAGCGGAGTGGCAAAAATGCAGAGGACAATTGCTGTGGCTGCAACAGTTAAGATCTGGACCATGATCTGCTATTTAGTGATGTCTGGTGTAGAACAGTCCCTTAGATCTTGTAAAGTGGTGTTGATTTCAATTATCGAATAATCAGTTTTAAAATATGCTAGTTTTTAAATTCCCCCACACATGATTGGATATCTAATGTGGTCACATAGTCACTAGTCAAAGTGGTCCTTCTACTTCTTTAGTAGATTAATACAAAGGAGTGAGCTAGTAAGGGTAGGCGGGTGACACTCCCTCCATGTTCCCGTCCTCGCTGGGTGCCAATTGTGGGTCACATGAAAGGCCTACTCTGGGCTGGGGTGGGTTCTTCTGGGCAACTCTAGGCACCTTGAGCAGGGCCACTGCCTTACACATGGGATACCTTTATTTTGTGTTGTACACAGGGGCAGACTGACAACTCATGGGGTCCCCGGGCAATAGGGGATCAAGGGGCCCCTGTGTCCTTGCCCAAACTCAAAAAAAGCTTATGAAAAAGGTACCAGGGGCATCTCATGGGGCCCCCTACTGACCCCGGGCCCTCAGGAAGTGCCCAAGTTTCCAAATGGTCAGCCTGCCCTTGGTTGTACATTTGAACCAATAGACCGAACTTCTGTAGTTCCATGTTAATGTACACCAGCTGCATTTAGAAGGGTAATGCAAAGCCTATGCCCATTCCACCTGTCCAACATATCTCCACTACCTCACTCCCACTAACGGAATAAGGCTGCACCATGCACCTAGTGCGGGCACCATGCATGCACTCACTTAACTCTTCCTCTGCTGTATCTGTGCTCAGGCTGGTGACCTCAGTGGTGCTGATCTATTCCTGTTGCTCATGTAGAGAGTACCGACAAAAACCTTTCCTGTGAGAGGCTATCCCACATGCCACATGTACATGCTTCACAACAGGCTGCTTGCTAGACCTTCATTACCCTTGGTAACCACTTTTGTCTTATGGTACTGTCTTTGTACTCCAATACAGTATGTCTCAATTGACCCACATTGTAGACTAAGTGCAGCATGTGCCCATTACTTGCATTACACCCCTTTAATAACTTCAGACCAGGCAAGGACAAAGTTTCAAAAGTTTTTCTAAAATACCTTAACCATTACAGATGATAGTGGTAACAGTTCTTCCCTAATGTCCCTAGTTCCTTACTACGGCTTGTGGCTGCCCCAGCATTCCTGCACAGTATAAAGTCTATTATGGCAGAATTCCAGCTCCGGTGTATTAAGGTGTCCTGTAGCTGTCAGTGGTTCTGTGCTTTATATAAGTTCCTTGATCCAAGGGCACTGTGGCATCAGCAACCAAACCCTGGAAATGGCAACATGACAAGTGATGTGCATGAGTATGTGAGCCCCAAGTCAGACCCCTGTCCCATTTATATATCATACAGGACCAGTGGGCCGGGCACAAGAAAATCCGCCACGAAAAAATGCAGGAAACAATTTAACACTCTCCTACACTGCCAAGAAAGCATAAAACTCTGAGAAATGATGTATCATAGGAATAGAAGAATCCACAAGATTTCATAATTCTGTCATTCTAGGGTTTGCAGATAGTGTGCTTAATGATGTCAAGTACTGCCAGACTGATGCATGTGACTTTGAAATTTGTAAGCATTAATCATCTCTAAAATGATTTGTATTCATGTAAAAGGTTTCTGTAAATACACGTCTTTCTGGCTGGAATATAGTAACATTTTAATGCATTTACTTTCTTGGAACTAAAGTAGATATTATTGTCCTCGTGTAAATGTTAAACATCTTCATATAAGGAAATTCCATACCCATCTTTCATCATGCTACCTATACTATTTTATGTGTGCGATGCCTAAAACTGGGAAAATATTAATGTGGTATCAAAATAAAAACGTAACACCACTTATAGGCAGCAGCATAAATGCTTCCTCCCATCTGTCAGTGGCAATATTCACTGAGCCGCACATGCACATTTCAGAGTACATTTACAGCACCTACTCTGTGCCGTGATGTGGTGGTTCCCATGTGCCCGGCCACACAAAGAGACCCAGGAATGTAGGCCGTGAGAAAATGAAACACCCTCACTCTGACAATGCAGACTTTGACTGGTAAGTCTGTCAGAATGTGCTAGTATGCAGTGCACTATAGCACAGTATGGCATAAGCCTACAGGGAACCTGCTTATAATTTTATTTTTTTTTCGGACTTTATCTCCTCCTTTCCTTGTAATCAACATGCTAATGAAACCCTTTCTGTTTTCATTACATACCTTTTTTAAGATAAAGTGATGTCATCACTGGGTCTTTTTGCTTGTCTATGCAAAGTAGGCATATCATACTTGGTGGGAGGGGACAACAGGGTGCCATAGGTAGTTTCCTAAAAAAACATCACAAGACTCCATCACAATGCTCTTCTCAAGAGCTGTCAGCCCTGAAACAAACAGTGGGCTGATTCTCAGAAGGGGTTATGCAAAAATCAACATGTTTTGATGGGTAGGTTCCAGTCTAGAGGAGTGGGTCTTGCTAGATAGACTGTCATAGGTAAAGTCTACATGTACTGCTGAGCTTCCATAGTTAAAAAATGGAAATCCAATGAATGAAAATGAGACTATAAGGCTGGGGAAGAAAGGACTAGATGATGCTGGACATCTTCCAGCAAGGAAATTAGAGGGTACTTTTTGATTTGTCACAGCTTTCTAAAGCTAGCCATACATTATTATTATTATTATTATTATACAGTATTCATAAAGCGCCAATGGTTCGCTCAGCGCTGTACATACATGATCATTTTTTTTTGTTCAACCAATGGAATGCGTGGATGGGGGATTCCTTCCCAACACCTTTGTATTCTGACAGCAGGGAGACTTCCCCACCATCAGAATAGAGTGATCAGTGTTGTCAGCTATAGCCAGCAGCACTGATCATTTGGGAAAACACCAACAGGTTGGTTGATCAATAGATCAACTTGTGTACATCCAGCATGTCCATGCATGGATTGAAAGTCGGGGGTCCCTGCTCAACCGGCTGAATTTTGATCCATGTATGGCTGGCTTAATTCACACAGAAGCTCACAAGTGAAATCAAAGTAAACAATTTCTGAGAGGACCCTTTACAACTTTGAAAGACTGAAGGTAACACTGGAGTTCAGCTTAGTAAAGGTGTATCAAGTGGAAAACCCTATATGATCTAATTGTATCATAATACTAAGGATGAACTTATTTCTTTTCATACTGATATAGTGCTCTCATGTTAAACAGCAGAGAAGCCATACATTATCCTTAACTATAGCAGCTACAGAGCTGATACTTAGGGAAAACAGCTGTAGCAAAGCAGAGCTGGTTTAAAGGTTATTTGGGTTGGAGTAACCATTTTGAAGAGCTCTTGGCATGAGATCTGGGATTGATGGATCCAAGGTTTGCTCAGGCTCCAGAACAAGGCTGCAGCTGGAGCTAAACTACTGGAGCAGATGTAGAACACTGCCAACCTGTTCTCATCTCTACTCTGTGTCTGGATGCTGTAGAGAATTATTAAACATGGCAGCTCCAACAGTGATTATTATTACACTGATCCTACAAAATATAACCCACAACTGATCATTTTTTATTCTTGCTAAAATGGGATGTGTAGTGGTTTTGTTCATATTGACATTAATATAGTCAGGAAAAAATATTCATATATACAATATACACTATGTTGCCAAAAGTATTGGGATGCCTGCCTTTACACACACATGAATCTCTATGGCCTCCCAGTCTTCGACCATAGCGTTAAATATTGAGTTGGCCCGCCCTTTGCAGACATAACAGCTTCAACTCTTCTGGGAAGGCTGTCCACAAGGTTTAGGAGTGTATCTATGGAAATATTAGACCATTCTTCCCAAATGCAATTGTGAGGTCAGGCACTGATGTCGGAGGAGAAGGCCTGGCTCGTAGTTTCTACTCTAATTCATCCCATAAGTGTTCTATCGATTTGAGGTCACAGCTCTGTGCAGGCCAGTCAAGTTCTTAAACCCCAGACTTGCTCATCCGTGTCTTTATGGGCCTTGCTTTGTGCATCGGTACACAGACTTGTTGGAACAGGAAGGGGCCATCTCCAAACTGTTCCCACAAAGTTGGAAGCATTCATTTGTCCAAAATGTCTTGATATGCTAAGAGTTACCTTTACTGGAACTAAGGGGCCAAGCCCAACCCCTGGAAAACAACCCCACACCATAATCCCACCTCCACCAAACTTTACACTTGGCACAATGCAGTCAGGCAAGTACCGTTCTCCTGGCAACCACCAAATCCAGACACGTCAATCGGATTGCCAGACAGAGAAGCATGAATCATCACTCCAGAGAACACATCTCCACTGCTCTAGAATCCAGTGGTGGCATGCTTTATACCACTGTATCCAACGCTTTGCATTGCACTTGGTGATGTAAGGCTTGGATGCAGCTGCTCAGCAATGGAAACCCATTCCATGAAGCTCTCTACTCACTGTTGTGCTAATCTGAAGGCCATATGAAGTTTGGAGTTTAGTTATTGACTCTGCAGACAGTTGGCAACTTCTGTGCACTGTGCGCTTCAGCATGCACTGACCCCACTCTGTCATTTTACATAGCCTACCACTTCATGGCTGAGTTGCTGTTGTTCCCAGTTGCTTACAAAACCACTAACAGTTAAGCATGGAATATTTAGTAACAAGAACATTTTCAGAGATGGACTTGCTGCACAGGTGGCAACCTATCACGGTACCACGCTTGAATTCATTGAGCTCCTGAGAGCAATCCATTCTTTCACAAATGTTTGTAGAAGCAGACTGCATGCCTAGGTGCTTGATTGTATACACCTGTGACCATGAAGGTGATTGGAATACCTGAATCCAATGATTTTGAGGGGTGTCCCAATATATATATATATATATATATATATGTTATATATATTAGTATATATATCAGATATTAGAATATTTGGGTGGGGAACAAAATAATTTGGTTAGAATTATAACTATTTTCCTGTTCCATTTTCACTCTGCCATGTACTGAAACACTGGGTATCATTGGCACAGAAAGTGAAGGAGGATATTGTTCTTTGATAGGTTAAAAAAGTTAAACATTTTGGTCACTGGGAGCAAAGGAACCCAGGACTTGGAGCCTACATGGGGCAGATTACTCTCTCTCCACCTTAATGCTAGAGTCTTCAGAGTGGCAAATTGTCAAGCACTATTGCTGTCACATGCAAGGAAGAGTGAGTCACAAGCTTCCCCATACTCAAAATGACCAGGTATTTTATTTCATTTTTGGCGACTGAACAGAGTGTTAGGGGAGTGAAGGAAAGGTGAGTATATGCTTCTGGCTGGGCAAAACTTAAAGTGAACTTATTGCTTTGCATGCATATACATGCACTGTATATCATTTTAATTATATGGCGTTATAATATTAGGCTGTATCTGTGTTGTAAACCAGTGGTGTTGGATGATGGCCTAATAACATAAAGGAACAGTGTACATGATTTAATCCATCATCCGAAAATGAGGAATAAACCTATTATTTTTGTATAAATATTGGATATGAGACATACAACTCCTTCTTTGTTTAATGTTTGTTGGTAACAACAACTATATTACAGTTTCTCAACATAGTTTCACGTTAAATTTTTGTTTTTTTTACAAAAATTTGATTTTCCCTAATATCACAGCCATGGAAAAAAAATACACTCAATAATTATAGTGTTGGGGAGGATTTTTTATAGGCAAGCTTTATTAAAGTGTGGCTATACAGTGTATCCCAAAGAGGATCTTATATGGTGCCTTAGTTCCAATTGGCACCAGTACTTTAGGAGAAAAGTTGTGAAATAGGAATTTCCTTCGAGGCCCACTGCATCCGGCTCTTCTCTCCTTTTTCTCTTTTTTTCTCTTCTCTCCCACCCCCCTGAGGATTGCAGTAATCTATCGGCCTCCTGGATCCATATCCCTCTTCCTAGACGACTTTGCCGCCTGGCTTTCCTTCTTCCTCTCCTCTGAGCTACCAACCATCATCCTCGGGGATTTCAACATTCCCATCAACGTCAACAACCCGGCTACTTCCCAACTCCTCCTCCTAACCTCCTCTTTCGCGCTCACACAGTGCACACAGTCCTCCACCCACACCGATGGTAACACCCTGGACTTCGTTTTCTCCCACCTCTGCACCCTCCACAACTTCACTAACACCCCCTTCCCCCTCTCTGACCACCACCTCCTCACGTTTTCCATCTCCCCCTCCTCTAACTCCCCCCCCCAAAGCGTCAAACCATCACCAGACGTAACCTCCGCAACCTGAACCCGGCCCATCTCCACCCGGCAGCCGACCGTCTGTACAATAGTATCCTTCAACTGTCATGCCCTGACCTGGCCACTACTGCGTATAACATCTCACTGTCAGCTACCCTAGACTACCTGGCACCCCTAACCACGCGTAACATCAGACCCCGCCCGCTTGAACCCTGGCAGAACGACCATACAAAATATCTTAAACGACGCAGTCGCGCACTGGAGCAATCATGGCGCAAAACCAGATCCCCTCGAGCGTTCTCCCTCTACAAATCCACCTTCCTCACCTACACCACCTCCCTCCATGCTGCCAAACAAGCCTATTTTGTAACCCTCATCAACACCCTCTCCACCTGTCCTCGCCGGCTCTTCTCCACCTTCAAATCCCTGCTCTCCCCCCCCCCCACCTCCACTCAGCACCTCACTGACCGCCCACGAGATTTCCAATCATTTCCAAAACAAGATTGACGCAATCTGTAAGGACATTGTCAATTCACAATCCACCTCTCCACCTAGCCTCCCTCCCTCCATCACCCCCTCTACTCTCCCCTCCTCTGACCTCGCAGCCGCACTGCCGCCCACCATACCTAACGCTCCGCTCACTACAACCTCCCCACAATGCAGTCAGGCAAGTACCGTTCTCCTGGCAACCACCAAATCCAGACACGTCAATCGGATTGCCAGACAGAGAAGCATGAATCATCACTCCAGAGAACACATCTCCACTGCTCTAGAATCCAGTGGTGGCATGCTTTATACCACTGTATCCAACGCTTTGCATTGCACTTGGTGATGTAAGGCTTGGATGCAGCTGCTCAGCAATGGAAACCCATTCCATGAAGCTCTCTACTCACTGTTGTGCTAATCTGAAGGCCATATGAAGTTTGGAGTTTAGTTATTGACTCTGCAGACAGTTGGCAACTTCTGTGCACTGTGCGCTTCAGCATGCACTGACCCCACTCTGTCATTTTACATAGCCTACCACTTCATGGCTGAGTTGCTGTTGTTCCCAGTTGCTTACAAAACCACTAACAGTTAAGCATGGAATATTTAGTAACAAGAACATTTTCAGAGATGGACTTGCTGCACAGGTGGCAACCTATCACGGTACCACGCTTGAATTCATTGAGCTCCTGAGAGCAATCCATTCTTTCACAAATGTTTGTAGAAGCAGACTGCATGCCTAGGTGCTTGATTGTATACACCTGTGACCATGAAGGTGATTGGAATACCTGAATCCAATGATTTTGAGGGGTGTCCCAATATATATATATATATATATATATATATATATATATATATATGTTATATATATTTGTATATATATCAGATATTAGAATATTTGGGTGGGGAACAAAATAATTTGGTTAGAATTATAACTATTTTCCTGTTCCATTTTCACTCTGCCATGTACTGAAACACTGGGTATCATTGGCACAGAAAGTGAAGGAGGATATTGTTCTTTGATAGGTTAAAAAAGTTAAACATTTTGGTCACTGGGAGCAAAGGAACCCAGGACTTGGAGCCTACATGGGGCAGATTACTCTCTCTCCACCTTAATGCTAGAGTCTTCAGAGTGGCAAATTGTCAAGCACTATTGCTGTCACATGCAAGGAAGAGTGAGTCACAAGCTTCCCCATACTCAAAATGACCAGGTATTTTATTTCATTTTTGGCGACTGAACAGAGTGTTAGGGGAGTGAAGGAAAGGTGAGTATATGCTTCTGGCTGGGCAAAACTTAAAGTGAACTTATTGCTTTGCATGCATATACATGCACTGTATATCATTTTAATTATATGGCGTTATAATATTAGGCTGTATCTGTGTTGTAAACCAGTGGTGTTGGATGATGGCCTAATAACATAAAGGAACAGTGTACATGGTTTAATCCATCATCCGAAAATGAGGAATAAACCTATTATTTTTGTATACATATTGGATATGAGACATACAACTCCTTCTTTGTTTAATGTTTGTTGGTAACAACAACTATATTACAGTTTCTCAACATAGTTTCACGTTAAATTTTTGTTTTTTTTACAAAAATTTGATTTTCCCTAATATCACAGCCATGGAAAAAAAATACACTCAATAATTATAGTGTTGGGGAGGATTTTTTATAGGCAAGCTTTATTAAAGTGTGGCTATACAGTGTATCCCAAAGAGGATCTTATATGGTGCCTTAGTTCCAATTGGCACCAGTACTTTAGGAGAAAAGTTGTGAAATAGGAATTTCCTTCGAGGCCCACTGCATCCGGCTCTTCTCTCCTTTTTCTCTTTTTTTCTCTTCTCTCCCACCCCCCTGAGGATTGCAGTAATCTATCGGCCTCCTGGATCCATATCCCTCTTCCTAGACGACTTTGCCGCCTGGCTTTCCTTCTTCCTCTCCTCTGAGCTACCAACCATCATCCTCGGGGATTTCAACATTCCCATCAACGTCAACAACCCGGCTACTTCCCAACTCCTCCTCCTAACCTCCTCTTTCGCGCTCACACAGTGCACACAGTCCTCCACCCACACCGATGGTAACACCCTGGACTTTGTTTTCTCCCACCTCTGCACCCTCCACAACTTCACTAACACCCCCTTCCCCCTCTCTGACCACCACCTCCTCACGTTTTCCATCTCCCCCTCCTCTAACTCCCCCCCCCAAAGCGTCAAACCATCACCAGACGTAACCTCCGCAACCTGAACCCGGCCCATCTCCACCCGGCAGCCGACCGTCTGTACGATAGTATCCTTCAACTGTCATGCCCTGACCTGGCCACTACTGCGTATAACATCTCACTGTCAGCTACCCTAGACTACCTGGCACCCCTAACCACGCGTAACATCAGACCCCGCCCGCTTGAACCCTGGCAGAACGACCATACAAAATATCTTAAACGACGCAGTCGCGCACTGGAGCAATCATGGCGCAAAACCAGATCCCCTCGAGCGTTCTCCCTCTACAAATCCACCTTCCTCACCTACACCACCTCCCTCCATGCTGCCAAACAAGCCTATTTTGTAACCCTCATCAACACCCTCTCCACCTGTCCTCGCCGGCTCTTCTCCACCTTCAAATCCCTGCTCTCCCCCCCCCCCACCTCCACTCAGCACCTCACTGACCGCCCAGGAGATTTCCAATCATTTCCAAAACAAGATTGACGCAATCTGTAAGGACATTGTCAATTCACAATCCACCTCTCCACCTAGCCTCCCTCCCTCCATCACCCCCTCTACTCTCCCCTCCTCTGACCTCGCAGCCGCACTGCCGCCCACCATACCTAACGCTCCGCTCACTACAAACTCCCCAACGCTCCGCTCTCTCAGCCCTGCTACCACTGAGGAGGTCACTAAGGTCTTTACTGAAGCCCGCCTCACCACTTGCCCCCTGGACCCTATCCCCTCACAACTCCTCCAGTCACCCCCCTCCTCCATCATTCGCTCCCTCACCCACATCTTCAATCTCTCCCTCTCTACTGGCGCATTCCCCTCCCCCCTAAAGCACGCACACATTACCCCCATACTCAAAAAACCCTCCCTTGACCCCACTGACCTAAACAACCTTAGACCCATCTCCCTGCTGCCATTCAGTTCCAAGCTCCTTGAGCGCTTAGCCTACAACCGCCTAAGCGCCCACCTCACTGACAACCACCTCCTTGACCCACTACAATCTGGCTTCCATCCCCTACACTCCACCGAAACCGCCCTATTTACTAATGACCTGCTAACCGCCAAAGCTAATGGCCACTACTCAGTCCTCCTGCTCCTCGACCTCTCCGCGGCCTTTGACAGTCGACCACCCCCTCCTCCTTACTAAACTGCACTCCTTTGGAGTCAGGGACGCTGCTCTCTCCTGGTTCTCCTCCTACCTATCCCAACACTCCACCCCTCACCTCACCCCCTCACTCTCCGCCCACATCGCCCACCTCCTGAACGACATATCAGACTGGATGTCGCTCCATTTCCTCAAGTCCAAAACCGAGCTCCTAGTTTTCCCCCCAGCCAGCGCCCCCCCCCATCCTCTCCATCATGACTAGTAATGCCACCATCAATCCCACCCCACACGCCAAAGTCCTGGGTGTCACCCTGGACTCAAACCTTTCCTTCCAACCTCATGTCCAATCACTATCAAAGTCATGCAGGCTCCACCTCCGCAACATCTCCAAGATACGTACGTTCCTCACCCCAGACACTACTAAACAACTCGTACACTCCCTCATTATCTCATGCCTGGACTACTGCAACTCCCTGGCCTACCCAAACAAATGCTATCCCCACTCCAGTCTATCCTGAACTCAGTGGCTAGACTCATCCACCTCACCAACTGCTCCACTTCGGCCACCCCCCTCTGCAAATCCCTTCACTGGTTCCCGATTGCCCAACGCATTAAATTCAAATTACTAACTCTAACATACAAAGCCATTCACAACGATGCCCCAAACTACCTAACTGACCTACCCTCCTCACCTGATACCCAAATACTACCCTACCCGTGCCCTTCGCTCCTCACAGGACCTCCTACTCTCCAGCTCCCTGGTCTCCTCCTCCCACGCCCGACTGCAGGACTTCTCCAGGACTTCCCCCATCCTCTGGAACTCCCTACCCCAATCCATCAGACTGTCACCTACCCTCCTCACCTTCAGGAGCACCCTAAAAACCCATCTCTTCAGGGAAGCCTACCCCACCTTCACCTAACAACCGATCTCCTCCACTCCTCCTACCACTCCATCCCCCACAGCCACTTCCTCCTGTACCGCTATCCCCTCCCTCCTAGATTGTAAGCTCGAAAGAGCAGGGCCCTCGAACCCTCGTGTATTGTATTGTACTGTATTGTCTCAGGTTCTGTCCCCCTCGCTAATGTAGAGCACTGAGCACACTCTTCGTCGCTATAAAAATACTGTATAATAATAATAATATAATAATTTCCCTAAATGTCTGAACCATTCCTCTAGTACTGCATATGCTATTTTTTAATAACAAGTGCTGTGGAAACATTCCCTTTGACAATTTTAATACTGCCTGAGAATTGAAAGATAAGAGAAGATAGAAGAGTTACAAGTAGGGAGAGGTAAATTGGTTAGGGAGGGAACACTGTCAAGGAAGGGGTCCTTCAGGGCTCTAGGCATGTATTGGAGATCCAGGGTTAAGCTTGAGAGATATGTAGGTCCCGTGGTTTCCAGATTTTGGTGTTGTTGTCCAAATTGTTGTGTATTCTGACTGTCAGTGTTTCCATTAGTTGTATTTCTCTTATTCAATTCTAAATCTCTGATTTGGATGGTGGTGTAGTTTGTTCCATTTCAGCACTATTAGACAATATGCAGCTGTCAATATATGTGTAACATTTTTTATTAGTTTAGAGATTCATTCTATTGGTAATTCTGGAACATGTGTAAGAGGCTCTAAGTGGAATAAACTTATGGATATCACATCCAGTATTCGATCAATAAATCGATCTAAAGCCTAAACTTGTTTTTGTAATTTTAGTTTTGGATAAGGTAGAGAGTGGATGTTACCAGAACAAACCATTGAAAGATACCCCTTACCTCCTGATCTGATGATATGTTTTGGATTTTCCATCCCTTTCTGTCCCGGTGACAATGATCGCCAGGACAGATAGAGAGGGTAAATATCCTCAGTAGGGACACAGACAGCAATAATGACCTAACAAAAGTTCTAGCCTATCCCTACAAGATTCAATACTATAAACAAACGTTTGGTTTTAGATCCATTTCTTGCCAATAGGACGATACAGCTCGGAGAGTGCTTACGGTATCGAAGACAGTGCTGATGTGTGACTGGCATCCCAAAAAGGTATTACTAACTGCTGAATGGACAGAGTAAAAGATGTCATGTATTTGCATAAGAATTATAATATATATGTTCCTTGGTAGTTCTCATCCTAATGTCTCCCCCATTTTTTTCTTATAAAGTTGTTTATCAAATTAAAGCTCTAGCAAAGAGGTCAAAATCTACTATATGAAATGAGGCCTTTCTGGAGAGGACTGTCTTTAGTAGCATTTTTAAAGGAGGTAAGTTAGCTAAGTGTTATATCCTTTTTTTTGGCCGGTCCAGAGATATCTAGGGTTCTTCATCTTCCCCTCTGGTGCAGCGGTAGGTGATATTTTTGGTAGGGATATTTTGAGCCCAGACTAACATGATGAATTCCCCTCAAAGGACTGATCTATGACAGCCTAGTAGAGGATGAATATGATTGACTGATGCCAATCATCTTCCAAGTCAGTGGAATCACTGTAGAGAGCATGTCCAGATTTAATGGAAGACTTTTTCTTTCCGCCACTAGATGTGCACATTCTTTTGGGATGAATGACAACCATCATCATTCAACCTACTTTATCTGAACCAAGGCTGTCATAGACCTGCCCCCAGTCTGCGATAGGACAGTAAAGATTACTTCTGTCATACTGCTTTCTCCTCTTATAAGCATGTTTCTTGTCACCACATGAACTAACTAGCTCTATGTACTTCTTCCTCTTTCTTACCCTGACATCTACTGTACAGGGACTGCAAGAGGCTAATAATAGGTCAAATTCAGATACTTACAGGTCTGCATTAATATGTGTTTCTTTTATATCTGCCTGAATTTCACATCATTGCGTCGTCAGCGTTTAAGTTTGCGTCATCATAACCTGTCTGGTTTTACTTTGTGATCAAACTACAGAGCTGAACTCAGGGAATCACACAAAAAACACCTTTACAGTGGAGTCCCTCCTGCAGTTCAAGGGTTATAATAGAAGTATGTCCAAAGCTTTTTTGGCAATACTTCTCTCCTGGATCACAGGACAGCACTCTCCTGTGACCCAGATTCAGCTGAGAGTGGGTTGTTGTCTGATCTCAGCTGATGTGGCAGAGCTGCTCCAGGCTCTGGAAGGATCCTGACAATATTGTCAGGATCCATCCAGCTACATGATTGGCAGGTGGATTCACCTCTCTGAAAGCTAAAGTCAGCTGTGCCTACCCCCACTCCAGCCCATTGCTCCAGTAAGTGCTGAAGGAACAGAGCTGACAATCACTGCTTTCTGCCTCAAGCTATTTAGAGTCTGACCGATCAGTGGTCATGTGATCACTCAGTTCTCAGGGTTAGAGCTGACATGGGACAGCTGCAGCATTACACCGATCCTGCAGAATAGAGGTGAGTATAGATGTCTGTTTTTTTATATGCCACAAACCTCTCTTTTAATTGCTCATAATGGTCATAACTTTATTCCTTGCTCCAGCAGGCTTCCTACATGTTATGTGAGGATGGTGAGGACCTCCATAACCCAGAGCACTGGAGAGAAGTTTAAAGCATCTGCAAAAGAAATAAAATAAGAATTACAGCTTATTCCTTTACCCCTAGACTTAACAAGCATCTAAAGCTGAACTCTGAACTCAAGGACGCCTCTAATTACGAGAGATGTAATACATACAGTTGTGCTCGAAAGTTTGCATATCGTTGGAGAATTGGTAATATGCAGTACCATTTTTTTTAAAAACTGGCAAAACACATTTCTTTTATTTTTTATGGGATTCATATTTAACTGTATAAAATAAAAGAATGACACAATCCTAAATCAAGACATGGCAACAGGTAAACAAATGAACTGACCCCTGTTCAAAAGTCTGCATACCCTTAGTTCTTAATACTGTGTATTGCCCCCTTTAGCATCAATGACAGCGTGCAATCTATGAGGTGCTGATTTCTTGCAGGTGGTAGAGCTGCCCATTCATCTTGGCAAAATGCCTCCATGTCAAGCAAAGTCTTTGGTCGTCTTGCATGAACCGCACATATGAAGTCTCCCCAGAGTGGCTCGATGATATTAAGTAGAGATGAGCGAATTATTCAAAAATTCGATTCGGCTGATTCGCCGAATTCGCGGAATAAATTTGATTCGAGGCGAATATATTCGCTGCGAATTTAACTTATAAAAAGGGTGTTTCTAGGCTTCAGAGAGCCTTTATATTAGTGCAGAACACTGTACCTTTAATTTAAATGCCCTTGGAGTCTGCTGGGGAAGAGAACTAATACTGTCAGTCAGTATGACATGCAGATGAGTGCCGTCAATCTTAGAATCACCGCACACTTCACTCATTTGGGCAGTCACGGGGCCAAAACCAGAGTGTGGAGCCACAGTGTGGCGGTGGAGGCAGCAGCAATGGGAGGCCATACAGCACCCTATGACAAAATGGAACCCACCAGCAGTGTGAGGAGACCTGAAAGTGGCACATAGCAGAGTGTGGCGATGGAGACAGCAGCAATGGGAGGCCGTACAGGGACCCATGACACACTCTGGACCTGGCAGCAGCATGAGGAGGCGGTACAGGGGCCCATGACAGATTACGGGCCTGGCAGCAGCAGTGGGCGGGCGGTGGATGCAGCAGTATTCGGAAGCCAAACACAGGCCTCGGTTAAAAAGCGGAAGCCATCAGCAGCGTGAGCAGACAACAGAGGCACATGGAGCAGGGTGGCGGTGGAGGCAGCAGTATTCGGAAGCCATACACAGGCCTAGGTTAAAAAGCGGAAGCCGTCAGCAGCGTGAGCAGACGACAGAGACACATGGCGCAGGGTGGCGGTGGATGCAGCAGTATTCGGAAGCCATACACAGGCCTAGGTTAAAAAGCGGAAGCCGTCAGCAGCGTGAGCAGACGACAGAGACACATGGCGCAGGGTGGCGGTGGAGGCAGCAGTATTCGGAAGCCATACACAGGCCTAGGTTAAAAAGCGGAAGCCGTCAGCAGCGTGAGCAGACGACAGAGACACATGGCGAAGGGCGGCGGTGGATGCAGCAGTATTCGGAAGCCAAACACAGGCCTCGGTTAAAAAGCGGAAGCCGTCAGCAGCGTGAGCAGACGACAGGCACATGGCGCAGGGTGGCGGTGGAGGCAGCAGCAATGGGAGGCCATACAGCACCCTATGACAAAATGGAACCCACCAGCAGTGTGAGGAGACCTGAAAGTGGCACATGGCAGAGTGTGGCGATGGAGACAGCAGCAATGGGAGGCCGTACAGGGACCCATGACACACTCTGGACCTGGCAGCAGCATGAGGAGGTGGTACAGGGGCCCATGGCAGAGTGGCGAAGCGTAAGCAGCTTAAATTGAAGGCCATACAGAGGCCTATGTTAAAAAGTCCCCCCAGCTATATGTAGGGTTGAATTCCACCTTGTTGCAACGTCGCAGATCAGGCGATGCTGTGGAATTCCATTCTGCCGCTGCAGCTCAAGGAGGGTGTGCTTTGCGGTGTAGGAATGGCTGAAATGCATGCAAAGTTTACGTGACATTTTAAGGATGTCTTGCAGTGGGATGGTGGATTTTAGGAACCGCTTGACAACCAGATTGAACACGTGAGCCATGCATGGCGCATGGCACAACCTTCCTTGACGCAGAGCAGACACCATGTTCTTTCCGTTGTCGGTCAACATGGTTCCGATTTTCAGTTTGCGCGGAGACAGCCATCTGTCGATTTCTCTGTTCATTACACTCAGAAGTTCCTCCCCTGTGTGACTACGTTCGCCAAGGCATACCAGGTGCAGCACAGCGTGACACCGTTGCGCCCTGCACATGTGATATGCCGGTCGAGTAATGGGACTTGGCACGGGGGTGGCGGCTGAGGACACGGCGGAAGAAGAGGTGGTAGAGGCGGACATCTTTTGTGGACCAAGGACGTGCAAACGTGGAGGCAAAAGCGGCGTGACCTGTCCAAGTTGCTGGTGCGGCTGTGCCGGCACCACGTTCACCCAGTGGGCCGTAAATGACATGTACTGTCCCTGACCGTAGTTACAGCTCCACACGTCGGCGCTGCCGTGCACTTTGGCAGAGACCGACATGCTCAAAGACTGGCCCACCATCTCTTCTACATGTGAATGCAGGGCTGGCACTGCCTTTTTGGCGAAGAAATGCCGGCTTGGCACTCTCCACCGCGGCTCGGCACAAGCCATCATTTCTCGGAAAGGTGCTGAGTCCACCACTTGGAAAGGGAGGGACTGCAGCACCAGCAACTTGGACAGGAGGACGTTCAGCTTCTGCACCGTCGGGTGCGTGCTCGCAAACTGTTGTCTCTTGGAAACGGATTCCAAGAAAGACTGCTGATGGAATCCGTGAAGAGGAGTAGCAGGAGAAGGAGCATCTGAACGAGCGGAAGATGCCAACGAGCGACAACTCCCCTCAGCAGAGGTGTTGGAGCCTTGACTGGCTGATAGAGGGCGATTGACGTCGGGTGACGGAGCAAGTAACGGAGCGGGTGATGGAGCGGGGGCTGGGGCAGGCAGAACCGCCGTATCTTTATCACGGTTTTCCCAGGCCACCGAATGGCGACGCTGCATATGCTGACGCAACGCTGTAGTCCCAACATGGGCCCCCTGGCCACGCTTGACTTTCTGGCCACATAGTCGACATACGGCTACGTTTACTTCCTTGGGCGGCTTGACGAAAAATTGCCACACCGCCGAGTAGGAAACTTTGCCCCCGCTACTCCTCACTGGCTGACTGCTACTTCCTCCGTGCACACCGGCACCACTACTGGCCGTGGTGGTAGGCTGCAATGGAGCTGGTGCTCTACTCCGTGGCCGTTTGCCTCCACTGACACTGCTGCGACCCTGCTGCCTCCTGGGCAACCCACCGACTGTTTTGCTCGCTGGCAAGCTGGCACGCTCTTCTCCTGATGATGCGGAAGCAATAGCCTGATGACGACAAGGCTGCCAAGTGCGATCAGCCTCATCATCATCAATTAGGGTCTCCGCGTCACTACTAGCCCCCTCGGCTGCGTGTGGGTCAGGAGACAGACCTGTCTCTAGACCGGCTACCGAGCCACTCTCCTCGCCAGTACTTCTTCGCCTGGCTGCTGAAGAGGCGGATGTCTCCCCCCGTTCCTGACTGCCCTCTGTTAGCTCTTCCTCACTGTACAGTGGGGCTGAGCCCACAGCATGCGATACTTCGCTTGGTGAGGGAACACCAAAGGACAGGGGCAGGTAGAGGACACGTGATTTCAGTGGGCTTGCTCCCGGGCCATGCCAACTAACGGTTGTGTCTGACGTACCCACCGACCGTTGGCTGTAGGTGTCAGAGGTGACCTGGGAAGAGGAAGACGACCGAGTCAACCAATCGATGACGGCAGGGTTGTCGATGGAGACATGACCGCTGGATGACACCGGGAGCACTGGCCTCTGGCTGCGACTAGTGCTGCCTCGACCCCTTCCTCTGCTGCCACGTCTGCTCGCTCCTGAAACATTGCCTCCTCTGCCACTCCTCTGCGTGTTGTCTGACATACTCTTTAATTCAATAGTGGTTGTGAAGCAGAAAGTAACGATTCTGTGTCCCTGAGTAACAATTCTGTGTCCCCGAGTAACGATTCTGTGTCCCTGAGTAACAATTCTGTGTCCCTGAGTAACGATTCTGTGTCCCTGAGTAACAATTCTGTGTCCCTGAGTAACGATTCTGTGTCCCTCAGTAACGATTCTGTGTCCCTGAGTAACGATTCTGTGTCCCTCAGTAACGATTCTGTGTCCCTCAGTAACGATTCTGTGTCCCTCAGTAACGATTCTGTGTCCCTGAGTAACAATTCTGTGTCCTTGAGTAACGATTCTGTGTCCCTGAGTAACGATTCTGTGTCCCTGAGTAACAATTCTGTGTCCCTGAGTAACAATTCTGTGTCCCTGAGTAACAATTCTGTGTCCCTGAGTAACGATTCTGTGTCCCTGAGTAACGATTCTGTGTCCCTGAGTAACAATTCTGTGTCCCTGAGTAACAATTCTATGTCTGTCCCTGAGTAACGATTCTGTGTCCCTGAGTAACGATTCTGTGTCCCTGAGTAACAATTCTGTGTCCCTGAGTAACGATTCTGTGTCCCTGAGTAATAATTCTGTGTCCCTGAGTAACGATTCTGTGTCTGTCCCTGAATAACGATTCTGTGTCCCTGAGTAACAATTCTGTGTCCCTGAGTAACAATTCTGTGTCCCTGAGTAACAATTCTGTGTCCCTGAGTAACGATTCTGTGTCCCTGAGTAACGATTCTGTGGCCCTAAAGTCTCTGTGGCCCTAACTCTGTCCCTAATACAGACAGGTCTGTCTCTCTTGAATGACCGGAGGCTAATGGATAACCTGTGTCTGTCCCTGAATAACGATTCTGTGTCCCTGAGTAACAATTCTGTGTCCCTGAGTAACGATTCTGTGTCCCTGAGTAACAATTCTGTGTCCCTGAGTAACAATTCTGTGTCTGTCCCTGAATAACGATTCTGTGTCCCTGAGTAACAATTCTGTGTCCCTGAGTAACGATTCTGTGTCCCTGAGTAACAATTCTGTGTCCCTGTGTAACGATTCTGTGTCCCTGAGTAACGATTCTGTGTCCCTGAGTAACAATTCTGTGTCCCTGAGTAACGATTCTGTGTCCCTGAGTAACGATTCTGTGTCCCTCAGTAACGATTCTGTGTCCCTCAGTAACGATTCTGTGTCCCTGAGTAACGATTCTGTGTCCCTGAGTAACGATTCTGTGTCCCTCAGTAACGATTCTGTGTCCCTGAGTAACGATTCTGTGTCCCTGAGTAACAATTCTGTGTCCCTGAGTAACGATTCTGTGTCCCTGAGTAACGATTCTGTGTCCCTGAGTAACGATTCTGTGTCCCTGAGTAACAATTCTGTGTCCCTGAGTAACAATTCTGTGTCTGTCCCTGAGTAACGATTCTGTGTCCCTGAGTAACGATTCTGTGTCCCTCAGTAACGATTCTGTGTCCCTCAGTAACAATTCTGTGTCCCTGAGTAACAATTCTGTGTCCCTGAGTAACGATTCTGTGTCCCTGAGTAACAATTCTGTGTCCCTGAGTAACAATTCTGTGTCCCTGAGTAACGATTCTGTGTCCCTGAGTAACAATTCTGTGTCTGTCCCTGAGTAACGATTCTGTGTCCCTGAGTAACAATTCTGTGTCCCTGAGTAACGATTCTGTGTCCCTGAGTAACAATTCTGTGTCCCTGAGTAACAATTCTGTGTCTGTCCCTGAATAACGATTCTGTGTCCCTGAGTAACAATTCTGTGTCCCTGAGTAACAATTCTGTGTCCCTGAGTAACGATTCTGTGTCCCTGAGTAACGATTCTGTGGCCCTAAAGTCTCTGTGGCCCTAACTCTGTCCCTAATACAGACAGGTCTGTCTCTCTTGAATGACCGGAGGCTAATGGAGAATTCTAAGATGGCCGCGATTTATAGCTCCACCATTACACAGTGCTGGCTGGCTGGCTGCTGATTGGCTAATGCGATCACATGTCATGAATGAATGCATTATGGGTCAGCGCGCCTTGTCTGCGCGCCTTCCCAGAGATCCCCGCTCCGTCGCCACACATGTCGCCGCCATTTTTGGGAAAATTCGATTCGTGCATCCGAAGTTTGCTAATTTTCGGATTCGGCGCGAATCGAATTTTTCCTAATCTTCGAAACGAATTCCACTTCGCCATGTTCGATTCGCTCATCTTTAATATTAAGGTCAGGAGACTGTGATGGCCACTCCAGAACCTTCACCTTTTTCTGCTGTAACCACTGGAGGGTTAACTTGGTGTTGTGCTAAGGGTCATTGTCATGCAAGAAAGTCCAAGAGTGTCCTATGTGCAGGTTTCGTGCAGAAGAATGCAAACTGTCTGCTAGTATTTTCTGATAACAGGCTGTATTCATCTTGCCATCAATTTTCACAATATTCCCCATGTCTTTAGAGCTCATACACCCTCAAAACATCAGTGAGCCACCACCATGCTTCACAGTGGGGATAGTATTCTTGTCACTGTTGACCCCTCTCCAAACATAGTGCTTATGGTTGTGACCATAAAGCTCTATTTTGGTCTTGTCACTCAAGATTACAGTGTGCCAGAAGCTGTGAGGTGTGTCAAGATGTTGTTTTTTTATGGCATTGCCGCAGTAAAGGCTTCTATCTGGCAACTCCACCATGCAGCTCATTTTTGTTCGAGTATCGTCTTCATGTACTTCTTAAAACACCCACACCATATTTTTCCAGAGAAGCCTGTATTTCTCCTGAGGTTTTTTTAATTGTATCCTGAACAACTCTTATAGCAGTTGTGATGATATCTCCTGAATGGCGTTTGGAGTGGTGTTCATTGCAGAGTGGGAAGGTATGGCAAATGAATAGATGTGAGGACTTCATGGGTACTGGGTGTTATGAGTCGAGCCTGCTGGATGCCTTTAATGGTTCTATTGCTTGAAATTGAGTAACACTACCCTCTCCCACTAAGCATTGCTCCTGGGACCCCTGGATCGGTTTCTTAGATGCCATTTCCATTTGGTCCCATCTACTGCCCTCCACATTTGTTGACAGACTTTAGAACATTGTTGAGACTTGAGAACTTTCTACCGGACCTGGTTATGCTCCCCTATTTTGGGGATATCTATTAGGATTTGTTTTTCAGCCATTTCCAACTGTACCCCTTGAACCCCTAAAGAAGCGCTTAGGGATTCTGCACCCCCTTTCTGATACATATATATTTTGATGTCTAATGTGTTCAATGCGTTATTATGAAATTAAGTATTTGAGGAGCGGAGGTGCCTTTCTGGGGGCAAAGATGGTTCATTATAACTTTTATTTTGGTTTTCTCTAGGGAGGTTTTTTACACCAACAATTTTTAAATGGAATTTTGTAATAAAAATTGATGATTTTATACTAACGTGTTTGTCAAATTTGTTCTGAGAGAAGGTTTTAGCACCAATAAATTACATTTGCTTCTTCTTTTTTTTTTATTTGTTTTTCAACTGTCTCCTATCCTTCTCTTTCCACAACTTCCTGGATTCCCTCCACAATGTGCACACTTCTCCACTGCTGTTTACTTTCAATTGCTAAGGACTACATATCCCATTGTATCTTACTACCTGGGACCAGTGGCTACTGTACTGACTCTTTCTTATGAAACTCTTCTCTCAGCACCTCTGTTGTTCAGAAGGCAGGCTCTGAGAAATGTTCTGACACAACAGTGCCTACTCACAGGGCATAGTGAATATGTGAGAATTCAAAGTGGTAAACATGTGCGGACCTTCACAAAGTTACATAGTTAGTCTGGCTGAAAAAAGACAAAAGTCCATCCAGTTCAACTATAGAAAAAAAAAGTTATAATCCTATACCCACAGTTGATCCAGAGGAAGGCAAAAAAAAAACAGTAAAGCACGATACAATTTGCTACTGCTGGGGAAAAAATTCCTTCCTGGAAAGTAAGTTTACTAATGTCTTGGTTGTTCAGAATAATAGGAGAAGGTTAAAAATAATTGAACTATGATGTGGAAACGCAGATAAGATTTACATTTTGACCATAGATGCACTTTAATTGGCACAGCCCAGTGAGAGCTCTAGATGCAGATTATATTATTGATGCTTACCAGCTTTTAGATGTGTTTGTTTCCTTTATTTTAGCCTGGTAATCCTGCCACTAAAGAGGAACTCCACCCCCCAAAAAAAAAAATTTTAAATTGCTAACACCCTAAAAAAATCCAAAAAACATACTTACTGGTCCACAGTTACACAAGTCCAGAGTTGCCTTGCTTGTAGGCAAAGTAGTCCCTACACCACTCTACTCTGGTGCTGCCATCTTGATTAGATATCCAGTGAATGCAAAGTAATGTTGCAGATCTATGAAACCTTGCAGAGAGACCACAGCATGTCTGTGCATGTGCTGAGTTCCCACATATGTGCAGAAATGATTACGGTCTCTCCCAGCAATATGGTTTGGCCCGATGTAAGTATGCATGTGTGATACTACCCAATCAGCCTCTGTGGAAGCTGTAAATCGCTGTAGCAGCTAAAGCTACTACTTTGGGGGTCGTGATCTTCCAGCTGCCATGCCATGCAAGCAACCCACTGTGATTACTATGCAGAAGGACAGCTGCTCGCTGCCATTCAGAAATGCCTTCTATTTGTCTCAATGGATGCAAAGCGTTCTGTGATTGGACGAGGTGGAGAGGAGGAATGGTGATGCAGCTTGAGCTTCCCCAGAGGCCAGTCAAGTATACCATATATATACTTATATTGGCCTAGCAGGCCCAATGTAAGTGCACAAAATATATTATCCCTGGAGTTCAACACCAAGAGTCAGTTCACACATTTTACTGTGCAGGAAGTGTTGGTTCTGGCTGGTGTTTTGGCCAGTGGTGTCTTGTGCTCTTTGAAAGTGCTGAGCACCGTTTCCTTTTTTTTAACTTTATAGAAATATCACTGTGAAATTTTGATCATTTCTGAGCTCCAATGTATAGAAACGGAGCTGCAGCTCACCTAAAGTCTGTGTTTAAGCCAGGGGCGGACTGACAACTCATGGGGCCCCCAGGCAATAGGAGATCATGGGGCCCCTATGTCCTTGGCCAACCTCAAAAAAGCCTATGAAAAAGGTACCAGCGGCAACTCATGGGGCCCCCTACTGACCCCGGGCCCTCGGGCAGTGCCCGAGTTTCCAAATGGTCAGTCCGCCCCTGGTTTAAGCCCTCATGCACACTGGACGTTTTGATAACGCTGGTAATGTTAGCTGTGTAAAGTCACATTAAAAACGTGAGTTTTTCAGCTTTTTTAAGTGTTTTTGCATTAGCGTTTAGCAGCGTTTTTCTGCATTTAGCAACATTTACCTGCGTTTGCTTTTCTTAGCGTTTTTTTTTTACAAAACAAACTTTTTTTGGCAAAAAAACTTCCAAAAATGCCGGTTTGTGGCATTTTACCATGTTAGAGCATTTTTACAGCTAAAAAACTCCTCTAGAAACCCTCTAGTCCTGGTTTTTTTTCCAGCCAAAAAACCGACCCAGCCAAAAAACGTTGATTACAGTCTATGTGTGCATGAACGCATAGGATAACATGCTGGGGAGTTTACTGGCTGTAGAAAAAAATGTCAAAAGCCAAAAACAGCAGCTGTAAAAATGTCAAGTGTGCATGAGGACTTAGTGTGAATGGGGCACATAGAAAACAATCGGCTGGGATAGGCGGTTAGTGCAGAAAAACACTAATCTCCACACAAGTGTGAATGAGCCCTTGAGGAATAAAGACGAGCAAACAAGAGAAATGTATGGTTAGAGTTTCCATAAGCACGGCCCAAGGAGATGTGGAGCTATAGAAAGGAAATGGTTAATAAGCAGAGTCTTTCCTAAGCCCCCAAGGCAGAGTCTTTTTGATGTATGTGCTTGAGGTTGGCAGAGGATCAGCGTGCTCTGGCTTTTATTTCCCTGTGTCCTGCCTCTTTTGTCTTGAGCAGGAGGTGGAGATTAGCCATCCCACCCAGTCAGGGTCTATGACAGGATAGCTCAGAGGAGGCTCTGATCCCACACTCAGTTCAGGCTGGAGGTGCAGAGGAGAAGTTTGGCTGCAGCAAGTTGTCAGGCTCCCTGATGCTCAGCGATCGCAGCTGTCCCAGGAATCATCTCCCATCCATTCTACCTGGTAATACGTCCTTTATAATCTGTGCTGCTAGCTGAACATTGGCTGTAGTGACATCCACAGCTGGGCAGCTTATCACCATACACATTACAATCTGACTGTACAATCTCCTTTAGATCTACCAACAGCTATGTAGTGCCATGGCCTGCCTGATTGGATACAGAATAATTGAACAGTTCAGATGGGCACCCGTATTTTGCTAAATCCTAAATGGAGTGTACATAAATTGTACATGCAGATTGTAACATGTATGGTGAAGATTTTACTGCTTATTTTCAATGCTTTAACATTTTTGTGAAGCTGCGGAAGTTAGTAATTATTCCCAAATGAGCTTTCTTGAATTAAATGCTGCATTTAGGAAATACAAGTCCTATTTTAAGTAATCACTGGAAGTTAGACTGTGGGTTTATATTCTGCATGTATAGATGGCGTGTGGATGCGGACAGAAAAAAGGATTTCGAGGATGTGGTTGATACTGGAGTTTTTAGAAATGGACAATGTTATTGCCTAGACGGGAGCTTTAATGGTGACCATGCACAGAACAAATTTAAATATATAATTTTCTCTCTCTCAATAACATATATATATATATATATATATATATATATATATATATATATTGAGAGAGAGAAAATTATATATTTAAATTTGTATATATATCCTTTTATATATATTATCAATTTACTGTGCAATCGGAAATACCATGAAAAAGATCAGTCAATACAATTAACGTTCATATCGAATTATCTCCTTTCCTACAACTAGTTTTTCCATCCAGCCTGATCAGAATAATAACGATCATGCTTATTGGTTTTGCTCAAAATTGATCAATGACACAGTTATTCATAGATCTGATCATATTATCTAATTCTGTGATGAATCGTTCAATCAGATCATTCTTGTATGACCAGCATAACATGAAAATGAAGAAAAACTCCAGGACATGTCAGGGCTGTTACATGGGAAAAGCTTTCTCTTTGCCTTGTGTGTGGGGTGTATATATTATCTGATCACTTCTGTTTGTAGAACTTTTTGCTGTATAGATTGTTTATATATAACTATATGAATTATTATTATTCCTGTGTTGTCTGGTCGGCTCTGGTTATGTTGTATTGCTTTATTCCAGTACGGTGAACATTGTGATGTGCCTGAGATTTGAACAGGCATCTGTATGCTTGTTCATTTGATGTTTGTGATTTACTTAAATTATTATTATGCAGGATTCATATAGTGCCAACAGTTTTTGCATTACATTTTAATCTTTTTTTTTTTATTAAGATAAAATTTCAGCATTTGTTGCCTAACGTTTTTCATAAAGCTATTTGAAAAGCTATGATGATGTGTGGATTGTCATTATCGGCTATAACCAATCGGATGTTATCTTTCATCAATTTTATGGTGGCCATACATGCTCTGATAAATAATCCATTTTTTTTCGATTCGATTTTACCCGATAAGAATAATTGATGTATAGTCTACAACAAATTCGATCAATAGGACACACATTGGGAAGTGGATTTTGTATGATATTGCAGTATCAACCAAATCTCTATTTTCACCATGCAATCTTTGATCAGTCTCTGATCACCATGCAATTATTATTATTATTATTATACAGGATTAATATAGCGCCAACAGTTTGCGCAGTGCTTTACAAAATGAAGGTAGACATTACAGTTACATTACAATTTGGTACAAGAGGAAACAGAGGGCCCTGCTCGTTAGAGTTTACAATCTAGGCAATAATCTGATCAAACTAATTAATGTCATGAACAAAGCATCTCATTGCTGATCAGTGCAACACAATTGATCATTTTCCACCCTAGGCCGACCCTCTTGATTTGATGAATCCAATGCAAATTGAGTTTAAATCGATTGGAAGAGAAGTTATGCCAATTTGATTGTTTTCCGATTCAGTTGTTTTAATCGAATCGCACACTGATCAGATAATAAGCGTGTATGGCCACCATATGGCCTTATTCATAGGGATATATTTGCCAGTGCAGTGTAAAAAGCAAGCGTATTTAAGCACTTGGGAGGCACAGATGGTGCGTACAGCCCAAAATCAATGACAGGCTGAAATATGTTTTGGCTGTAGGCAGTGAGCAGAGCAGAATACAGGGAGTTATGCCCCAAATGGAGAACAGTGTGTGTTTTATGTCTACAAGCACCAGACAAGTTTATACATTCCAGATCATCTTATCCTAATTTAACCTTTACATTTCATTTATGAAGATATGGATCACTTGGGACCATTTTCTAAAGTGACCATAAAATGTAACCAATATTATTATAACATTGCAACCAGGAAAAGTATAAAGTGCGCTCAGTTCTTCATGAAGTTGCAGCAGAAATGTGCTTTTCATGATGTGATATGGGACACAGACATCTGCAGACATAACATCAGCAGTTTTGTTAGTAATAGGAAAGTGGTACAGCGCAGTGCGAGGGAGAGAGAATACCTGACCTGTACCACATTCCATTAGTGTTCCAGACATCATTGCTCACTGTGTGCTCATCCCATGGGGATCTTGTTTCTCATACTAGATTGCTCTGGAGTCCTGCTTATAAATAGCCATGTGAATAGATTTTAGCCTGAAATGAACGTGCTTCCCAGAGTCACAATCCAAATATTTAGAGTCTGTTTTACTATGCAGTGTTCAGGAGAGGCCAAGGGAGGTAATAAACGGACACTTTTTTAAAGACATTTTACATAATAAAATGGTCCACCGATAATAATATATCATGATACATGCATACAACTTATATTAAAAACTATTTAGTCCCCGGTCACACCGAAACTGACTTTGAAACTGAGCGACTTTACGTTCATTCGCACAATTTAATGTCAGTCCGACTTCAGGTGCGACTTGTAAGACATCTGTGCGACTTCGCAAGTCTCACCTGAACTTGCAAAAAGTAGAGCATGAAGTACTTTCAAAATCGGTGTGACTAAGTTGGAATCACACCGATATAACCACTTCCATTGAGAACAATAAGGTGCAACTTGTCATGCGATTTGAAACTATCAAAAAGCTTGACAAGTTGCACCGGTGTGGCATGGGGACTTAATGTAATAAGTAGATTGCAAGCTCCAAGGAGCAGGGCCCTCCTAACCCTCTTGTATTGAACTGTATTGTTGTTGTATTGTCTCCTGTTATATTGTAAAGCGCTGAGCAAACTGTTGGCGCTATATAAATCCTGTATAATAATAATAATACTCAGTGTGAACTGAACATAAACACCCCTCCATGTTGGCCTGTGTGTCCATGCACACATAGACTTTTAGCAGCGTTTAGTGGCAGGAGAGTTTAGAGACAGGAGAAAAAAAAACTCTGCCAGTGCGTCCAGGAGCAGCAGAGTTTGGGCAGAAAAAATGCATCTAAACACATCTAAACATGCCTAAACACGTGTTAAGCGTGTTGAGCATTAATTAATTTCAATGGCTAGAATAAATAATTTATTCTGGCCATTGAAATGAATTAACGCTCAAGTGAAATAAATTATCACCCAAGTGCTTGATGCCTGTAAATGAGCCTAATAATAATAATAATAATGTGGAAAGCAGCATTCACAAATTGTTACTTTATATTCTGCCACATAAACAGAAATTCAGTTTGGTAAAGGAGAAGGAAAAAATTGATTTTACCTCTTAATTCATTCTGCCATTACCAAGAAATCATTGTAGGAGCTCTTGATGCTGTTCTGTTACTGGCCAGATATTCAAAATTGTTACATCCACTGTAAATGAACACATCAAGAGATCAGCTGAGACATGATACTCTAATTAGAAAGCTGCTGTATGGATTATCGCTATCAAAAGACATGCTGGTAGGTTAATTGGCTCCTGTCTAAATTGGCCCTAGTATGTGTATGTATGAATGTACGTTAGGGACCTTAGATTGTACACACCTTGAGGGTTAGGGAGTGATGTGAATGTACAATATATGTATGCAAAGAGCTGTGTAAATTGTCGGCACTATAGAAGTACCTGAAATAAATTAAAAAATAAAATCAGAGTTCTGTGGGCATGACTGTTTAATACAAGTGCTGCCCCAATTATTCAGTTAATATTTTAAACGTGCCTGGAGTTTGCATGTTCTCCCTGTGTGGGTTTCCTCCAGGTACTCCGGTTTCCTCCCACACTCCAAAGACATGCTGGTAAATGGCTCCTATCTAAATCGTCCCTAGTATGTATGAATGTAAGTTAGGGACTTTAGATTGTACACCCCTTGAGGGTGATGGACTGATGTGAATGTACAATATATATTTGTAAAGCGCTGCGTAAATTGATGGCGTTATATAAGTATCTGTAAAAAATAATATTAAATAAATAATGAAGTTCAGGGTAAATAAACATTGTAGTACTAAAGCAGGTTAAAGTGGTTCTAAAGGCTGAAGGTTTTTTACCTTCATGCATTCTATGCATGAAGGTAAAAAACCTTCATTGTTCATCTTCCCCCACAGCACCCCCGATACTTACCTGAGCCCAATCTCGATCCAGCGATGTGCATAAGAGCAGCGACTCCCCCTGGTCTCTCTCTACTCATTGGCTGAGACACAGCAGTGGAAGCCATTGTCACTCTCAACCAGTGAGGAGGGAGTGGAGGGCGGGACTGACCCATAGAGGCTGCTTGGGAGTGAGCACGCATAAAGGCCCCCAAAAGTAAGCAGCTTGTTCTGGGGGCACTCAGCAAGGAGGAGGGGCCAGAAGCACCGGTGGGGAAGAAGAGAATCTGGCCTGCTTTAAGCAAAACCATTGCACAGAGCAAGTAAATTTGATGAGTTTATTATTTCCAAGAGAAAAAAACAAGCCTCTAGAACCACTTTATGGCCTTGTGCACACTGGATGTTTTTTGTGTGGCTGTTAGGAGCGTCTGGCTTTTTTTTCTGCCTCCAAATCCCCCTGCAGGGTAGCCTATATGTCTATGCACACATAGGCATTTAGAGGAATTTAGAGGCAGGGGCATTTATAGGCAAAAAAAAACCCACTGCCAGTGTATCCAGGAGCAGCGGCGTTTCAGCAGAAGTTTCAAGTGTTTTTCCAAAATGCTGCTGCCAGGAGGAAAGGCTTCTAGGAGATATAATAAAATGTCCTCTGTGCATGAAGTCTAAGGATTAGGTTGATCACTATAAGACAAGGTGGACAAATCCCAGGAGCCAAGTAGCCAATACTCCTTAGAAATGACAGCCACTTGAGGTTTTCTCTAGTTATTTTCAATAGAGCTGGCACCTACAAAATTCTGCTGATTCTGGATTGGACAGACTGGCTCCTGAATTCCATATTCATGTTAGAGATAGCTGATACTTTGGGAGTAGGCATATGGGGGTGCATAGTGACAGTCACATATATTTTCAACACTACCTAAAGTGCAAACACTTGTCAGTACCAAAATTTAACTTATAGTCTAAGCACTCACCTATTGAGGATAGATACCCATTACCCAGAAGTAAACTTCAAACATGGAATTCCCTTCCTGTCCTAGAGCCAAGACAGGAAGTGAGAGGAAATCTCTCAAAAGGGAAGGAATCCCTGGTTGTCACCAGGGTCACCAGAATTAGCATCCCCAGTGGAAGATTTCCCCTCTATTACTGTTCTGGGGATAACCTAACATTTGGGATTTTCTTTTCCTTGTACGTTCAATGAAAATGGTAAAAATAGAGAGGATGAACCTCCCAGATGGGGCACAGACAGCAATAAAACCCCAATGGATGTTCTAGCCCCTCTATCCAAAATGTAAAAAATGCCTTTAGTTATATTTTAGGATTGTACTGTGTTCTAAAGTGTTGTATTTATCTGTTCACATCTACTGGCCTGACATCGTTTCAGTGACTAATTTGCAAAAAACTTTAAAAATGAGCAAATTAATTCTTCAACTTTGCACTTTGGTTTACAGCCATATAAGCAATGTACTATTCCAAGAGCTTGTATAATAAACCTCTGAGCCAGACTGTGGGTGTTACACACAGTACTCTAGCCTCAAACCTTTCATCAGTCTCTTTAATGTGCAGGAAATACTACCATAGTGATTCATGGCTTCCCTAATAGATCCGCAACCAAAGTTACTAAAGGCCTTATTTAGTCCAGCTATGTAAAAAGCAATTGAAACCAACCATCAGATTTCACCTGTAAGAGTTTGGATGGCACTAAATAATGTTTGGTGGGTATGGGATAGTGCATTTGGCACATTGATCCTTGCCTTTTAAAAAAAACATGTATATGAACAATCTGGCAAAGAATTTTATATGTTTGATTTATTTTATTAGAGGTTTTTATCCAAGACTCGTGTAACTTTCACCCAAGATTCACACATTTTTATTTGGATTGGAAAAATGTATGAATTATATGGTATTATTATTACAGGTTTTTATACAGTTTACATAGCTCTTTAAATACTAGACATTTACATCTGTTCCTGCTCTCAAGGAGGTTTCAATCTAAGGTCCCTATATCACATACATACACATTCTAGAGCCAATATAGACAGGGGCCAATTAACCTACCAGTGTGTTGTGTGAATCCAGGGTGAAAGCATTTATAAATAGGCCACTAAATGTCTCTTAGCCAAGCTAACTTTGCCTAAACTATTCATAATTACTTTTACTTCACCTAATAATATCTGATAGAATCCCTTCTTAGGCTTCGTGTACACAGGACATTTTTTTAACTCATCTAGAAGCCAACAGCGTTTTTGCAGATGTTTTTGGCCTGATGTTTGTAAAAGTGTCTAACACTTTTTCAAGCATTTAGGTGCATTTACAGGCATCAAACACTTGGGTGATAATTTATTTCACTTGAGCGTTAACACTTTTTCAAGCATTTAGGCGCATTTACAGGCATCAAACACTTGGGTGATAATATATTTCACTTGAGCGTTAATTCATTTCAATAGCCAGAATAAATTATTTATTCTGGCCATTGAAATGAATTAACGCTCAAGTGCTAAACGCTCCTAGCGTTAACACGTGTTTAGGCATGTTTAGTTGGGTTTAGGTGCATTTTCTTCTGCCCAAACTCTGCTGCTCCTGGACGCACTGGCAGGGGTTTTTTTTCCTGACACTAAACGCTGCTAAAAGTCTATGTGTGCATGGACACACAGGCCAACATGGAGGGGTGTTTATGTTCAGTTCACACTGATTTTTATTATAATACAGGATTTATATAGCGCCAACAGTTTGCTCAGCGCTTTACAATATAACAGGAGACAATACAGCAACAATACAGCTCAATACAAGAGGGTTAGGAGGGCCTCCTGCTCCTTGGAGCTTACAATCTAAGACGATTGCCATACAAATTCACTGTTCAACATTCACACTGATTAGAAAAGTAGTTCCTGCACTATTTTTGCTGATTTTGGGTGCAACTTGCATAGACAGCTGTGCATGAAGTCGCACAGATACCTATCAAGTTGCACCTGATGTCGCACTGCCACCTGACTTGAAAATCGCGCAACCTCAAATGAATTGATTTCAAAGTCGGATCCATTGTGAATCGGGGCTTAGAGGCAGAAAAAAAACACCATATACCCCTCGGAGCAGCTGCAAAAATGTCCTGTGTGCATGAGGCCTTAAAGTGGTTTCTAAACTATTGTACTGAAACGTCTACATTTGTTGCAAATTCTATCTATCTACAAAAGATGTAGACTTCAAAACATTTTCTGTACAATGCCCTTTTATATTGCCCCATCATAAACACCTTATATTTCTCATTATCCATGTCAGATCTTTTCTTTCTATTTATACCACAGCAGATGCATTTATTGGAATGTATTTTACGTCGGGCAATCTTTTGATAATGGGCACCCAACTCTCTCTAATGTACTCATGTGACATCATATGAGATAATAGATCTTGAATTGAGTCACTATTTAATCGTTCTGAGGTGCTGAAATTACATTGCAGAGTTATTTGTGGACACAAAGTTATGACATGAGGCAGGGATAATGGGAGCGAAGGCTAAGCTTTCCATACTACTGGGCAGTAATCAATCTGTTTGACATTGCTCACCAAGCTGCCAATAAAAGCTTTTACAAAACACTTTCTAGTGTCAATTTAAAGCTGGATATCATCTCAGATATCTGTGAAAAGTATTTTGTAGCATACCTAATAATTCAGCAGAAAAATGCAGCTATCTCTAGGTTCAGATTCTGATGCTGTTTGACCTGGCTCACCATGTCAGTGGAGTAGGTGCTGAAGGGGGTTTTATTCTGATGCAAGAATTAATGCTCATAGTTTCCGTCCTGTTTTCCAAACAGCTAAATAAACACTTTATACATATATTGGAATTGCTTTATCTGACAAAAGGATTTCTGACTGTTTTAAAGCATTTATACAAAAAAAATATTGTAGAAAACTAGTCTCTTTAAAAAAAATAGTTTCTTCTCTCTCCTTAACAGGTAAGTGCACCATAATGTTCAAGTATGCTATGTATTTGCACATTATGATAAGAGGCCATCCATCACAATGTAGACCTAAATTTACTTTCACTTGGTCTTGTGAGGCAGGCACCCCTCTAAGGTAATATAGCCAGGTTGAAGACTTACATTTTCTCCATTGAAGGTAAACAATATAGCATGGATAGCAACCTGCTCCAATCCTCTGGTCTGAAAGAAAATTATGGCCAAAGCTGTTTTGGCTATACTTCTCTTCTGGATCACAGGAGTACAAACGTTGGTTTTCCTGTAACCCAGAATCAGCCAGCAGCAGACTTCAGGTGTCACAGAGCTGCTCTGGGCTCTGGAAGAATCCCAATCATATTGTCAGGATCCACCCATTGGCCTGATTGACAGCTGGCTCTGGCTGTCAGCATGTGGCTGACTTTTGGTAAAGCATGAAAAGCTTGAAGTTCTTTGTATATTTTTTCAGGAAGCTTTGTGACTGTCTTGGGAATTCCTTGTAGAAATGTCTGCAAGCATTCCACTTCTAGGAATATTTATTACTTTTCTTAGTGTTCTCATTTGGAGATTGTGGCTGTCACTGTGGTTTGGTGGAATACAAGAGCCTTAGAAATGGTTTTCTAGTATGTAAGTGTGCGGGACTGAGGCGGCATTCTGACACTGGGGGGAACTGACTTGGTGTCACTGACATCCCCAGTGACACCAATACAGTGATCAGTGCTAATAAAAAGCACTGACACTGTACTAATGGCACTGGGCAGGAAGGGGTTAACATGTGGGGCGATCAATGGGTTAACTGTGTACTGTTTCACTGTGTGCTGTGTGTGTGTTTTCCACTGTAAGCACACTGCTTTGTATGGTTCTGCTATGCAGAGCCATACAAAGCAGTGTGCAGGAGCTGACAGGGGAGAGATCTGTGTTGTTTATACACAGGTCTCTCTCCCTTCGGTAATTCTCAGAGATCGCAGGGTGCTGGCGGGGAATCACCGGCCGGGACATGGTGATTGATAGCCGAGGCTGCGAATGGTGGTGCGCTCCCCCTACCCGGAACTGCAAAATCACGTATATATACATGATTTTGCGCACCCGTTCCACCCTGTAGCAGTATTTCTGTTATAGGGTGGCGCAGAAGCGGTTAATTTTGGCATTATGTAATTTTTGGATCCTAGTATGGGCAATTTGACAATGATGGAAACAATCAAAATATGTGTAGTTTTAGTTGAACAAGTCAAGTCTGTCAAGCTTGACTATGTTAACCACTTGAGCTCCGGAAGATTTTTATAATTAGGCCATTTTTTACTGTTTGGCACTGGTAATTCTGCTACATGTCTTTGGTAAACAAAAAAGTGTATATTTTTATAGGGGTGTATACTTGTGAGCTACTATGGTAACAAAAAAGTGCTTTCAATTAATTATTTTAAATATAATGGTGCATCAACACATAAAACACATACTCAAAATACTGTGTAGAAATAAACAAATAAAATATTATATGTGTCGCGCTCCTCATAAATTAAATAAATAAATCTAAATAAATGTTATCTCATAATGATATATTATAACTTAAATTAAAACATACCCAGTGCTGTAATTAATTTGATTATAAATAACTAAAAATAATGTGTTTTATGATATGAAAAAATATATAATACAATGTGCCACAAATCAAGTGAATCAAAGAATATCCTCTTTGTTCAAAAATAAATTGTGCAAAAATTGTGCATGTGCAAAATATGCAAATATTGCCCAAAACAATAATAAAATATATATATATGTAATATAGTGCAATATTCAATTAAATCTGGGAAAATAAATAATAATAAAAAATAATAAAAATAAAAAAGTGTATATTGATTGGTTTGCGTGAACGTTATAGCATCTACAAACTATGGTATAGATACTGGATTTTTTTTTTTAAATCTACGTATTTATTTCATACTAGTAATGGCAGTGATCAGTGACTTATAGCGGAACTGCAATAGTGTGGCAGGCAATCTGACACTGGGGGGGCTAGCTAAATTACACTGACATCTGTAGTGGCACTAATAGAGTACAGTGATCACTGCTAATAATATACTCTGTCACTGTACTAATGCCACTGGCTGGGAAGGGGTTAACATCTAGGGCGATCAAGGGGTTAGGCGAATGACAGCACAGTCTTCCGGGTCTGCACACACATGCGTGAGCGGACCCTGAAGTAAACTGCGACATACAGGTATGTTATTGTGCCCGTACAAGCCAACCTGCCACAGTAAATGTACTGCGGCGGGTCAGCAAGCAGTTAAAGTGTATCTATGGTCAAAATGTAAAATCATATATTTATTTCCACATTGTATTTCAATTATTTCTAGCCTAGTCCTATTAATCTGATTGATCTTGAAATTCCCTTTGTGAAGATACCCACACTTTCTTGGCTGTGTGATATGTATTCACTATGCTCTATGAATATTTACTGCTGTGTCACAGAATTCACCGGTGTATATAATATGTGTTGTTGGAGCTCTGCACTTTGTGGTGTTGAGTCATTTGTATTGCTATTACAATGCTGATGGTATAATATGAAAGTTCATGTTGTGACTATAGAACTCCTTTAAATCTGTGAACTATATGTATCTCTTTAAAGTAGACTTAGTAGAAAAATACTTAACTGCTTCCTAGCAGACTCAAGTGAGTATTCCCACTTTTGCAGCCAAATTAACACTGTCTGTACTGTGCAGACAGATCTTCATTATCAATTGTAACTAGATTTCAACACTATTGGGCTGATTTATTAAAATTGGAGAGTGCAAAACCTGTTGCACCTGTACATGGTAGCCAATCAGCTTCTAACTACAGTGTGTTCAATTAAGCTTTGACAAACAAAACTTGAAGCTGATTGATTTCTATGCACAGCTGCACCAGATTTTGCACTCTCCAGTGTTTGGCTGGCCATACATTATACAATTTTCTTGAGAATTTTGCTTTAGATTTACCAAAAACCATATAATATGAGGTCAAACCTAAACAACACTTTCAATTGTAACCAATTAGGCAGGCCATTACACTACATAGTTGAAGGTAAATCTAAAGGAAATTGGGCAGAAAATTGGAGAGAAAATTGTATAATGTATGGCCAGCCTTAGTCAATCAACCCTGTCTGTCCTAAAGGGTTGAAAGTGTAGAGAGAATAAAGAGAAAATAAGAATGAGTAGACGGAGAGAGACAGTGATAAGAGATTAGAGGAGAAACGAAAGTGTGAAGGTGGAATACTAGAAGAATAAGAAGAACCGAAAAAAGGGAGGTCATAGATGGAGGGGGGAGGGGTTGGGTTATGGTTTTGGAAAATTTGTAATAAACTGTAGATGATTATGTAATAAAATGTTGTTGGGTTTTGGAAGATGTAACTAATAAAAACATAATAATAATGAAAAAAAAGGAAGTGTAGAAGTTGGGCTTCTTGCATTAATGAGGACAGACTTGGGGCAGACTTACACTGATGTTGTACAAAAAACCTTGCAGTCAGTCAGGACACTTTCTCCTGTGAAACATCCAAAATGTAAGAGATATTTAAATATATTTTTAGGCATGCTGTATGAATGGGAACATGAAACAAACATATAGGGGTTTTCTCAAATTTGATTGGAGAAGTGGAAATAAGGCTTAGGCAAAAAGTCACATGGCCTCTGGCTGTTCTTAGCTCAAGGAAAACAGCTAATTACATAGATGAAATTCATTTTTGGACCTGTTTTATCTGCCAAATTATTTGTACTGATGTCCATCCAGTCTTGCGATTTCCACAGTTTTGCCACAGAGCTCAGTCCTGTCTGGCAGGGCAGGAGACCGGATTTTTGTCCCTCCCAGCCTGTGACACATCAGTGAAAGAAACACCACCACACTAATGTACTAAAGTACCCAGTTCTCTTACTCTGTTTGAATGTCCCTTATTTAGCTTGAAGGACTTGTAGTACTACTTGTAGTGAGGACCAGTATGGCAAAACCATTGTGCAGAACTAATACACGATATGTACATTGGATATCAGCCAACAGTCCACCTTGTAGTATGCTATGGAACTCCATCCTTGCCTAGATGCCAACATAATAGAGTACTAAAGTGGTTACAAAGACATAGTTTTGTTTTCATAGTGCACTCTCTGCATTAAGGTAAAACACCTTCCATGATCAACTCCCCCCCCCCCCAGTCTCCTCACCAATACTTACCTGGCTTCTCTTGTGATTCAGCACTGCTCTCTCTCCTCACAGGACATAGAGGCAGCAGCAGACATCATTGGCTCCTGCTACTATCAATCAACTCCTACGAGGAGGGAGTGGGGGGCAGAGCCATGCTGCACTGTGTGTGTCTACTAACGCACACAACCTGGCTCAGGAGTGAGCCACATGTGCACCCCCATAGCAAGTGGCTTGCTGTGGTGGTGCATTGAGAAGTAGAGAAGCCTAGAGAACCCTAGAAGAGGAGATTCGGTGCCGCTTTGTGCAATACCATTGCACAGAGCAGGTAAGAATAACATGCTTATTATTTTAATAAAACAAAACTTTTTTACCTTTACAATTACTTTAAGTGGTCTGCATAGTCGGCAAGCCAGGAACTGGAGGATTTATTATAAATCAGGCAACAAACACCACCAAATGTCACATAAATATCTGATATGTGCTGGTGTCTGTTGTCTGATTTACACTATTTACAATTTTCAGTACAATGTACTGGTACTCTATATAATATCATCTTTCCGACTGATTCATATATGTGTTTGCAAATGAAAAAGTGTAGGTAAACTTTGTTTAGGTATTTGAATTGTGTATTGTAAATGTCAGCATAATAACAGGTAACCAGTTTAATTTCAAGCTGGTTCAATTAATATAAATGTGTTTTGTGTTCCAGGTAAGCAGTGAGGAGTTACGAAATTTGTGAATTTACCTCTGGTGGACAATAAAACATGGGCTTGATCATTCTGAGAGTCTCTGTGCTACTGTTACTGAGCGGAATTGCATTCAGCAGAGATGCTGGGGATTCTTTGCAAAATCGGACTGACAATTCAAACCACACAATGATTTGGAGCAAACCCCCAGGGAATCGGACAAATGCAATGGTCTGGTGCCCCGAAAGGACTAAAATCAACCATGTCTTCAAGTACATAAACACTGCAATATCCTGCGCTATTTTTGTCATTGGGATGGTCGGGAATGCAACTTTGCTCAGAATAATCTACCGGAACAAGTGTATGAGAAATGGCCCCAATGCACTGATAGCCAGTCTGGCGCTTGGTGACCTTATCTACATTGCCATTGACATTCCCATTATGGTGTTTAAGGTAAGAGACTACATCAGTCCTTCTTTCTCCTGCTAAGTGTTCTTTCTAGTGGGAGACGCTTTGTCTCATGATCCACAATGCTATTCTCAGCAATATGGATAACATTCTAAACAAACTGACCCTGATGTGACACCATGACACCACTAGTGAGACTCTGATGTAGTCTTGTTTTTGGTGTACTTATAAAAAGTATATGAAACAAATATTATTTTAAAAAGTGCCTATCATGAAGTCAAACCCAAATTATAAGGCTGAGTATATAGGATGGCAACTAATGGCATGTAAAATGTACACGTGGATCCTTCAACACTTTATCCTTATCTAAGCTGAAAACCAGTATTGAAGTAATGGTCTGACAGGGAGATATTTGTAGTTTGCAGCCAACAGCTTGTTTCTTTTGAAGAATTCTGAAGGCAGCCTGTGGTAATCCTCCCCTAGCCTAAAATGTTGAAAGGTCGAACAATAATTAGATCTGCAACAATGGCCATCCATATATAACACTGGTCGCCCATATATAAATATATATATATATATATATACATACATACATACAGTATGTGTATGTTAATCTGCGTAGACGCTGTCTATGAGAAATTAGAGTTCAATAACAAGTGCCACTCTGACAAGGTAAAAAACGTAGTGCAGATACAATCGGAATTGTTTGTTGAAAGGAAAACATATCTCAGAATCTCAAACTTCTGTATTTGTTTTGTCTCACTAAATGAAGAGATCCTTGGCATACCCAGAAAGACACTTATTCACATATAATAGACAAGTTCAGACATAACCTAAAGAACACCTAAAATGTTGGTTGCATATTCAGGAAAAGCATGAGGAAGGCAATCATTTTTCCAGCCCTGACCTAAAGCTTATATAGTATATGTAATACATATTATTATTATAATTATGTAACATAAATGAAAAATTATAGGTGGATTGTGTAATTACTGTTCATCCTGGGCAGAAGACAAATAGCATTTCTAACTATTTGGGAGACATTAAAACTTTGCAGTTTTAATAAGTTGCTGTGTGCCTTTTGATGACATGATGACATAACCATTACTCTCACAGCTACCCTTTTAATGAAAGAAGCACTGAAACGGGAAATAAATACATGTGTACCTAAAGCCAAGCATTTTTTTTAAGTTTTGTATAGAATGGTGACAGGTTTTTATTGCTGATTGTGTTAGAAATATATACCCCTCTCTTTGTCCTGATGACCATTGTAATTAGGACCCATTGTCACTGAGGTAATAAGTGGTGGAAAATTCAAACGTTTGAGTTGCCACCATAACAGGAATTAAGGAAAAAAGGGGATGTGTTCTGGTGACAACTGTTGAAGATGGCATTTTCCTCTCACTGCTTGTTATGTCTACGATAAGATAAGCCAAGGGCACTAAAGGAAAAAAAGGAAAATCTCCCCAATAGGACACACTTAGAAAAAACTGACAGGGGTTTTAATCATTTTTTATTCTATCAACAATGAAAAAAAAACTTTCGGCTTTAGATGTACTGTATTGGTTAGGTCCAGAGCTGATACTCCATGTCCACCCAGTTAAACATTACTTTTTATTACTGCTCAGGACCTTTGACATTAACCCCTTGGCGCTGGTACCTCCCGGCCCTTTAGGGGTTTGTGACGCTGGGAGGTGGGGCGGGATTTAAATCTTGTGAGGTGGGACGGGATTTAGATCTTGTGACCGCCGTGATTGGCTGTCATGGTGGTCACATGATCAGAAACCTTTCTGTGAGGCGCCAGTAAATGTGCCAGGAGCAAACAGAGCGTGTTCTTTCAGCACATCTGTTGTTTACATTGGGTACGCAAATATGCGCCCCTTGGCGCCAAGGGCCAGCCGCCGAGAGGCTGCATATTTGCATACGCTTGGCACCAAGGAGTTAAGATTTGCACTTGTTTCCTAGGCACTACAACTTGTTGGGGCAGTTAAAAGGCGGTCTCCTTCTCAAATAGAGTCTTGAGAAGCTATGATATATTTTACAGGAGTATCTACCCAAAACCTAATGAATATTGTTGACTGACCAGTTAAAAGGGATCTATGTGTAAATTATAAAAGAAGAGTGCTCGTGCGCTATTGGATGTGCTACAATTAACAAAACAGATAACCAAGTGAACCTTTTGCTGCAGTCCTCTACTGGTGTACAATTGTCACAATTAAATAATATGGAAAACCATTGGACAGTGCATAATAAAACAAAAAAAAAGACAAAACATGCATTTAATCACAACCAGTCCCAAATATATGAACCCAGTGCTTGTGCTGCTGCTCAACTAAATGTTACATCTTGATCAATAAATCATCTTCAAAAAAGTGTTCCATTGTGCTTGACAAAAGTGCCGCACATGGACTGACACTCTCCAATGATCATCTATTTCTAGAATGGTCATTCACGCTTCAGGGGTTAATCCCAAAATGCCGGTTATCTCCAGTTTCTGAGCCTGTTCTCATACCCAAGGATGGTCTGTGAGGCTCAACAAAGTATTTGCCAAAAGATTAGTGGTCTCCAGACCTCCGCAGGTATAAAGAGTTGGATAAATATATATCAGCATGTGAAGAGAAAAAAAGAGGAGAAAGGGACATCCCATAGTGTAAACCTCTATGGTATATTTATTGAGGGTAAAATTGATAAAACAAACTCACAAACAAAGTGCCTGGACCTGGCACCTGTGTAATCAGCTTTGTTACTCAAAGATGGAATCCACTACACTGGACGCTCACCGAAGTGGCATGTGTGCCCCGGGGAGGATGTGACATGGGCGGAAGTTGCGCCATCAAACCTCTTTCAATACAAGATCGTCATCAGGAAGTGTACAATGTTTTCTCTTTTTTTTTTTTTATTATGCGCGGTCCAATTGTTTTCTATAAAAGGGATCTGTAGTGGTTTTGTGTATATTTATTTTTGGTCAGTGGTAAATGACACATACCTGAATATTCAAAGGGGTGATACATTTTAGGATGGCTCCCTATTATTGTTCATTTGGAGACAGAAAGTATAAAAGAAGATGGCTTCTGTAGGGCTCAATTTAAAAGAAAAAAATCCATAGTGCTATGTAAATCCAGTTTCAAGGTTTTACTAAATATATACTATATATACAGTTAGGTCCATATATATTTGGACACAGGCACAATTTTCATACTTTTGGCTCTGTATGCCACCAGAATAAATTAAAATGAAAAAATCCAAATGAATTTGAAGTGCAGACTTTCAACTTTAATTCAAGGGGTTGAACATACACATCAAGTACAAATTTTAGGAACTGCAACCATTTTTATACACTGTCCCTTCATTTTCAGGGGATCAAATGTAATTGGACACATGAATATAATCATAAATAAAATGTTCATTTTTAATATTTTGTTGTGAATCCTTTACCGGCAATGACTGCCTGAAGTCTGGAACCCATGGACATTACTAAAGACTGGGTTTCCTCCTTTCTGGTGCTTTGCCAGGCTCTAACTGCAGCTGTCTTCAGTTGTTCTTTGTCTTTCTGCCTTTTAGTTTTGCCTTCAGCAAGTGAAATGCATGCTCAATTGGATTGAGATCAGGTGACTGACTCGGTCAATGCAGAATATTCCACTTCTTTTCCTTCAAAAGCTTCTGGGTTGCTTTTGCAGTGTATTTTGAAGCTTTGTCCATCTGTACTGTGAATCGCCGTCCAATCAACTTTGCTGCATTTAGCTGAATCTGGGCTGACGGTATATATCTGAACACTGCAGAATTCATCCGACTACTTCTGCCTTCTGTCACGTCATCAATAAACACCAATGACTCAGTGCCACTCACTAGAAGCCCTGCATGCCCATGCCATTACACTGCCTCCACCATGTTTTACAGATGATGTTGTGTGCTTTAGATCATGAGCTGCTCCAAGCCTTCTCCACACTTCTTTCTTCCCATCATTCTGGTACAGATTAATCTTAGTTTCATCCGTTTAAAGAATGCTTTTCCAGAACTGGTCTGACTTTTTTATATTTTTTTTTGGTAAAGTCTAATCTGGCTTTTCTATTCTTCAGGCTTATGAATGGTTTGCATCTTGTGGTGAACCCTCTGTATTTGCTTTTGTGAAGTCTACTCTTGATTGTAGACTTTGACAATGATACACCCACCTCCTGGAGAGTGTCCTTCACTTGTCTGGATGTTGTGAATGGGTTTTTCTTTACCATAGAGAGGATCCTGTAACCATCCACCACTGTTGTCTTCCGTGGACACCCTTGCCTTTTTATATTGCTGAGCTCACCAGTGCGTTCTTCTTTCCTCAGAATGTACCAAACTGTTGATTTGGCCACTCCTAATGTTGCTGCTATCTCTCTGATGGATTTGTTTCATTTGTGAAGCCTTACAATGGCCTGTTTCACTTGCATGGAGAGCTGCTTTGTATGCATGATGTAGGTTCACAGCAACAGATTCCAAATGCAAATACCACACTTAGAATCAACTCCAGACCTTTTACCTGCCTAATTGATGAAGAAATAACAAAGGAGTAGCCCACACCTGGCCATGAAACAGCTTTTGATTCAATTGTCCAATTACTTTTCATCCCTTGAAAAAGGGGGGATGGTTACTCTTAAGAGCTGTAATTCCTAAACCCTTCCTCCAATTTGGATGAACAAACCCTCAAATTAAACCTGAGAGTGTGCACTCAGCCCATATACATTATATAACTATAGATGGAATATGTTTTGGTAAATACCTGAAAAAACTAAAATTGTGCCTGTGTCCAAATATATAATGGACCTAACTGTATGTATATATGTGTATGTGTATATATATATATATATATATATATATACAGAGAGAGAGAGTGAGAGAGAGAGAGAGAGAGAGAAGAGGTAAAAGTAACCCAGGGTTTGCACATTACAGAGTGCAAGGCTCCAGAGAATCGATTATGAAAGGTGAAAGGTGGTTTTGAACTTTCTCTGGGTTTCAGTATTCCCAAATTGGGTTCTGGAGTTTGGAGATTTAAAAGAGTTTTGAAGGTCTTGCAGGAGAACGGTAGGCTGTTAGTGCAGATGCATGAAACCCTTTTAATGAAGAACTTGGGCATAGTTCAGAGCTCCTGTTAGACAGATGTGCTTTGCTCAAGTGACAGCACTCCATGCTTGACCACAGGACTGAGGGAGTTAAGACAACTTTTAAGTCTAGAGATCTGGCAGAGCTTAGATGAGTGGGTAAGTTCAGGGTACCGAGGGAATCTGGAGGTCTCAGTGGATCACTCAGAGACCCTGGGGTGCAAGGAGATCCCCTAATGAGAGGCCAGGGAGTGGGCTGGTGCAGCAGGGTGCTGCAATTAAAAGGCTGAGAGAGCCAGGAGAGCTGGATGAGATGGTCTGCGGGGCCAGCAAAAAGCCAACTTTTCTGTTACATGGTTTTGATGATGAAAATTCCTTGCATGGGCAACTATTCTGTTTGAACTTTTATCCAGAGCTGGTCCCAAGAGAAGCAGCTCTCTCCACTCTCTCTGTTTTCACTGGACAAGAAGGCAGCACCAGAAGCCAATAACAGCTTGTGAGGAGGGAGTGGGGGCAGGGTCAAGCCACTTAACCACCTCCAGAGTATTTACCCCCCTTCCTGACAAGGGCATTTTTTGCAATACGGCACTGCGTTACTTTAACTGACAATTGCATGGTCATGCAACACTCAACATAAATTAAATTTCTGTCCTTTTTTTCCTGCAAATAGAGCTTTCTTTTGGTGGTATTTGATCACCTCTGCATTTTTTATTTTTGCGCTATAAAAAAAAAAGACCGACAATTTTGATAAAAAAAACTATATTTTTGACTTTTTGATATAAAACATATCCAGTAAAAAATTTAAAAAATCTAATTTCTTCATATATTTAGGCAAAAATGTATTCTGCTACGTGTCTTTGCTAAGAAAAAAATCCAAATACATGTACATTAATTGGTTTACATGAAAGTTATAACGTCTACAAATAACAGTATATATGCTGGATTTTATATTTAATACTAGTAATGGTGGCGATCAGTGACTTATAGCGAGACTGCAGGACTGCGGCAGGCATTCTGACACTGGGAGGACCTGACTAACTGCCACTGACATTCCAATGACACTAATACAGTGATCAGTGCTATAAAAAAAAAGCACTGACACTGTACTAATGACACTGGGCAGTCAAAGGGTCGATCTGGGGCAATCAAAGGGTTAACTGTGTGTGCTGTGTTACACACAGCAGCATGTTACTGCTGGCAGGAGAGAGACCTGTGCTGTTTACACACAGGTCTCTCCCCTGTCAGTGATACTCAGCAATCGCCGGGTGTCAGTGGGGAATCTCCAGCCGGGACCCGGTGATCGACATCTGTAGACAACAATGGTGTCGCAACGTGCGCCCCCTAACCGGAGATTCAAAATCTGATTTTTCACAGCCCTGCCACCCTGTAGTGGTAGTTCTGCTGTAGGGAGGTCTGGAAGCGTTTAATGTGTCAATGGACACACAGCGTCTGGCTTGGGATTGAGTCTACACGAGTGCCCCCATAACAAGTGGCTTGCTATGGGGGCATTCATAAGGGGGAAGGAGAGAGGAGCACCCTGCAGGGGACCCCAGGGCTACTCTGTGCAAAACCATTGCACAGAGCAGGTAAGTAGAACGTGTTTGTAATTTTAAAAACAAAAATTGTTTTTATTTGCAATCACTTTAAGTGATTTTGCAGCTGGATGAGTCAGGGTCTTCTCTCTTGCTACTGAATGCGAACATGTTACCTCTCTTTCTATCAAATCCAAAAAAAAAGGTTATGGCCCTTTAAATCATTATCTGATATTTTTGTGTATGTTCTACTGATCTGATGTGCAATATATATATCTAGATATCTAAGTATGTAAATTGCATGCTCCATGTATTAACTGGATGCCAAGTAAATTATATTAGCACGATTATGCATATACGGTAACCAAAATCATGCTGAATTCTTGGAAGGTTCCATGTCAGTTGCTGTGTTAGTGTAATCAAAATGTTTATAGCTGTCATGGTTTTGGCCCTAACAGTATCATTTCACATCTGACTCCATGACAAAGCATCATGTCAGGCAGAGAGGTCTCCAAGGTCACATCTGCATTAGGTTAGCATTCACCTAACATATGGAGATCATTTTTTACTGGGCATCAGCTGAAATGTCAGACTGAGATTTATAGCAACCCCCTTATCTTGAGAAACATAGTTTTTCTCTTCTGTTACTAGGTAGCACATATAGTAATAAAATGTAACCCTTTCGTAACCAGAATTTTGTTTAGCAACATCAGTATACATTAGTTATTATGACAGTCATTTTTCTGTTAGACATCGAGCCTGAGAACCAGAAACACACATAGTTACTCAGTTATTTCACTTTCATTCATGTGGACTTAAAGTGTTACTAAATCCACAACAGTAAAATCAGTCTGTATGCAGCAAAGCATGCTTGTTATATTCACTGTGGAACCTAAGGGGTTAATCCTCTGCATTGTATAAAAAGTCTGTTTGATCCTTTCTTCTTTGTTCCTCCCATTTTTCAAATGATCACCTCTTATCTGCATACTGAAACGTAGGCATGCACATGCCCAGTTTGGTGTGTATTGCTAGAGAGGTTTTTTTTCTTTTCTTGAGAGAGTGCATGTGATCAGCACAGGGCCAATCAGCACAGGGCCAATCAGCACTGTCCAGATGGGTCAAGGGATTTCCATCCTCCTAGTGCAGAAAGAAAACTCCTCCTACAAGCTTTAGCTATTGGTGGGCTGGACACTGATAGAAGTCACAAGACTGCTGTAACTGCTGATTAGAAAAGGTATTTAGCCATTTATATTTACTAATATAATTGCATTTCCATGTTGTGTGTACTGTGGGAGACCAGATATAGTGAATGCGGGTTCCTGGGTTTAGTAACACTTTAAAGAGGTGCATCTCAGTTAGGAAGGGGTTAGAATAAATAATTATCTACTATCTTCTAAATTGTTATTTAGTGATATTTGATAAATATCTGAAGCTGCTACTATCTCTTAGGACTATATTTTAATCTTTATACTATTAATAAATGCAGTCCTTTGTTTTCCTACTTTACATTTGTGCTTTCATCAAGGCTTTTATATCATCCAGATGTGTACTGTTATATTGTATAACATATGGTGAGGTTTTCTCTCTGGTATATAAAAAAAGACAGTATAAATAAACAGAATTTTTAGCATCATATGGAGTTCTTTCTGAAGCAAAGAGAAGTTGGTGGGCTTTGGTTATTGAAAAGTGGAAGAGATTATTCATCTCCAGCCTTTGTTTTGAAAGCTGTTTTAAGTATACCTCACTTTCTTTTGCTTCAGTCTCAATAAGCAAAGCTTGAAGAACATTTATCAAACTAGGGCAAAGATAGGCATTGGTAGTGGTGTATTTAGATTTTGTGCCTTAGGCAACACAAACATTTTGTGCCCCCCCCCCCCCCCATGAGAGAGTCAATAAGTGTGTGTGTGTATGTATATATGATTCTCTCTCTCCCTTTCTTTCTCTTCTCTCTCACTTCTCTCTCTCCCTCTCTCTCTCTTCCCTCTCTTTCTCCCTCTTCTCTCTTTCTCTTTCCTCTCTCTCCCCCCTCTCTGTCTCTCTCTCTCTCTCTCTCCCTTCCCTCTCTCTTTCTCCCCCTCTCTCTTTCTTCCCTATCTTTCTCCCTCTCTCTCTTCTCTCTCTCTCTTCCCTCTCTCTCTTTCTCAGATATGGACTGCACACACACCTCCTCCAAGGGCTGCTGATCTCCAGGCAGTAGGAATGGGGGGGGGGGGGGGGGTATGTGCAGTCCTATATGATCTGTTAGTGTATAATGTGCTGGATGGATGACCGGAAGGTGATCCCACAGAACACGAGACAGCTCACCTCCTCCAGGCTCTTTCATCTCCGTAACTTTTCCTCTCCTCTCCCTGCTCCAGGAGTTTCCCTGGTCCTGGCTTGTCAGCTGCTGGAGGGAGAGGTACATGCTACTCAAAAGGTCCCTTCTCCCGGGGGGTGGTGCCGCCCCCTAAAAATTGCCGCTCTAGGCAAACGCCTTGTTTGCCTCATGCTAGATATGCTCCTGGGCTTTGGTATGGTTATATTTACCCACATTCAATGAATATTCACCTCTATGTAATGTGAAGTCGAAGAAGAGAAATTCCTGTCTAGAATAATATTTTCAGTGCATCAATTATGTGGCAAACATACATTAAGACCATTTTCAGTCCAGGCCCCCTCCACAAGTATGCACAACCTCAAGGCACCCCCTTCTAAAATAGAAAAAGAAAACGTAAACTAATAGTTTTACAGCATCCACAGTCATAGAACCCCAATATTAGAGGTGTTTTATTCTTACAAAACAAGTACGCCTTTGCACTCTGGTACTGACTACTATTCCAGTGTTTTTCTCCCTCACTCCACTAATATGACCCCAGTGCTGATGAAGAGGGGCAAAAAAGGATACAGTGCGAAAAGACAACATGCTCCTTATCACCCAATGATGTCATCGATTGTTAGGATGCCAGCGTTTGGTCCTCATTGTGCCTAAGGCTGTAATGTGGCACAATAAAAACCTGTGGCTTTGTGAAACAAAATGGAGACTTGATCTACCTTTCAGCATGTAGACAGTTTTGGGACACTTGAGGCAATATTAAAGCATATCTTCACTTTACCCCCCTCCCCTTTTTATTTCATCCCCGCTTACCAGGAAGCAGGTTGTGCATATTTCATATATTCACTCACCCTGGAGATCCAGCTTTGTCCTGCAGAGAACCTCTTCTGTTCTGCCACCAATCAGGTCCTGTGCCTCCATGTTGTTTGTGAAGTCATTGAGTGGCCCACCAACTTCCAGATTCAGTGGGCAGGCCTCCCGATGACATGTGACAAGGCCCGCTCCCCTCTTCCTTTGTGAACTAAACACTAAAAAAAGGTAAATAACAGTGTTTTTCATGTACAGGACAGGGGAAGGAGGAGTGGAGAGGATGGGACTTTATTAAGAAGATGAAGATGTGCTTTAACCACTTTAATATCGGACACTTCCACCCTCTTCCTACCCAGGCCAATTTTTAGCTTTCAACGCTGTCACACTTTGAATGACAAAGGCACTGTACCCAAGTGAAATTTTTTCACACAAGTAGAGCTTTCTATTGGTGGCATTTAATCACCACTGAGATTTTTAATTTTTATAAACAAAAAAAGACCAACATTTTTGAAAAACCAAAAAAAGCTGTTTTTTTGTTACTGGTATAAAAGTTTGCAAATAAATAACCTTTCTTCATAAATGCTGGCCAAAATGTATACATTTCTTTGGTGAAAATAACCCAAATCAGTGTATATTATTTAGTCTGCCGGAACATTATAGAGTCTATATATATATATATATATATATATATATATATGAAAATTGTTCAGTTCTGATGTACCGATGGTCTATCTCGTTTCTTGAAGCTGGAAAATGCCAGGAAAGTACACATATCCCCCAAATTACCCCTTTTCAGAAAGTAAACAGTTCAAAGTATTTTTTGGAACATGAATAAATAAAAAAAATAGTTTTTTGCACATACTGTCACCACTCCCATACAGTGCCATCAGGGACACTAACAGCTGACAGTATTTAAAAATAAATAAATAAACAAAAAATTTTTACATTTTTTCTTTTTTTTCTTTTTTAGTACATTTATTTAATTTTTTTTACATACTGCAAACAGGTGAATACAGTGTTATCATAGTAACACTGTACTACTCTGTGGAGGTGATCAGGATTTTTTTATTTTTTTTTTTTACACACTAGGATTGCTTGTAAAATCGTGATAAAAAAGTGATAACCACTGTTATAAGCAACCGTTTTTTCTGAACAAAATCCATTCATTCAGTGTGTACTATTGTGATTATCTGTGATTGACCACAACTAATCATATGGTACAGATGGGCCATGATTGGCTCTGTCTGTACCAATTCATCACTGTGACCAATCACGGAGATCAACACAATAGTACACAATGAATGGTATGAATGGAAGCCATCCATTGTGTGCAGTTGTCATGGGTGCAGTTGTCATGTGATCGCAGTGATTAGTCACAGCGATCACATGGTACCAGCAGGGGCTCAGTACACTGGTCTGTCATACGCTGTGTCCGATGGTAGACAGATCGTGTTGCAGCACGGCCCATGAGGCGCGATCCTGGGGGGATGTCATATGACATCCACCCAGGATGGGAGAGCTCCTGTTCAGCCATCATATTACAATAGGCTGGACAGGAAGCAGTTAAGGTATTTTGCTATAGAACCCCGGAAGCACCCAGGTTGAAAAAGGCTGCTTTAGACTTGGGCTGTGCTAGTCTCCACAGCAAGATGTTTAAAATAGCAAATAATTGCTGACCAAAAATATTAGCTGCTACAGTATATAAATACAGTGAATGTTATGGAAAAATGGATTTCAAATTGGAGAATGGTAAAATCAATATGATGGCTAGCATTGTAGAAAATTTCTCAAATGGGCAAATGTGTTTTATAAATGTGGAGAATACTACAGAAATTCAGTGGTGAACAAAAGGTGGCCAAATGGTAAATCATTCTTTCACGAATTTTTAATATACAATTTAATAACGCACATTATATTATTTAGTACAAGCTACAGGTAGACATGGTGAAGACAAGCAGGCTGAATCTCACACCAACTTCTTATACCTTAGATATCCAGCAGTCAACTAGTGAACTCTCTTCTCACAGGTCTTGCCAACCTTTGGTGGTCATTATGAGGTGGTCTGACTCTTCCTACATTATTCTCAATTTGTTTTACATTACAGAGAATAAATTGCTAGGTAAAGCTTACAACTAAAGTCAGTGAAAAAAACTGAAACAATTTGGGTGATTTCAAATATCAGTTTAGGAAACAGTGGCCCCTTTATAATCATGTACTTGACAATGGCAGTGTCACAACTTTTAGATCTAATGGTATCTTCAAATGGCTACATTTGTAGCTAGTTACATATGCAAAAACAGCTCATCAAATGAACATGCAGTATTTATATATGCATCATACAACATTGATGTCATATATTCCTAAAAACAGTTGAAACATGCATAATGCATTATTGCATAATAAATGAATATACACATTAAACAGCACATTAGTGTACAAACATAATATTGAGTTCAGTGCTCCTCCGTGATTGCAAATGCTAATTTAAATGACCATTTACTCTCTCTCTGCTGATCAGCAGAATCAACTAAAAGAGCTTGAGAGCTTCTCACAGGATTCAGATAAATAACTGTTTTCAGTTTACATGGCCTTTCAAAATGAGGAACACTTTATGCCCCAAGCATATTGGAATTGATCTTGTTTAAAGCAAGTTTAACATTCAACTGAAAAACCTGGACAGATGTGGCCATTTTATTTCATCATTGTGTGGTAAAAGTAGATGTTTGTAGGAAACTTCTTGGTACATTCCTTTGCAGGAGAATAAACTCAATATTACGTACACAGTAACAATTGTTAAAGCACGGGGAAATGGTGGGATTCTAGATGTAGGAGATATGTGGAATAAAATCACATACATTCATATTGTAGCCCCAAGCATTGACTTCATTAGTGTCCAGTTACTGAAATCATTCACAGAGGCGTAGCTTGATTGAGGAAGTGCTCTTGAACTTTCTTCAAGTGTTAGGTCACATATCTGTTATTAACATGCTTGGAGATCAGATCCCATTGAAACATGTCATAAGAAATGTCTGTTACTTTCTCAGCTAGTCAAATGACTAAACATGGACTGCCAGGCATGAACAGTATGAACATAACTAAAGTTCACATGACCGCTGGTGCAAATTTTTAACAGCCACTTAATCAGAGCTCACACAATAATTCTACTCATCTGTTTAATAAATGAGGTATAGATTGAGGTATAGAACTTCAGAAAGCCTACAGCTGATAACAGCACATAAAAAATAACATCTTTTGTAAAGACAGTAATGTATGTGCTGGCAAACAAGGGGAGTAGCGATCCTATATGGGTCCCTGATCTCCTGAGCCTAGGAGTCGTTTCATCCACTCCCCTTCTACTTTCTATATTGTACAAGCTTCTTATGAGATGCTATAGTGTGTACACAAACAAAAATAAAACAAGCATTTATGTTTATTGAATGGGACTTGAGCATGTAAAACTTTGAGTGTCCTCCACAGATAACCCCAAAAGGAAAAAAACAACTAAATAGACAAAATCGTGAACAAAATAAAGTTGTGCTTGCTGCCTGATATAAAAATAGAAAAAATACTTTTAATATATCAATCAGGCACTATATATATATATATATATATATATATATATATATATATATATATATCCATATATGGACCATTACAATCTCAAGTCATTTGCAAAATGGCAATCTATTGGAAACTGGCTTTATCCCATAGTAATTGGAGTACCACTGAGGGCTAATTCAACGTGTGTTAGAACAATGCAAAGCAGGGGATCCTCAAGGGAATGCCTGAAGATTCTCATCATATTTGCAGGAAGAGAGATGCAAGGTTGGTCAGGGTTGATGTTCTGGGTTAGGTTGATGTTGGTTGCCTGGAGTATAACTAAAGGCTAAACCTTTTTTTTTTTAGTTTTGGATAGTGTAAAGAGGTACTAGAACACTTGTTGGGTTTTTATTGCTGTCTGTGTCCCTATTGGGGAGATTCACATATTTGTCCTGTTTACGATTATCATCGAAAGTGTAACTAAGTTAGGGTGTCTGAAAACTCCTTGAGCCACAGTAAGCTGTGCATCAATCCAGCATGCACTTGAAAAGCACACTTAGGTAGCCTATAGGTGAGTCAATTTTTTTTTTTATTCAACCAGTAGGTTGAATGAAAAAAAAATAATGACATGATTCCCCCATCCACACACTTGGGGAAATCCAGGCTCACTTCTGGATAGAAGCATCAAGGTTTTCTTGTCAAAGCTGAACTAAGTAAGCTGAGGTTAGATGCTGATTGGTTTCTATGCAGAAATGAGCCTGATTTTGCATTCCGACAGTGAGACTTCCCTGCAGATACTGTATACAGTACATATAGGTATTGGGTTTGGACTTTGCAGTAATCAAATTCATGACCGTATATAATGTCATTCAGTCCAACATCTGTGTGCCATCTTTTGCTGATAATACACCCCATCCAGTTAAACATGATCTCTCTGCAGCTCTGGTCGATTAATTCTGTTCATATAATGAGAGGCATGTTACTCTAAAAACTGTTCTTTTACAGGCTGTACCAACATCCCATATATTACTTAAAGCGGAGTTCCACTCACGCTGTCAAAAAATAAAAGTTAGCAGCTACAAAAACTGTAGCTGCTGACTTTTAAAAAAACAGACACTTACCTGTCCCTCTGTCCCGTGGTGTGTCCCCTGCAGCCCGTTTCACCAGCCGTCCTGTATTCCAGGAGGCCGGCATCTTCAGTGTGGGCACCCGGCTGTGATAGCTTGCGGCTTCACAGCCGGGTTCCCACTGCGCATGCGCGAGTAGCGCTGTGCTTCATGAATGGTCCCGTAGTCTTCTGAGACCTGTCACGTGTCCCAAAAGACTACAAGGAGGGAGGACACCTTCCGCTTCCGATCGCCTAGGCGATTGGACCGGAAGTGGGAGCGGGTACCTGTCAAATTCAGGTACCTGCCCCCCCGCCCCAAAAGGTGCCAATCCTTAATGGGGAGCGGGGGAGCAGTCATTAAAGCGGAAATTCCCCTTTTGGGTGGAACTCCGCTTTAACCATAGATAAAGATAAAAAAGAACCACAGTCTGGTGGATCCTTTTGGAAATTTTAAGGTACCTCACTTCTCAATAAATCAACATTTTATCTCAAATCCATTTTGTCTTTATTACTGTATATCTTTAAAAAACTCTTTTTTCTTAAAAAGTTTTTTATACAGCATATATGATGCTCCAATGCATAAAACATTTACCATAGACCTATACATCATATATCCTCTTGTATTTTTTCCCCCAACATCAACCTTCATTTTTTTTTGGGCTTTTCCAAGTTTGAGGAGCTTCTTGACATGTTTCTTAGGCAAGATGAGCTGCTTTTTTCTGAAAAAAAAATTCAGCTGACTACCCCATGCATGAGAAACTCACAAAAGTGCCTTTTTTTAAAATTGCGTCATACCTTAAAGGATAAGTTCACCTTTCCGGGCAGAATTACACTTTTCGTAATAAATAGAAACATTTTCCAATGCCATTTCTGACCCAGCCATCCCAGTGTGCTTTTCTCTCACTTACCTCATCCACAGGACGTTTAATTTTTTGTCAGTTTCTGTGAGATTTTGAACAGATTTTCAGATTGCATCATTTCCTGTTGATGGCCTCTCAGCATTCACTTCCTGTAGGCCACCTCCCAGAAGCCTTCACTTCCTTGTTGCATCACAGAAGAGGATGTGATAGGGTGTATTCACCACTCTGGACCACACCTCCCTCATTACAATATCACCTAACTCCCATCAGCAATGTAGTACAAGGGCCTGTCCGATTTCATACCAATGGAATAGATTAGTCAGGTGTGTCCTTGTATTCCACAGTTCTGGTAAATCTAAAGGAAATTGTACAGAGATTGTACAATCAGATTGCATAGGGTATGACCATCTTATACAAGTACATAGGAGGGAGTGGATGGAGACACATGTCAGGCCTCATTCACATCTCCATGTAATGAAGACTCACATTCCCACATGCATTTGTTTTGGGCGTTTTGGAGTGGTTACACTCAACACACATAGGGCAACCCATTCACTTGAATGGTCTGCCATACACGCAACAATTGCCCCAGAAAATCTCCAAAACCTTTTTTGGAGCAGAGCACGGTGCATTACTGATGTTTTTGGTGTGTTTGCCATGCCTTTAACATGTGGTTACAACACAAACACGATGCACATTTGCAGCGTGTTTCAGAAATGGATTGCAACGAGTGCATTTTCTGTGCAGATTGCCATACGTTTGGAAACACATAGATGTGAATGGAGCCTCTTTGTTCTGTGTAAATGCAGCAATTTCAGTTTCAGGCTCCATTCACACCAAGAGTAGTGGGAACCAGGGGCGGACTGACAATTAATGGGGCCCCCGGGCAATAGGGGATCAAGGGGCCCCTGTGTCCTTGCCCAAACTCGAAAAAGCCTATGAAAAAGGTACCAGGGGCATCTCATGGGGCCCCCTACTGACCCTGGGCCCTCGGGCAGTGCCTGAGTTTCCAAATGGTCAGTCTGCCTCTGGTGGGAACGCATGTTTTATGGCTTGTTTTTCCAGTGAAACACATTGGGCAGCCCGTTGATTTCAATGGGCTGCACTACACATGGCAAAAAAGTCCATGGGACATTTTGGCATGATGTGTTTTGCACATTTTTTACTGCGCATTTTGCTGCATTTGTCAACTCGTTACTTTTGTGTGTATAAATGTGGCCATACACTATACAATCTGATTGTATAATCTCTGTACAATCTCTTTTAGATTTACCAAAACTATATAGTAGGAGGACACAGCATCTATCCAACTGCTCTGCATCAAGCAGGCTCTTACATTACATCAGTGATGTCCCATGGGCTGCATGCGGCCTGAGCCCATCTGAAGGGATGATGGGGCAGCCAGGCAAATGAACGTGCGGAGAGATCCCGGGGATGCTGTGAAAAAATAGTTGATGGGTGAAGGGTGTGATAATGAGATCAGTGCAGGATGTGTGCTAATGAGATCAGCTGGTAATCTGCTTCTGGGGTCCTACTGGCTCCTCTGTCCTCTGTCTACATTCCAGGAATTGAAAAAGCTTTCTAAGAAATTTAGCAAAGGCTAAGGTAAGGCCTTGCTCTCCAGATCAAAGAGAGCTTGAATATTTTCACAACTGTGGTACATTAATGATATCTTGTTGCGTAGGGGAGCTGGATTTTATAAAAAAAAGAAGTGAACTAATTAGGCTCCATGTACACAGGACACTTCTGAACGATGGAAACTGACTGCTGGAAAACGTAGGTTAAAAAACGTCTGTTTACATACCGCGTTTATGCACGTTTATGAGCGTTTGCGTTTAGAAGCTTTTTTTAAAGATAACCTTCCAAAATGTCCAGAATGCACAGTAAAAAATTTACTATTTCAGACATTTTGAGAGAAATAGAGCAGAAGCAGAGAGTGCAGTATTTGTTGAGATTAGCTGTCTTTTTTTTTTTTTTGTGGTGTTTGGCTGTGTTCCAGCTCATTTCTGTGCAGAAAGTATTGCAGTAGTGTCTAACATACAGTATTTTCTTTCATACGAAACCTCATAGTATGGTGTACCAGGTCCATTTGAGTACTGGGAAAACGCTTTTTCATGATGAAAAAAAGGCTCTGGACAGCATCTGGAAATGGAAGAGTTAAAAAAAGTTCCAAACGCTTCTAAACACGGTTAGCCGCGTTTACACACATTTACAAGCATTTGACATTTGAAACGCTGATAAAATCTACTCCTGAACGCAAGTTTGGTGCGTTCAAAAAGACGACTGTAAACTCAACTGCCTGAAAATGACTGTAAAGGACATAGTGTACATGGACAAATAGGAAAACATTAGGGAGAGTTCAGGGGCTGCTGAAAAAAACACTGAACAGCTCCTAAACATGCGTTTATCAGCTGCAGTACATGGAGCCCAGTCTATGTTAAAGCGGAGCTCCACCCAAAAGGACTGCTCCCCCGATCCCCATTAAGGATTGGCACCTTTGGGGGCGGGGGGGAGCGGGTACCCAAATTTGACAGGTACCCGCTCCCATTTCCGGTCCAATCGCCTAGGCGATCGGAAGCGGAAGGTGTCCTCCCTCCCTGTAGTCTTTTGGGACACGAGACAGGTCCCAGAAGACTACAGGACCATTTATGAAGTGCAGCGCTACTCACGCATGCGCAGAGGGTACCCGGCTGTGAAGCCGCAAGCTATCACAGCCAGGTGCCCACACTGAAGATGCCGGCCTCCTGGAATACAGGACGGCCGGTGAAACGGGCTGCAGGGGACACACGAGGGACAGGTAAGTGTCTGTTTTTTAAAAATCAGCAGCTACAGTTTTTGTAGCTGCTGACTTTTATTTTTTGACAGGGTGAGTGGAACTCCGCTTTACGTATAGGCTTAACATATGTTAGCAAGATGAGTGCAGATTCAAAGAGGATCTTCAGGCATTCCCGAGGATCTCCTGCTTCTCGTTGCCATGCCTAACGTATGTTGAGGTTAGCCCTCAGTAGTACTCTGTTTACTGTGAGACAAGTCAACTGTTTCCGGCATAAAAAAAGTTTTGGCACCAAACCAGACCCAATCGATAGATTACCATGAATACGAGTCTTAAGACACTGCTGTCCAAAACCATTCTCACTACAGTGACTGAAAACCTGGTGTTTTAGGGTTTGAGTTCTCATCTTTTCATGTATTTTCTACTAATATGTCTGTTGCTGAATCAAAGTATCCAACATTTTACATGTAAGAAAACCATACTGAATAACCATAATGATAAATAGAAGAAAACATAATCTGACAAAAGAATGGGCCTCATATTCTCAACACTAGGTTTCTCACTATTGAAAGTGGTTTATCTCAATAACCCAGGCTATCTTCTTGATCTGTGAAAGCTTGCATTGTATGAAGTAATGAATCGGAGTATAATAGTTCTTCTGTAGTAGAGCCTGTGAAAATGGCTACATCTCTCATTGATAACACATTTTAATTGCCTACAATCAACCACAATTGTAAGATTTTTTTTTTATTTTAAGTTTTGAGTACCTCAAATCAAGCTACATAAAACCAGTCATCTGCAGATAGTTTCAGGTTTAGACCTAAAGCTGGCCATAAATAGATTGAAATTTGCCTGGTTTGGCTGAATTCTAATCCATCTATGGCCGTTCTGAGTTTGAGAGGAGTCGATCTAATGATCAGCTCCTCACGAACAGGACTATTATTTTATTTCAATCAGAGCTTACAGCCAATAAATGCCAGTGATAATCAGTGTATTCTGAAAGCAGAGTAGTCCCACTGACAGAACGAAAGAGCACAGCTGAGAGGATTCCCAAATCCACCTCAAATGTGTGAACGGGAATCCGTAAAAAAAAAAAGATCAATCTATGGCCAACTTTACCTCTTATTTTTCAAGTCAGGTCTGTACCATTTCCTCCTGCATGAGGTTATATGTTTCACTATACTCTTCTCAACACCAAAGAATTTAAAGCTCTGATACCCCAACATTTTCATATTCCTGATATGTGCCTGTTGTACCACGTGCTTCCTTTGTGTAAAATACCTGGTAATCCTGCCAGTCCCCCTGCTTTCCTATTTCAATCTGACCATGCCAGGCATGAAAGCTCATCCATCCCTGCATGATCAGTTTGTCTCTTTGCATTCTACTTGGGAGCACAGCCTGCCTGTACTCCAGCAGTCAGGCATGTGCTCACATGCCCCTCTGCACATCTCTTCGGTGGGAGATCAGTGTACTGCTCTTTCTCTGACTGCTGCAGACACGTCCCCTGCAGTCTCCACCCCCATCTCTCTAGTCCCTTGCTGCTGAGAGGTCATGTGATCACTCATACAGAAATTAAATTAAAAAAGTATTTCTAATTTTCTTATATACTGTATGGGTTATTATATCACTGGGATTAACTGCATATACGTGCATAGTCTACTGCAATAATTATATAGGTGTACGTGCGCAGTCCCAAACACAGACAGTTTTAGGCCTCTCATCTGTACCTATACTTTGTTAGAGAACTTTCCCCAGAGCTTAGTGATTGCAGTGAAATTTACAAAGAATACCCAATCATGTGCAAGAAAATAATTTTAAAAATGCAAAATTCCCAGGCAAAGTACCTTTCCCTTGCAAAGTGAACAGTCTATTTGTTTTTAGTAAATCATCCCCATTACCTCTATGTTAACGTCTATATTCAAAGAGTGAAATTGACCTGATGTTCCCACCCTTTTCTTGGAGGGGATATTTCAACTTCCAGTGCAGGAGTATCGGTTTTTTGAAAGAGTGAAAGAGTGCATGAGCAATTGGCTTTGGTTTGCTCTATATTAACCTGCATATCATCTACTGTACCCAATACCCAATCTGTCAGGTCCAAGGGATTTGCGATCTAAAATAGGATTCAAGGTTAGCATTATTTTTTGTTAAGGATGTACTCATCTGCATATGGCCAGGATATTACCTGCTTAACACACCTAAATTAATTTTTTTTTAAAGAAGTGATTGGAATAGATTTATTTTAAGGGTTTCCAGTCATTCCTGCCTGGCTATATGTGCAATACCCTGAATCTGGGTAAAGCTGGGTATTGGCATCACCCAGAAAGAAGATTTTCTCATGACAAAAGAAATGTAGATATGCAAAAAAGAAGGTACTTTGGATGGGTAAGGGGTTATTATGGAAAAAGACTTGTCAAGAAATGATCTTTAGGTTAAAGGGGAATTTTTTAAAAAGCTTCTTAGAAGACGAGAACATATTTTAATATCTTAGTCTCTGCAGCACTGTTTGTTCTTGGGTGCAATAAAATGCAAAGGAGAAGAGAACAGGACATGTATTGTATACAGGGATACCTGTTTAACTGTACAGGGATAGTTTCATATTCCAAGAAAATGTGGGTTCTCTATGCTGGAAAAAGAGCATTTTCCCTGATATTAATCATCCCTAAGTGAATAGTGAATTTTTACACATACAGCTGCAGTCAAATCCATGAGGTCAAAGTGGATCCAAGTTATAAGTTACAAGCTTTCTTTGAATTACTATTCTTCTTGAAAAATAATATTCTTCAAGCATATTAGTTACACAAATCAATAACCAGTGTTGAGCTAAAAAATATATATGTGCAAAAAATCAAAGAAAGAATGTGACAATATTATAAAAACAAATACATGAACACAAAAATTTAAATTGAAGTGAATAATGAAAATAATCTAATTTGAGTAAAAAAAGTGATAATATATTGAGTGAAGAAAAACATCCCAAAAAGAAGAGATGTATGAAGAATTTTTTTCCAATTGTGAAATTATATAACAGTTCCCTTTCAGGTAAACGCTCCAAAATCATCTCTTAGGCTGCATTCATGCTTTAGCGTTTTGTAGCTTAAAGCTCAAAGTTTGAAGTTTCATCATACCAGATCTCCTATCCTAGCCCAGGGAAGATGTCTGGCATGACAAAACGCGTTGGGAAGAGCCTTTCCTGTGACGTCATCATGTGCGAATTTACCAGACGTGCAGCTTTCCATGCCGTTTGGTGACTATATTTCTACACTATGAGAGATATATTTTTTTATTTTTATATGCAGTGTATATGCATGCTGTGTGTTCGTGGTCATATGAGGAGCGACTTGAGTTGCTGTGGTCTGGCTTGACACACGATTCCCACCTTGGTTTATTACTAAAGTGCATGCTGACCTCTCTGAACAAGGGGGTCATTATATCTGGTGAGCATCCATCTTGTGTCCACAGTGGTGTTGAGTGACACTGGTGTTTATTGAAGACTAAGAAATGATTTTGAGCTTTTACCTTAATGGAGACTGTTATATAATATCACAATTGTAAAATAATTCTTCATACATCTCCTCTTTTTGGGACATTTTTCTTCGCTCAGTATTTAATCACTTTTTTCCCTTGAATAAGATTATTTTCATTAAGCACTTCAATTTATATTTTTATGTTCATTTATTTGTTTATAATATTGTCCCATTCTTTCTTGTTTTTTTATGCACATTTATATTTATTAGCGCAACACTGGCTATTGATTTGTTTATTGGAGAGGATATGCTCTTTTTGTGTTTGCTGCTTTTGTTTATTTTTGCACTTAATTGCGCGGTTTTCATTTTTTGCAAATATTAGTTACGAACACATCATTTGCTTGATTAAAATGTTATATTTCCTGTCGACAAAATCACTCACAAAAGAAAGCTCAAAAACAGTGCATTTTTGTTGCCATTAAGAACATATGCTAAGTGTTAAGTTTCCACTTCAATGTGTAGGGGCCTTGTTGGAAATGGAGCATTGTTTATAATATGTCCATATTAGAAAAACACTGGGCTTGCCAAGGGAAAAGTTGTAACAGGTATAGGCTCAGTGAGTTCATTAGTGAATGGACATATAACACATATTATCTTTATGGTTGGATGGATGAATGACCTGCCAAGGCATAGATTCCCATGGTGAAGTGTTGCTCAATAAACAAACATTCGGTTGCGTGCCAAGACAAGGTAGTGATCCACTGTAGGTTGTGCGTGTGTGTAGATTGGCAAAGCTGTCTGCATGGTCTGCAAACATGTTCAGAATGTCACTTCAAAAAAACATTTATGATAAATAGATGATTGAATCAACCTACTTTTGTCAAATTTGAGTATAGCATTGCTTTGTACGCATATATTCATGCAGCTTTTGTAAGCCTTTCAGCGTCTAGTGATTTTTAGTATTTCTTAGTCTCTAGTGTGAGGTTTTAAAAGTGTACAAGACCAAGTTTATTAGGTTTGTTGGGATAATAAGTATATTGCTCAATGTCTTATGAGCTGATTCATAGATGTTTGGTTGCACTGGCAACATAGTCTGGTAACAGGGATAGCAAGGCACGGACTGATTTATGAACCATGTACTGAAGTCAGCACAGCTGCAAAGTGCTTTTTGGCTTACCTCTCTTATTCCCACATTCACTTGCTCTAATAGGTAAACACAATCCATGAACTGGGAATTGTCACTGCGTGAGAATATTTCTGTATATTATCATTAAATAGCTATGCTGAGCTGATACAAGAACCTTTGGTGACCTGTTTGCACATGATTCTGGCTGCTGTAGATGCTTCTCTTCAAGGTCCTTTTTGTTGTGGGTTTTTTTTTGTTTGGTAAAGGTACTGAAAGCATAAGGCCCCTTTCACATGATCAGACCGTCTTTTCATTTTTCATCCATCCGTTGACGGATGAAAAACAGATAGCAATGTATTTCTATGGACCAATGTATGTGAATGGATGATCATCCATTTACCATCTGTTTACAATCCATTCCAGTCTGTTTTTTAAGCAGACAGGGATACATCCAGATCCGTTGAAATGGAATGGATGTAAACGGATGCCATCCTTTTTACATCCATTCCCTTTATGTCCATTTTTTAGCAAGACAATATTTTGTTTATAGTCTTGTCACCTCTGATTGGTCTCTGCAGCAAGTAAGACCCCTTTTCACTGGGTGGACCCGTCAACAGATCCGCTTGCTCAGCGGGGGATCTCTCCGCTGATCCCTGCTGAGCAAGTGGATGACAGCCCGCTGTCCTCTATGAGCGGTCAGATCTAAACGGACCACCTGTCTGTTTCCATCCGAGTGCCGATGGACAGAAGGGGAATGGATCCCCATCTGTCTCTTTTTGGCAGATCAGATTGAATTTTGGCAGGTGTAAATGGACACATATCCGTTTACACCTGCCGCTCCATAGAGGAGAATGGAGGTTCCAATCTGGTTCACCTGAAAAACGGGCAAGCGGACCCAATCTGAACATTCAGGTGAAAGGGGTCTAAGGGTCCTTTCACATAGGCATTCTGTTTTTGTTCACAAGTTCAGTCACGTTTTTAAAAAAAAAAAAAGATCAGTTCACATCAGTTTTTCATCAGTTTACATCCATTTTTTACATCCTTTACCAATGCATAAACAGTTGCAAAAATGGACTGTATGTCTGTTTACATCTGTTTACATCCGTTTTTCATCTGTCTGCATCCATTTTTCGTCTGTTCCATTTCTGTTTATGAAAGAAAAATAGGGGTTTCTTCCATTCCAAAAAGCAGATGTTAATGGGTGCGGACATTAACCACTTCACCGGCAACAGTGCCACCGGGCACTTTTACCTCCTTCCTGCCCAGGCCACTTTTCAGGTTTCAGCGCTCTCACACTTTGAATGACAATTGAGAGGTCATACAACATTGTACCCAAACTAAAATTTTATCATTTTCTTCACACAACTAGAGCTTTCTTTTTGTGGTATTTAATCACCGCCGGGGGTTTTTATTTTTTGCTAAATTAACAAAAAAAGACCAAAAATTTTGAAAAAAACCCACAGTTTTCTTTGTTTCTGTTATAAAAGTTTGCAAATAAATAATTGCTCTTCATAAATTTAGGCCAAGATGTATTCTGCTACATTTCTTTGGTGAAAATAACTCAAATTAGTATTTATTTTTTAGTCTGTAGGAAAGTTATGGAGTTCACTATGGGATATAGCTGAAAATTTATCAATCCAAATGACCCCAAAGTAGACAGTCAGATGTATTTCATAACAGGCATGGCGAGTTTTTTAAAGTTGTTAATTTTTTTGTAATTTTTCGGAAAATTAAGAAATTAAAAAAATTATTTTCACTATATTTTTTTTTTACATACTGTCACCAGTGCAGTACAGCGTCATCATATAACTGGCATGGCGGTGATCAGGGACACTGACTGGTGACAGTATGAAAAATAAATGATAATTTTTTTATTTTTTTTTATTAAATTTTTTCTCTTTTTTTAAGATTTTTTTTTCATATTGCATTATGACCAAGTTGTATAATGTTACCATAGTAACATTGCAGTACTTTGAGGAAGTGATCAGTATTTTATAATTTTTTTTACACAATTTGCTTATAGCAAAGAATCACTTTGCTATAAGCAAGCATTTACCTGAATGAAATCGATTCATTTGGGGGGGGGGGTTGTGATTAGCAGTGATTTGGCCACAGCTAATCACATGAAACAGATGGGCTGTGATTGTCCCAGCCTGAGCATGTGATCACTGTGACCATTCACAGCTAGACACACTAGTATACAATGGATGGCATGAAAGGAAGCCATCCATTGTATACAACTGTTATGTGACCTGCTGTGATTGGTCACAGCAGGTCACATGGTACTGGCAACGGGGTCGGTACACAGATCTGTCATCGGCCATGTCCGAGGTACACAGCCAGTGACAGATCGCTTCGCAACACGGTCCTGTGGGCATGCGCAATGCGCGTTCTGTAAAGGACGCCATATGGCATCCACCTGGAGGGACGAGCTGTTTGCCCGGCTGCCATCTGGCTATAGGCCGGGTGGCAACTGGTTTAGGGATGTAAACAGATGGCCATCCACTTACATCCACTAAAAACAACAGAAAAAAAACGAGCACTGGATAAACAACCAAAGAGCGGCAAGCATGAAAGGCAAACACCAGGAGCCTCAATAAGAAAATGTATCAAACAACCATGCAGCGCTAATAAGTACAATGATGCATGCAAATAGTCATACGGTGCATGTAATAACTGGTAAAGTGAACACCACTTAATACTAAAATAGATCTTGGAAATTATCTAAAAAGTCCAGGAATAATAATGATGGTGAATAAAAATCTTCAACAAGAGTGTTGTTGCGGTGCATAATATAAAGAATTTCAAGACAAAAAGGTGACACAATAAGTGACTTCTGTGACCATATTCCTCCCACAGAAATGAGTGTAGATTGCACTAACCAGAAAGTGCAATGATAATGCGCATTTGAGTGTTAACCAACTCCTGGTCATCCGGCTACTGAAAACTGGAACTGGATCACAGAGTGGTCATCTGGCCTGCATCAGCTGGGCAAACATCACAACCTCAGGGACACCAGATATCAGAGGACGTGTAGTCGTCTCGCCACCGGGGGGAGTCTAACCAATCATGATGTGGCCACCAGATCATCCCAATAAGCCGGACACACAACACGGAGGGAACTTTCTTCATCACAACTTTGTACGGACGGACGGCGGAGCCGGGAAAGTTCCCTCCGTGTTGTGTGTCCGGCTTATTGGGATGATCTGGTGGCCACATCATGATTGGTTAGACTCCCCCCGGAGGGGAGACGACTACACGTCCTCTGATATCTGGTGTCCCTGAGGTTGTGATGTTTGCCCAGCTGATGCAGGCCAGATGACCACTCTGTGATCCAGTTTTCAGTAGCCGGATGACCAGGAGTTGGTTAACACTCAAATGCGCATTATCATTGCACTTTCTGGTTAGTGCAATCTACACTCATTTCTGTGGGAGGAATATGGTCACAGAAGTCACTTATTGTGTCACCTTTTTGTCTTGAAATTCTTTATATTATGCACCACAAGAACACTCTTGTTGAAGATTTTTATTCACCATCATTATTATTCCTGGACTTTTTAGATAATTTCCAAGATCTATTTTAGTATTAAGTGGTGTTCACTTTACCAGTTATTACATGCACCGTATGACTATTTGCATGCATCATTTTACTTACATCCACTAGTCCATAGAAAAATACATGGGTGTCCGTTTTTCATCCGTAAATGGACCGATGAAAAACGGACATACGGAATGCCCATGTAAAAGGATGTAAACTGATATAAACTGATGTAAACTGAACTGAACTAAATGGAAGTGAAAACTGAAGTAAACTGACACAAACTGAACTGAAAACTGATGTAAAAACGGAAATCTGTTTTTTCTTTGAAAAAACATGACTGAATGGATGATGCCAGTGTGAAAGGGGCCTAACAGTGCCTGTGTAAAGACACCCCCTTGACCCACTGACACTCACCTCCCCAGTGTTAGCCCATTACTTTTGCATTCATCACAGGGGTCTCTGAGTGTGGAGGAGCATAACACCTCCTAGAATGCGGTGCCCTGACCTAGTGGGTCATGGTATGATGCAAGGCTGACATCATCACTCCCTCTAGGGTTCAACACCAATTGACACAGTGCTGGATGTGACGAATGTAGGAAAGGTGAGTATAGGTGTCATGCTTTCATCTGTGTTGCCAGTAAACATGCTGGTTGGAAGTGAAAGAAAAAGACAGACCTCATAAGTCTGTTGCTGGCTGCTTCTTCCCTGTCTATTCATAGGCTGGGGGCAAGGACATGACCAAACTGTATTTCTTAACTGCACTAAAGAAAATTCAGGTCATCAACCTTGCTGTGTTTTCTGACATGGCTTTTTAAATCTTAGGATTGGACAAAAAAAAACATACAAATCCTTTGTATTTCTTCTGTGTATTTAGCTGTATTCCTTAAGTTGCACTAGCAGGCATTTGCCACTAAAAAATTCCACAAGCCATCTAAATAGCAGTGGCCAAGTTTACAAAGAACACGACTTGGCATAAGCCTAACAAGTAAACAATTAGATTACTTTCTATAGTAATCTAGTTCTATAGTAACCTGGGCAAAAATGTAATGGGAGAAGTGTAGCTGTTTTTCCACTGTGTATGATACTTCAAACAAATATTAATTTACTATTAAGCTTTAACATGTCAACTCTTCCCTAGTTCTCTTTTATTATCTTGGTGACTCAGGATATTATGACTTCAGACATCCTTGTGTAAGAAACTCACAGTGATGTGACCATGGCACGAACACAAGATTTGTTGTGCCATAGTTTGTTTATGTGGTTTTGTATGTGTATATTTTAATAGGTCTTCAATGCTTGGATACATTATAAAAGAAGAGTAACTGTTTCCATTTAACATTAGTTGTTTTTTTTACTTGTAATGTATCTTAACCCAAAAAAACAAATGTTTACTAAATTGTAGCTTACCAGTTCTTAGAGGTGATGGTTGCTTTAGTTTTCATTTTCTAGGTAATGAACATGCCAAAGATGCAGTACCCGTGTCACTTTCTGTGTGTAGAAAAGAAACCACAAACAATGTTACCTCTCTTTTGTAGACTACTAATACTATGAATCCATCATGTATAAAATGTAGACAGACATGTCTGAAGTCTAGCTTGGGTGACAACCAGGTCTCCCTTCAATGGGGTATGTAAGAGTAGTGACCTTAGGACAGGAAATATGTTATTTTCAGTTGTTTAATTTTAGTTATACTTTAATAGCATGAATTGGGGAAACTAACAAAAGTGGTGCCGGCATAAACCCTGTGCCACTCTTCTACACTTAGAAATGAGGGGGTTCCTGCTGCTAATCAAGGCACAGGTCTCTTTCTTAACTACTTGCCCTCCAGAGGATTCACCCCCCTTCCTGACCAGGCCATTTTTTGCGGTATGGCGCTGCGTTACTTTAACCGACAATTGCACGATCATGCAACGCTGCACCCAAATGAAATTTACGTTCTTTTTTCCCCACAAAGCTTTCTTTCAGCGGTATTTGATCGCCTGTGCATTTTTTATTTTTTGAACTATAAAAAAAAGACCGACAATTTTGAAAAAAAAAATATTTTTTACTTTTTGCTATTAAACCTGTCCAGTAAAAAAATTTTAAAAATCTAATTTCGTCATAAATTTAGGCCAAAAATATATTCTGTTACATGTCTTTGCTAGAAAAAAATCCCAATACATGTAAATTAATTGGTTTATGTGGAAGTTATATGTCTACAAATGGCTGTATATATGCTGGGATTTTTTTTTTTACTAGTAATGGCGGCGATCAGTGACTTATAGTAGGACTGCAGGACTTCCGCGAGAATTCTGACATTGAGGGGAACTGTGGAACTTGTTACTTAGGAGGAGTGAACTGCTTTGTTTTCTTTGCCATGTCTGCACCAAAAATGGCATAGAGACCAGGAAAGCTTGAGCTGCTTGCTCCAGCTTCCTCTGTCTGCTTGATATCCACCCCACCACCCTCAGCTGAGAGAGAGAAGGAAGGCTGTGAACCCTGCATTTTTCAGGGTAAACAGCTGGGCACATAAGCAGGGAAAGGAGTTATACGCAAGCTCTGCCTGTTTAGTGTGTTCACTGGATGTGCACAGAGAGGCATCTGAGCTGTCTGCCAATTTACACAAGGTCTAAACTGGCAGGAATCCGCGGCAGTTTTCTGTATTGAAAACTGCAACAATCCCTTTGTTAATTAGGTGTGGAGCCAGCACCATTTTTTTAAATAGGAACTGGCATGGGTATTGCACATAGACATGAAACATGTCAATCTGCTCTGTGAAAGTGGCATGTAACACTCATGCCAGTTTCCTGAGACAGTTTTCGTAATTCCAATGTGTTTCTGGTATAGATGTAAGAACGTTTATCTACATTATATATATATTTATATACATTCATATATATAAAAAGTTTAATAAAAAAGATAATCACAGCACCATACCCATTAATGGTTACAGTTGTTTGCCTCTTCCCTCTAGCATTCTCTAGATCAGGGATATCAAACTCCATTTCATCACGGGCTGTATCACCATTATGGTTGCCCTCAAAGGGCTGGTTGTGTCTGTGAGACTAGATGTTTACCTCCTTTTTACATCAGATGTCAAGAATTCCACGCCCTCCCTTTGGGAGCAGAGCTGGAAGGCAGAAAGTGCAGAGTCTGCAGGAGGACCAGAGACGGAGTGGCGTCAGTTACCAGAGTCTACCGAATGCTGAGACCAGGGGAGGCAGAGATGAGGGGGGGTGCAGCTGCACTGTGAGGTGCAGGATTTGGCAGAGGAGTTCTATTCTCCTCTCTGCTGCCAACTGCTGAGACAAGGTGGGGGCGGAGACAAGGGGGTACCTGCAGGAGAGGTGCAAGGGCCACATGAAATGGCCTGGAGGGTCGGATTCGGCCTTTGGGCCTTGTGTTTGACACCTGTGCTCTAGATTGTTACATTGTATCTCTTTTTTACAAATATACTGTATGTTTTTCCTGTGCTGCTCAGCTCAGTCTAGTAGACATAATGCAATATTTTACTAATGCATAACATAAAAGAACATTCATTCAGTAGAGAAAATTGCCTAAAGAACATTCATGTTTATCCAGTTTGCACTGAATAATTGTACATGCAGGTTCGCTGGAAAATGGCTATGCAAATCTTTTAACAACATGCATTCATTTTATGACTGATGTCTTATATCAAGATAGCAGGATCACTGTAGCTGCTAATCTACAAACCTCTACATTTTTATAATTTAAGAAAAAATATGGTGAACTACGTATGTAAAATTTTAAAAGCACATAAAAAATAATTTACCCTGAACTGCAAAAATAACCCACGGTGTGTACAATACTTTTTTTTAAGTGTTTCCACTTTAGCAGTCAACTTGAAATAACACCTACATGTTCCCATTTACATAGCATACATTTTATAAATATTAAAATTTGCTGATTGCATTATATTTGTTCTTTTCTGAAACCTCCAGAACTTAAAAATCTTGCTTAGCTTTCCTATCTCTTTGATGCTTATGAGAGGTCTGAGGAGTTAAGTCCCATACAAACGATGAGAATATTGGACAAGAATATTGGACTAATGATCATTCTTTTTTTTTTTTTGCATGCTATTCTCATATCGAAAGTGAAGAGGTTACTAAAGTTACAAAAATTACTGTATGACAGAAAGAAAATTCGAAAGTGATGTAATGTATTTGTATTGTATTTTTGGACAAAAACTGTACTGATTATAGAAAATCGTACGATCTGGTATCGTGCAAGAAAAATTTTCGTGCTTCTCCCTTCAAATAATTTCGGATGAAAGCTATCTACTAACGATTAGACTATAGTATGATTGCTTCGAAAGCGGTATTTTTCATACAATTTTCTGATCGTGTTTACTAGGCTTAAATGTTTACCACAATTAACCCTGTCTGGACTAGCAGATCTCATTAACAGTTGTAAACTACTGTAGATTTGATCACTGCCTCTCCTAACAAAAAGAGTTGAAGATCCAGAAGTTGGAGTCCTTCATTGTATGCCAATAAGGGAAAACTCGGTGTGTCCCCTGTCTGTGTGGGGACAGAATTACTGTGAATTATTTGAGAGTAGCTTGCAGTCTGCCCAGAGGCTTGCTTAAAACAAATGTCCAAAAGGTACGTAATTAAAAAAAACTTAAAAATTAGGTATGCTACGTGAATGGGAACACATAACAAACGTATAGTGAGGTTTTCCCCGAATTAAAAGTGGAAATACACTTTAAGTCCGTTTTCACCAAACATACTTTGATGTTACCTGTAGTCAGTAAAAAAATATTATTGTATTAAACATAAACTAGGTACCTTTTGGGCTGCAGATTTGTAAAATAATACTGAATACCTCATGTCTGTTGCCCAGAAGCAGATAAAATTTTGTTGTAAAACCCAGACAAGTGTTCTTTTCATAAATTCCTAACTGCTTTATTTGTGAGAATTGATAAATCCCAGGCACTGTCTTGCAATGGTTTCTTGTAATCTTGCAAATCACCTTACCACCTCTCTATATGTATTCTTTTCATTGTAATACCTACAAATGAATGTAATATGATGCATCTCACTTCTTGTGTAATACTTTTCTGTCTGATCTCCTGGACGAAATACATTTCTGTCTGATCTCAAGGATGAAATACCTTTACCACTAATCTGGTCATTCAGAGCCAATCAGAAGCCTAAAATGTACGCTGGGAAATAAATTTTATTAAGTTTCTCATCCGCACAGTTAATGCTTTCCAAGTAAGCTTGTGCAAACCTTTTAAAATGTAGCCTTCTGTTCAATAATATGATGGCATATCAGTGAAATCAGGAGCAAATTCTTATCTGATAAGGGTCTGCTTAGTCCTTTCTATCACTGGTTGGAGATTTTCAAAATAATTAAAAAAATCTGCCCCTTCCCTCAGTTTACAAGCATTTAAATGCTGTTCAGGTCCTTCAAGTAGTGCTTCTGTTTATGTATTTAGATCAGCATTTCTGGTAAGATAAACAAGTACTTTCTGTACTTGCTGAAAAAAAAAAGAAAAAAAGTCTACATCTAAAGGCTGGTAAGCTGTAATATATTAAATTTGTGTTCTTAGGTTTAGTTATCCTTTAACAATAGTCAAAAATGTTTACATTAAAGTGGATATTACCCCATTTCATATTCTTGATATGTGCTTTTTGTACAGTGTACTTTTTTTTAAAAGGTATCCTGTCCTTCTGGTCAGTCCCCGTGCTTTCCTATTTCAAACTGACCATGCTAGGGCAGGAAAGCATATCTATCCCAACATGATCAAATTTCTTCTTTGAATTCTACTTGGCAGTACAGACTTCCTGTCCTCCAGTGATCAGACTTGTGCTGACATGCCCCGGGGCACCTGCACAGTTCTTCACTGGGAAGATCTGTGTACTGCTGCTTCTCTGCCCCTTTCAGTCTCCACCTTCAGCTCTCTAAGCCCCTTAAGCAACTGAGAAAAAATGGTATTTAGAACTTTTTTTAATATATACATCACCTCTGAGATCATTATCACTGGAAGATACTAGAATTGTGGGAAGCTTTGCCTGCAATGGTCGCACTAAAGATATGGATATCTATTAATATATTAGTTTATATCTAGCTGTTTGCCAAGTACTGGTATGTTTCCTTAATTCCCTATTTATTTAGTGCTATGGTTCTACTGTAAGCAATAATATAAAAGGACCACTGTCAAAGAATGAAAAAAAAATTCAGATGAGTAGTTTTTAGTGTAAAGAACTTTGCATTCTTTTGGCACCGATAGCTGCAGTGCCTTATAAAGTATGGCAGTGTATAGAAACACATTATTTAGGGGTTCATTTGAAATGTTAGGGTTAGAATTTATGCAGTATTGTCATGTTAAGTTATAGGCAAAATGTATGCATTAGTGTAGGACTTGAAGATTAACACTGAAGTCCGGATTAATTTAATTCATTTATTACAGTAAGGAAGCCAGGATACATTTTTTTTTCACTTTTTTGTCACTTAAAGTGTTAATAAACCCAGGACCCTGCATTCAATATATCTGGTCTCCCACAGTGCACAGAACATGGAAATGCAATTATTTTAGTAAATACCTTTACTCATCAGCAGTTAGAACAGTCTTGTAACTTCTATCAGTGTCTAGCAGAGCACTGGTTAAAGCTTGTAGGAGGAGTTTTCATTCTCCTCTAGGAGGATGTAGGACCCCTGACCTCTGTCTAGACAGTGCTGATTGGCCCTGTGCTGATCACATCACTCTCCAAAGAAATAAAAAAACTCTCTAGCAATACACACCAAACTGAACATGTGCAGCTTGCCCCCACGGCTCTGTTCTATCAGCAGATGGATTGGGGACTGTGGAAGAAGGGGAAGATCAGAGAAGAGAGGAGCAAACATCCTTTTTACACAATGCAGAGGACTAACCCCTTAGGTTCCACAGTGAGTATAACAAGCATGCTTTACTGCATATACAGACTGATTTTACTGTTGTGGGTTTAGTAACACTTTAGGTATTGCAGAAAGGGGTGAATAATCTTGTGTTACCAGCACATAAAAGTGTCAGACTATGACTCTCATGCACCAGATACTCCAGCAGTTCAACATGCAAAACGTTGAAAAAGAGGCATATTTATTACTGTATATGCAGCCTGATTGCCTTACAGTAATACATTAAGAGGGTTCAATAACAAAGATGTAACATATTACAGCTTACCAGACATTAGATGGGGTGACTGCATTAGTATCTTTATCAAGTTTTTTTTCTTTTTATTATCATCTGGGGATCCTGCCAGTAACACATTTCTGGTCCGAGGATAACAACACTCACAGTACTGTATCTATAGGGAAACAGCATTGGCACAGTAGGACAGGAAGAGTTTTTTATGACTGTAGAACATATCCCTTTCTCATCATCTCCATAACATAGGGTGGGAGGTATTCTGTAGGTTACAGAGAGAACTGGGAATAATGCTGAGTGAAAAGAGCATTTCTGAAGCCAAGAAAGAGGGAAGTTAGTATTATTCGTTTTTCTGCACCTATCAAACAGTAAATTTAACAGACCAAAAGGATACAAATCAGAAAAGTTCATTGTAGGGTACATTTGGGGATTGGGTGAAGTGTTCAGTGGCTGCTTTTTAGGGTTAGAATAAGTGTTAAACAACTTTGTGGATGGAGATTTACTAAAGGCAAAACTTTTTATTTAGTTTAGGATAGAGTGGAGAGGGATTAGAACACCTGTCAGGTTTTTATTGGTGTCTGTCTCCCCGTTATTGAGGTTCATCCTCTCTATTTATCCTATTTACCATGATCATTGAAAGTGAAAGTAATAGAAAATCCCAAATTTTGTGTTGTTCCCAGAAAAGTAACAGAGGGGAAATCTTCCAATGGGGGTAGTTCTGGTCAACTGGGGGTCCTTAAAGAATTTTCAGGGATTTTCTCTCACTTCTTGTATGGCTATGGGACAGGAATTAAAGGAGAATCTCTGTAATGGGACACCTGACAAGGGTTATAACCCTCCTATCCAAAATGTAAGAAAACGTTTTGCCTATAGTTCTACTTTAACCATTAAGCATAGGCTAGAACCTAGAGATGAAGGATGTTTTGTTTTAGCTGGCTCTAAACTCTCTAGGCAAGAACTGTTGTGCCAGGCTTCTTGCTTCCGGAAATGCTGAAAATTCTACCATCACAAACCCACATATCTGTATGATCATTTGTGAGCTAAAAATGCAGACTCAATTTAATGCACACATTTCCCAGTCTTTGCAGTCCCATACTTAAATGAGTCACAATGCTGTAGTTCGTCAGTAATTCTGAATAATGTAAAATACTTTTTATGTGAACTTGATGTTCTGCGTAATGCTACTTGTCCAGAAACTGCCAAACTCCTGGTTTTAACTCTAAATCAACCACAAGGGATTTGTGTAGTTTTGGCAAACTCAGGAAAAAATTTATTTTCAAGAAACAGATTCTATTTACATAAATGACATCAAAGTTTTTAGAGCAGCTTCACACAAATAAAGGCAGCAGAGATGGAGTGAGATTGGGTTTAAATGTAGTCTGTAAATCACACTGACCTCAGTGTTCCTGAATGCCTTCTCTTCAACTTGAAAATAAACTGTCTGGGCCACTTCCAGTAGCTAGAGCCAGTGTCTTCATCTCCTAAGGTGACCAAGATTTCCTCATAGACTTCCAAGAAGACAGACAATATGCAGAAAGGTCTTTATTGCAAAGTCTAGAAGTCACTCAGTGGTGTAAACCAGTTAATTATTATTCTACGGAAGCCAAAAGGTTTACATGTCCTTAATTAATATATACTTTAAAGAGTGTCCTGGCTGACATTCAAGTATCTACATATTCTTAAAAAGCAGCAAATGGGCTTTAAAAAAAGCCCTCATTGACCTCTGTTTGGCAGAGCATCTCATTCTCAAATTTCAAAGTGGAAGCACTGACATCACTGAAGTCATTTTCCCAGAAGCTCCTCTCACCTTGTCCACCTACCCCGGAGCTCTTGCTCTGTGTTTAGCTTAGAGATTTGAAGATTTGGAGGCTACTGAATCACTGCTCAGAGAGGGAGAAGGATGGCCTAGTTGCTGGGAAAAGGACTATGATGTAGTAAATACTTGCACCTCAATAGCTGGCTATGGGTTGACTTTAAATTGGCACCATTGTTAGTCTTGTGTAATCATTATATTTTGCTTTCATGGAAATGATCTAATTGCTGTGTCTTAATGGTTTACCGTATATACTCGAGTATAAGCCGAGTTTTTCAGCACATTTTTTGTGCTGAAAAACGGCCCCCTCGGCTTATACTCGAGTCAACGTCTGCAGATGTCTAGCAGGGGGCGCTGCTTCTAAAGCAGCGGTTCTCAACCTGTGGGTCGCGACCCCTTTGGGGGTTGAACGACACTTTCACAGGGGTCACCTAGACCATCGGAAAACACATATTTCCGATTGCCTTAGGAACCGAGACACCGCTCCTCTATCCGTCTCCAGGTGTGGGCGGGATGACATGCCGTCCCTGTCATCTGGACACAACCCCGGGATCAATCCTCGCCGGTGATTGGCCGCTGGAACTGTAGCTCAGGAGAGGCACACAGGCGCCCAATCACCCGCGAGGAGGTGGAGCTTGGAGAGGAGGAGCCGAGCGGCACCGCAAAGATCGAGCGAGTGAAGAGGAGGAGAGCGGCCGGAGAAGGAAGACATCTGACCGGTAAGTGTGTACCATGGGAGAGGGAGGGAGCAAGCGAGCCCAGGCTGGAGCAGGGGTCAGCAAAGTAACTATCATTGGTGTCAGTGGGAGGAATAGTGCCCAATCATTGGTGTCACTAATACCAACGATGGGGCACTATTCCTCCCCCCACTGACACCAACGATGGGGCACTATTCCTCCCACTGACACCAACGATGGGGCACAATTCCCCCCACTGACACCAACGATGGGGCACTATTCCCCCCACTGACACCAACGATGGGGCACTATTCCCCCCACTGACACCAACGATGGGGCACTATTCCTCCCACTGACACCAACGATGGGGCACTATTCCTCCCCCCACTGACACCAACGATGGGGCACTATTCCTCCCCCCACTGACACCAACGATGGGGCACTATTCCTCCCCCCACTGACACCAACGATGGGGCACTATTCCTCCCCCCTTGGCTTATACTCGAGTCAATAGTTTTTCCCAGTTTTTTGTGGTAAAATTAGGTACCTCGACTTATATTCGGGTCGGCTTATACTCGAGTATATACGGTAAATCATGTAAATTTACAAAAAAGGCTAAATGGTTAGCACTTCCGCCTGGCAGTACTAAGGTCGTTGGTTCGAATCCCAACCACGGCACCACCTGCCTGGAGTTTGCATGTTCTCCCTGTGCCTGCATGGGTTTCCTCCCGGTACTTCGGTTTCCTCCCACACTCCAAACACATGCTGGTAGGTAAATTGGATCCTGTCTAAATTGGCCCTAGTATGTGTATGTATGAATGTGAGTTAGGGACCTTAGATTGTACACCCCTTGAGGGTTAGGGACTGAGGTGAATGTACAATATATATGTGTAAAGCGCTGCATAAATTGACGGCGCTATATAAGTACCTGAAATAAATAAAAATAAATAAAAAAGGTAGTAAATTGTGACCACCCTCATGCATTGCAGATATAGGTTCTGCTTCCTGGTTGCCAACTCTTTTATCTCACTGAAAGTCTGCAAACAAGCAGCTGGTTTTATATAATGACTTAAAACATCAGTCTGTTAGTAGCTATATACCATGTGATCTTAGCCTTTGGTTTAGGTCACGTGTGGAATTGCTCCACATAATTGTGATGAATATTTAATTCATTTGTTTAGTACATTGGTCTCCAAACTGCAGCCTGGGGATTGCATGCATCCCTTTGCTTGCTCTTATCCAGCCCTTGGGCCCTATTTCACCCACTAATACCAACAATGGATCATAATTACCCCCACTGATAGCAATGAAGAGGCACAATTCCTCCCAATGAAACCAATGATGGGCACAGTTCCACTGCCTAACGCCAACAATGGGGTGTAATTCCTGCCACTAACACCAAAAATAGGGCTCAATTCCTCCCACTGACACCAAAGATGGGGTATTGTTTATTTCCACTGATGTCAGGACCTTTTCTATTCTCATTGGCCACAATCCAGCTCCCCTAAAGTCTGAAGGACAGTAAACTGGCCCTTTGTTTAGAACGTTTGGTGACCCCTGGTATAGTACAGTATATACCAGTTTAAAGTGTAAATAAGCTGTCTAAATATTGTACAAGCAGGCTGTCAGCATCATAAAATTAACTATTTACAAAACTTTTTTTTTCATTATGGATAGAGTAAGGAAGGTTTATAACCCCCGTTTTACCATCTGTGTCCCATTGTGTAGATTGTCCTTTACTTCTTGTCCCATAGACAGAGCAGAAAGTGAAAGGATATTCTTCCAAAGTGTCAAGATTTCCCCTCTTTCCCTGTTCTGGTGACAACAGAAAATGTGGGATTTTCTTTCACTCTCAGCTTTAGCAGTAAACACAACAATTAGAGAGGGTGAATCTCCCTAACAGGAACACAGACAGCAATAAAAACCTGACAGGTGTTCTAATCCCTCTCCACTCTATCCAAAACTAAAAAAAAGTTTTGCCTTTAGTTGTACTTTAACCTCCCTGGCGGTATTCCCGAGTGTGGTTCGGGGTAAAGTTTCAGTACCACAAGCGGTAACCCCGAGCTACACTCGGGAATACCATGTGGCACTGCTCTACGATCCCTCAATCACTTACCTTGTCCTGCGCTCCCATGATGTCCCTCCTGCAGTGTCCCTGGCAATGTAATACGGCGGATGCTGGCATCCGTCTTCCGGGTTCCATTCCCTGCGACGTTGGGACGTACGGGGGATGGAACGGCGGGAAATTTGAAAATGACAAAAAGTGACATTCACTAAAATCACATAGTATAACATTACTGTATCAAACCATTTCACATACATTTTGGCCCTAGTGCTGTCCTGTGCCCTGCCTGCATTTTTACTGTTCTTATTGCCAGGAAACAGCAACGTCCATGGCGTCCAAAAAGCGTCCCTTTAGGTCAAAAGTGGTTTTAGACCAGCTAGAGAACAGCAATAGTAAATTACACCTACTTGCAGAATTGAGTGATAATGATTCGTGGGGAAATTCGTCATCAGACACTGAAAACAATTTTGCGACTGAGCTCAGCGATGTGTGAACTTGGCGCTATACTTCAAATTTCAGTGTTTTTTGTTTGATTATATTATTGAATTAAATGTATTATTATTATATTATTATTTTTTATGATTATTTATTAAATTATAATTTATGATTTGGTGTTTCAAGTTTTATCATATCCGGAATGTTTACTAGACTCTTGTTTGGACAGATTTCAGTGAGTTATTCCTAAAAATTACAGGCCTACAATATAAAATGCCAAATTTCCATGGAAAATAATGGTACTGCTTTCAGCACCAAAAATCTGAAATAATCATACCGCCAGGGAGGTTAATCGTGTGATTTAATTGCAAGTAGATGGTGCTGTGAAATTTGTATCTAATGTAATGGCAATAAATAATTGGGTTTATGCATGCACCATATCGCTATTGTTCCACTTCAAATGGGGCACATGAATCCATTAGTGACAGTGGAATTTACAAAGCAGGATTTGTGTAATTTACTAGAAAGCAGGATTTGTTGATAAAGTGAAGGATTCTGGGCATAGGTGAAGACCTTGAGTATAAAAGGTTAAAAGGTTGTTGGGAGAGAGCTCCTTGTATATCCTGGCCTTGCTGAGAGTCTCACAAGCATCTGAAAACACATAGACAAAGAGCAGCCTGCAAATCATCTTCGACTAGCTAAAATCCATAAAAGAGAAACAAGGTTCTGAAGCTGTGCAAGATGGAAAGCTCTGTCATTTTCCAAAGAATAAATATTAATATTGTATGTTTTACGTATTTTCAACGTTGTTTCCCAAGAATCCCCATTTATACGATTGTAAACGTCCTTGGAAATGTTTACCAAAGAAGCAACTTGTGTATGTGTTTCTGACCATGTTTTCAAATGTCATGTGGGTGACATAGCTGCTTCTCTTAAAAAACGGTTTCCGCTTTTGATGATTACGAGAAACAAGTTGTATTTACACTTGAGAAGAAATCCAGAGGATACATGTCTCCCCTGCTGTGTGACTGCTCTGTGGAAAAGATGTGTATACCTCGATGCTCGATGCATTCCAGGGGGACTGAGTTATCTCACAGATGTCAGTGTACAGCCAACAAACTATTATTATCTGTGATGGAATTAATGAGCAGTTTGATGCAATGTCAATATCACATTAGGGATTCAAATTCCATTATTATTTTGTGTTTAGTCTAAAATACCCATAACAAAAAAAAATATGTAAAAAAAAAAAAAATAGAATAAACGTTGAGACTAAAGCTGTATTTCCTAGAACCCCACCATCCAAAATAACTAATTCCTTCCCCCTCCAAAAAAAATAATTAAAAGTTAAAAATATGTAAAAAAAAAATGGTTATTACTTTATGTTTTCCAATGAGTAATCTGCAAGTTTGGCAGGGGCAAATTACCAGATTTGTCCATATGCGATCAAGCCCAATGCACCCTGGAACCTAAGTCTGGTTCTGGGTGTAAAGAAGAACAAATCAATGATGGTGTGCAAATTATACTTTACCAGCTGCAGAGGTTTTCTGCTTGAAAAGTCTTGACTTTGGCCAATTTTGCAAGGAGATTATTTAAATAATTCCCTAATTATTTACTAACAATTTTCTATGATTGACTTATAACCTATATAGGGCTTTCCTTTAGTTTCTGGCTGTTGAACAGAGTGGCAGGGAAGCACAAGAAAGGTAAGCATCTACTGCTGTGGACATCTGCATTAAATTGAACCTATTGCTTTGCCCTAGGCAAAGCACAGATTTGCTTTTAGAACCTTAAAGCATAATTTCATCTAAAAGGGGAAGTTCCACTTATTTGCATCCGCCCCCCCCTTAACATTTGGCATTTTTTGGGAGGGAGAGAGCGGATACCTGTTTTTGAGAGATACCTGCGCCTACTTCCAGTTGGATCGCCTCTGCGATTAGAGCAGAAGTCTCCCCTTCCTCTTCAGCCTTCTCGGACACATCACAGGTCCCAGAAGACTGCATGACTATTCACAAAGCACAGTGTGGCTCGCGCATGCGCAGTGGGAATCTTTTCCCTTAGTTAAGATGCAAGCTCATGGACTCAAAGCCGATTGAACAACCGCCTCAGTTGAGGACAGCACCAGATCCCTGGACAGGTAAGTGTCTTTATAGTAAAAGTCAGCAGCTACAGTATTTGTAGTTGCTGGCTTTTAATTTTTGGTGGGGAGACTAGAGAGCTGCTTTAAAGTGTAACTAAAGGCAAAACTTTTTTTTTTTTTCTGCATAGAGTAAAGTAACTCCTGTCCCATAGCCAAAACAGGTGGAAATCCCTCAAAAGTGAGGGAATACCTAGTTGTTGCCAGGGTCACCAGAACTAGTGTACCCATTGAAAGATTTCTCATCTAATGCAGTTCCAATGTCAACCCAAAATTTAGGATTATCTTTTACTTTTACTTTCAATGCTAATGGTAAACAGGACAAATACAGAGGGTACATCTCACTAACAGGGGCACAAGCATCAATAAAAACCGATAGGTGTTCTAATCCCTCTCCACTCTATCCAAAACTAAAAAGAAAAAATGTTGCTTTTACTTTAAACTTGAATTTCAGATATGGGTAGACCCAGATGGACGGAGTTACCCACTGATGACTTCTTTTGGGAACCACACTGGCAGGATCTATTCACTGGAGTACTTGACCCTTCCTAATGCATTTCTTTTGCTTTAGCAGGAGCAGTGAAAGGTTAGACTCCTAATGACCACAGAAGGTGGATGATTCAGGCACTTAAGAACATCTACATTGAGTACCTCTAGTTTTCTTTGTGGTCTTCAGTTCCCAAAGGCTATAGCTTTGTAGTATGTTTGGAGTTTTATGCTTATCCCACATTCATGGGGTTGGTATGTTAGTGTTGCCTAAGTGTCTATCATATCAATAGCAGTAAACTAATAGGATAAGTAAAAAGAAATGGGTAATATGTCCTGTGTCATGTTAGGTTGCACAGGAGGACTTGGCCTCTGTGTGGTTTTGCATAGCTTAAATGCACAGGTTTATATGCCTGGTAATGGTACAAAGAGGCCAGCCACAAAAATGTTTTCATTAAGTGTTTACCTACTTAGACACTGATTTGTCATGCCTACTGCTTTGTATGATCCGTAGTTGTAAAATGAGTACTTTCATTGCATTCAGAGTAGTAATCATTGCATCAACATCATCTCCTGAACACAGATGGATTTAATGTAGAGGAACTGTACAGCCTAGAGCTGTTACGGTCAACCATGTTTAATCCCTGCTTTGCTGTTTTAGTTAATTTGTGTTTCATACTAGATCAGATGATGGGAAACATTAATAGGAACAGAAAATAGACTACAGTAATTTTGGAAAACAATTAAAGAAAATACAAAGATCCTTGGTCAAGTTTTCGGTTGTTCTTCTGTGTTCATGTTACGTCATCAGTCAGATTATTTTCACAACATCCCAAAAAGAAAACGGGAGAGATGACTAAGCAAGTTTTTTGGTAATTTGCTAATAAAACATCCAGAAATGCATTTTTTTTTATTCCCAATGCAAACCTACTGCCTGTGTAGGAATTGCAAAGTCAGAGATTGTAAATGGTACTCTGCAGAGTTGTGGTGTAGTGTTTTCACCAATACCATTTGTTGCATAGTTATCATACCAAGGTAATGGTCTCCCAAGCTTGAATGATAATGTGCAAAGGGTTTATTCACCCAACATCTGATTTATAAGGTGTCCATCCGTTTTCCTTTTTACAGATGCAAGGTTTCTCTTGATAGCTGCTTGTATAGTGCATATGGTAAAATGACACTTTATTACTTTCTGCAAATGGCTGACTAAAGGAGACAGGTTACATTGCATACATGCAATGATGGCAAGCAACATAACATCCCTTTTCACCAGCAGCCAGACTTTCCTGTCACTGTTTAGTGGTTATCGACTTTCTCCCTATTCCTATTTGAAAGTGCTGAGCCAATCACCAAAGCATTGGCAAAGTACAGATTCAGCTTAATGAAGGGCTATTGGTTGTGTTATGAGTGGGATTATGATCAGGGCTAGTTTCAGAAAGCCCTTAGAATAGACAAGTACTTTTTTGCAGTTCATGCTTGATATTGAACCTACCACTTTCACAGTGCTAAAGTACTATATCGTCAGTGCCAGTAAACATCATGGTGCTGCTTTAACTTAAGCAGACCTATGAGGAAGAAAGTGCTGAAGGGCCTCGTCTTTTAAGATGCTGAATTGGCTCTTAGGAGAAACATGTACATAATAAATGACAGGAGTGCCTTGAGGAAGCATTAGATACACTTTGTACCATTTGCCTCTCCTTCATAAAAAGTCCTATTTCCTGATGACATGAGTTATAATAACTACCTGCTTTAACCCCTTTACTGCTACCATAAGTATTACGCAGTGGCAGTTTTGGGATGTAAACACAGTTCCTTTACTTTTTACAGAAAAGGCTTTGGGCTTTCATATATATATATATATATATATATATATATATATATATATATATATATAATTCAGATGTAAACCTGCCCAATAGCTTCTATAATCCAGGAACTGTGCGAATGCCCCACATGTGTCCCTGCTCATTTGTGCACTCCATGAGTTAAAGGCATCCATCACTCCTCTTAGGATGGAATGCAGTAGAGAAATAAGGGTTGTCCATTTCCCAATTTCTTTTGAGATCAATTAACCTGAAACACTCAGCCCTGAACATTTTGGGGTTCAGAGCTGTTAGATCTCAGGCAGTAAAACAACTGAGTGTTAACTTTTGAAATATAATGTAATAAATATAAAATATAATGTAATAAGTGTTAAAAAAAATAAAGCCCCTCCCCCCAGCCCTATGTGCATACTTTTACAAACTTATGCACTTGTTTTTACATAACTGATGTTTGAAAAATATGAGGCATTGCTATGCATGCCTTAATGAGAGAAATTGATGACCTATAAAGGATTTTAAAGAATCACCAAGTATAGTTACCATTTCGCAGCCACACTTATTTTAAATCCTGACATATTTGGTATCTATGTACATTGCTCAGCTTTTTTTTTACTGAAAATATACAGAAATTTCAGAGATTTTATTGTGTTTGTGTGCACTATAATTAATTTACTTTTTTTTGCTTTTTTTACTAAAAATATAGGTTTGGTAAACAGTTGTGCTAAAATCATGCAACATAGAAATTGCAACTACCACACTTTTATTCTACAGATACTTTGCTGTTAGAAAATTTACAGTATAATGTTTTGGGGGTTTTCACGCATTTTCATTAAAAAGGTAACGTGTGAAAGAAAAAAATGGCTCAGGCAGCTTAAAATGCTGGTTTAAGAAAGGCATTCATTGTATTTTCAGTTTTAGATTCTTCCTCATTGTTAATCATTTGTTACATAGCACAGCATACTGTACTTGCAGTAACTCCCTGGATGCAGTATATGATCTCACAATGCATATATTTTGTTTTGGTTGGGAGGAAATGTAGTAGCTGTTTCTGTCTAAAACAATACTAAGTTCAAAGGGAGAGGGATAGAGGGAGGAAGGGAGGGAGGGAACACCACTGCATAATTATAAGCATGGTCTAAATGTACACAGTATAACCCAACAGTATTGTCAATATGAGACTTGTATTCAGATTTTTGCTCTGAATTTTTAAGGATTGGGTGTCCTAGTAGGATGCACTGAATATAATTCCAACCGTTCACACTCAAACACTAAAGTTGGCCATACATTCATCTCTTTTTTTTTCTTCGATCCAGCAGGCTGATTGAAAGAAACTGAATGGATTCCCCCTTTCACACATTTCAGGTGGATGGGGGAATCCTCCCCGCTGCGGTATTGTACTCTGACATCGGAGACTCTTCTGCTGTCAGAATACACTTATAAGCGCTGCAGCCATTTGGCAAGCTGATCAATGCTGCAGCCAATCGGAAAAAGATTTTCCAACAAGCCCATTTGTGAAAAGCTGATCATTAGGTCAACTTCTCACAAACAGGAACAGCCATATTTGGATCGAAATTCGTCCACTCTCTGCTGAACCAGCCAAAATTTGATCCATCTATGGCAAGCTTTAATGATCATCTACTTTCATGTTTAATGGATCTCTGTCATGTGAAGCCTGTCATTGGGGAAATCTTCTTTTGAGAATCCTAGTTTCCTTCCTATACTGATGAAGCTTTAACTTCAATGCCTTCTAAACCACTGACCCGGAACAAATATAGAGTTTAAAACTTCTGACAAACTTCTGACACTCATTTACAGAATGCTTGTGCTGACTCTATGACTCAAATGTACTTGGGCACAGCCAACAACTAGTGTTTTTTTCAGGAGGCCAACAATGGCAACCCCCATACTTACCTTGTGACAGTGTTACTTTAATGTAGGGTAGAGGTTCATATAACTGAAAGGATAAGATTAAGTGCTGCTGCACTGTGTATTTTTGGGATGCTCTTAAACAGGTTTATTGATGCAAAACATTTTTTTTAGGATGTTGTACTGTTTCTTTCCTGTTATTTATGTACCCTGGAATGTTTGTAATGCAATTACTGTACAATTTATGTATACAATACTAAACATGTCCACATAAAATACAACCATCTAATGCTGTGTTCTTTTTCAGCTTCTTGCACAGCGGTGGCCATTTGATCAGTCCCCAGTGGGAGCAGTTCTTTGCAAGGTCTTTCCATTCGTTCAGAAGGCTTCAGTTGGAATCACAGTGCTCAACCTGTGTGCTCTGAGTGTAGACAGGTATGCTTATAATATTACTTTTCATCTTGCCCCTAACTGACTTCTTCCCCTTCTAGAGAGTTTTTGACCTCAGCCCTACGCCGATGACACACAAATCTACCTCTCCACCCCTTGCCTCACCCCCTCAGTCTCCGCCCGTATCACCCACCTACTGAACTACATATCAGAATGGATGTCGCTCCACTTCCTCAAATTAAACCTTTCCAAAACCGAGCTCCTAATTTTCCCCCCAGCCCGCGCTCCCACCCCCACCCTCTCCATCACGACCAACAACGCCACCATCAGTCCCACCCCGCAAGCCAAAGTCCTAGGTGTCACTCTAGACTCACACCTGTCCTTCCAACCCCATGTCCAATTGCTGGCAAACTCATACAGGCTCCACCTCCGCAACATCTCCAAAATACGCACGTTCATAACTCCAGACACTACTAAACAACTCATACACTCCCTTATTATCTCACGACTCGACTATTGCAACTCCCTCCTCACCGTCCTACCCCAACACAGGCTATTCCCTCTTCAGTCTATCCTGAACTCAGCAGCGAGACTCATCCACCTTACCAACCGCTCCGCATCTGCCACCCCCCTCTGTCATTCCCTCCACTGGCTTCCGATTGCCCAACGCATTAAATTCAAACTACTAACACTGACGTACAAAGCCATTCATAACGCTGCCCCGAACTACCTCACCGACCTGATACCCAAATACCACCCAACCCTCTCTCTTCGCTCCTCACAAGATCTCCTACTTTCTAGCTCCCTGGTCTCCTCCTCCCACGCCCGACTGCAGGACTTCTCCAGGACTTCCCCCATCCTCTGGAACTCACTATCCCAATCCATCAGACTGTCACCTACCCTTCTCACCTTCAGTCACACCCTGAAAACCCATCTCTTCAGGGAAGCCTACCCCACTCTCACCTAAAAGCCAATCTCCTCCACTCCTCCTACCACTCAATCCCCACAGCCACTTCCTCCTGTGCCACTATCACCTCCCTCCTAGATTGTAAGCTCGAAAGAGCAGGACCCTCGAACCCCTCGTATACTGTTTTGTTACTCTATTGTCTCATGTACTGTCCCCCACTACTCTGTACAGCGCTGAGCAAACGTTTTGGCGCTATATAAATACTGTATAATAATAATAATAATAATACAAATTCTGCAGAGAAAATCCTGGTAGACTTTACTCTATCACCTGGCCATGTAATCTCTCAAAGCTGAACTCCAAGTAAATTTTTTTATTGTCCTCCTAGAAGGCTAAAAAAGGCAGATCAGGCTCTTCACCTTTAATCCAAAACTGAACCCAGTACCTCTTACCTACCTTCACCACATGAATTGGTCCAGTGCACCAGTGTCATTCAACCCAAAAGACTGGGGAAAGTCTTCGTGGACCTTCTCCTGAGAATAGAGCCCTGCACTTACAATGTGCTAATGCAGAGAGCGACACTAAAGTCATAACATCACTGCCACTTCCTGCATCATCCAAGACCACCCACCACAGGGAGAAGACCGTTACTGGGAAGAAACAGATAATGGAAGTGACATACCTTATTAGGTCCCTAAATAGTTGTCTGCTTTTATGATCACTGTATGTCTTACTTGGTTTTTAGATTCTAAACTACACCTGTCATGAAAAAAAGGGAGCTGCTCTTCTGGCCTCTATCTGAAAATACTTGTTGCCCAGCTCTATCTGGTCTTAATACTTCTCAACCACTGACCTGGAACCTATAATAAACCCAACCATACCTGCAACAAACATGCAGCAAAAGAAAGCCATAAATAATCTTGTGTTCTTTGTTTCTATAATTCTTCAGAATTGATGATTCCAAAAATATTTAAGCCAAAGCATCAGCATGGCAGTCAGGCAGTTTGCATTTTCAGAAGATGGGGTCAGCAATAGAAACACACATTTTTCTATCACTACAAGTTTTCCTTTAAGGTTTCTGCTCCCTTTATTATTAGTATTAGTATTATTATTATTAGAATACAGGATTCATATAGCATCAACAGCTTACACTACACTTTACAACATGAGGGCAGACAATACACTTACAATACTATTTAATACAGTAGGAATCAGTGTGCCCTGGTCATTAGAGCTTACAATGTAGGAGGCAGGGTCATGAGATACAAAAGGTCATAGCTGTGGGGGAAGAGCTGGTTGAGAAAATAAAAGTTGTTAGGTGAAGGCAGAATAGGCCTCTCTGAAGAGAAGGGTTTTCAGGGATCATCTAAAAGTGGACAGAGTAGGAGATAGACAGATTGGAGTAAGGAGTTCAATAGGATAGGAGAGGCTCAGGGGAAGTCCTGGAGGCGAACATGGGAGGAGTTGACAAGAGAGCTAGATATCAGGAGGTTTTGAGAGGAATGAAAAGAATGATCTGGTTGGTATTTTGATATCAGGTTAGTGATGTAGCTGGGGGCCGAGTTGTGGCTGGCCTTGTACATGTATAGAGCTTTTTTATACCAGCTTATGTAAGCTAAAAAAGAATCTATTGTTTTGCTTGTACACAGCCATTTTGTGAGCATGACCTTAGCAAGACACAATCTATACATGTTTAAAGAATTTTTGTTGGACTACAATTCTCTGCAAATGCAGGCCATACATATAGCAACAGCAGGCAGATCAGCAAGGAATTTCTCCAGAGGGTTGCAATATTCAGTTTGGCCCATCACTGGCCTATCAGCTCTATAAACACTGGCTACATTTCCTCCTTTAGTTAGTTACATGTGACATCCTATGTTGGCTGATGACTTCAAAGCAGAACCCCTCCCCACCTTGCAAAGAATTGGCAGAATATTAGCAAGGATTTCTTACCGCTGTTTATTGGCATGCACAGAACATTGGGTGATTTCCCCCACAAATTCATGTCAGATGTCTGTTTATTCCAGATGCATTAAGATAACAACACGATGCTTTACTTAACCATCATGTGTCTCTATTTCTTCTTCTAAAGAGGATTCATGATGAGTTTTTACAGGGGTTCAGAAGAACAAGTTTTAACCAGAACATTTCCGACCATCTGTTAACACTCACATGACAACTTCCAACATGACTGTCGAGAGCGGATAAACTTGAGTAGAAATGATTTGGCAGGGAGAAGTGCATAATGGCACGAATCTGAATAAACTGGTGCCAGTCCATTCCAGCATTTTTAAAATTGTAATTAGATTACATTTATGATGATCAGTCTTCAAATATAATATATCCATAGTTAAAAAAAAAATCTCTTGCCATATTTTACTTAAGTGAAAATAATGTATCGGTATTTTCTACTTAAGTGAAAATAATATGTGTATTTTTCTTTCTCTGGGAACAAGACTAAAATCTTGGAGCAGTTCCATATGAAAAAAATTGCAAAACTTGGGAATGTTTTATTTAATTTTAGAGGTATTTCAGCACAGTCAATGCATTTGTAAGAACTTATAAAGCTGTTTTTACCCTGGGGAAACTCTCTGCCACATTCCTGTGCTTCAGGTATATAGTGACAGTAAGAGAGCAGCAGTTGAATAGGATAGTGGGCAGCTTAAGGTGCAGATCATGGATGTAAGCATACAGGCTGCTTTGTATGCGGAGCTACTTTCCAACCATACAGACCACCAGTAGGAGGAAGAAGAGATGGCTTCATGGCCCTTAACCTATGAAGAACCTTCTGACACTTCCAACACCCCTTTCATCCACTTCCTCTTACAGTTCTCTTGCTGAATTTAGCCTCCATTTCCCAGACAGACAGTAGGGAGTCTTTTCTCCAACTTTGAAAAAGACAATATTTTAGTAGGCAGTTATTATAATTAATTATTTCAGTACCAGCAGTAGTATACAGTACTGTATATCAGGGCTAAAATTTCAAGTCCTGAGCTACTAGCCAGGCCTTAGAGTTACTCGCCACCAACAAACACACACAAACAGAGACACCTGTACACACACACAGACATGTACATACACACACACACACACAGAAACATGTACACACACGCACAGAGACACATGTACACACACACACATACACACACATGTACACACAGGCACGTACAGACATGCATACACACAGACACATGTACATACACAGAAATACACCCGCGAGCAGGCGAGTGGAAATTTCAAGCCCTGCTGTATATTGTATGTGCAAAATGTTCATAGTACATATACCTTTAACTCTGATATGAAATATAGGGTGGATTTGCAGGTTGTGTTCTGAGACATAGTGAGGCCAGGCATGTAAAGTTGATCCCTGTTCAGCACTTTTAAAACCAGCTGAATTGCAGGATGATATAATATGTCACTGTTAAAACATTTTTTCTTCCTGAAATCAACTTTTAGGATACCAAGTCACAAAATTAATATTGTTAAGATCAATATTGTATTGAAATCATATGCAGTATCTACATTCAATATATTGTATGTGTAGGGGTTATAAGCATTTGTCATAGAAAATAATTAGAAACATACATGGGTGGCATTTTGAGTCTTTGCTATGATGAACGTTTATTAAATTGTACACATATAACGAATGCAGATAAATATTAAATATGATATCAATAAAATATTGATCTTAACAATACTAATGTCTTGATTTGGCACCTTAAAAGTCCACCTCTATTCGATTTCAGGCCAATTTCAGGAAGAAAAACTGTGTCAAAATGGTGGGGGTTAGGAGCAGATTAAATGACTGAGATGTCCTATAGTAGAAATTAATGCTGTGAACAGCATGTTTTTAATATTTTTTTTAACTTTAAATAAATCAATAAAATATTGAATGATCAGAACAATATTAATGTGATTTGGTACCTTAATAGTCTACCTCGATTCATTAGTCGATTTCAAAGCATCATTGTATGGCTGTGGTACTCCTTATATGACCGCCCACTTTGTCATCTTAAAATATACAATTGGCTCTGAAGAAGAGGGGATCTCCCCTTGAAATGCATCAGCCATTCTTTGAGCATCTTCTTGTATGAGAAACTCGCTCAGTACTCCATACCATTGGCCTATGTTGGTCGTGATATGCTTGTGAAGTTTTGGCGTTTGTGAGTGTACATCTGTTACTTTTCAGTAATAAAATACTTTTATTGAGGTAATGTCCAAGGCTTGTGCGCCTTTTTCTTTTGCATATTTTGTAATACATTTTTTTCTTCCTGGGTTCAACCAAGTTTGACACTAGTTTTTCTTCCTAAATTCGACTATTGAATGAAGGTGGACTTTTACGGTGCCAAATCACAACATTAATATTGTTAAGATCAATATTTTATTGATATCATATATGCTTGGACAATATTATTCCACAAATACATGCTCATATGAATAGAAAATGACATGGGTTGGTGGGTTTACAGTTATGCAAGCTAAGTTAGTATTTTTATAGTAAATAATGGATTTTTCTTGTCTACTCATTTTGTAAAAACTTATTGCCAAACTCCCCACCATTTGGTCATTTGATCCTTGCTGAAGAGGAGGATCAGAGTTTAGACTAGCTGATTCACTCCCTGAGCTAAAGTCACATTATTAAACCCCCTAAGCAACAGTGGTATCACAAAGCACCGGTTTCTGCTACTGTATTAGGGTTCGTTCACACCCCAATGCACATTATAATGTGCATCATAACAGCCATTATAACTCAATGTCATTGTGTTGCAATATAATTTATTGTTAATTGTACCCCAAAGCTATATGCAATGTGTTCTGATATAGCTAGCATTTGTTGGTTGCATTCTACTGGACTTGTTGAAGATGTTTCACCATCAAGCCAAGTGGCAATTGAGGAAGCCAGTAAAAGGCCCACTATATTTTTTATGTTATGTTACCATTTGGTGTAACTTGCACCACAATGCCATATGTAGTGTGCTTAGTTAGCATTAGTTGGTAACATTGTACTGGATTTAACATTACAAAACGAGTTCAGATGAATGTGACTAACCATGACTAGTTTATGTCACAGTAGTTCCTGTTATATAGGGAGCACATTTGCAAATGTATTTTTATTTTTATTAATTTTGTCCTATATATTAATATGAAAATAAATGGATATTTATAACATTTTACTACAGATAAGAAAACCTTATTTCTCATTTTTTATTAAAATTATTATTATACAGGATTTATATAGCACCAACAGTTTGTACAGCATTTTGAAATATGATGGGAGACAATACAGCAACAAGAAGGTTAGGAGGGCCCTGCTCCTGAGAGCTTACAATCTAATATGGAAGGGGTATTTAAAGCTCTTACAATCACATGGATGTTTAAATGAATAAAATGATGAATGTGAAAGGATATAGTGCTAGACATAAAAAATTACTCCAGCAACTAAATGATCAAAATCATATGACATTAACATATAAAACTGATCGCTTGATCACTACAGGATTTAAATGTGTATAGTTAAAAACAGGAAGCCTAACATGCACGCAAACCTATACAACATGAGTATTTTTATACAACTTTGCAGCCTCAAATTTTTGTTTACACGGACTGCAGTAAACATTCATACTGAAAAGACATAGCACACTCTAAGGGTATTGGCATTAACTTTCCTGCCCAGTGCTGTCCTTGTCCTACTTTTTTTGTCTTTTATGCAAATACAGTAAATTATACCATCTGACGCATTTGTTACAAAGTTCTGTAGTGAGGATCATTAATGAATCCGGTAACCATAGTTTTTCAGTAATTAAACCCAGGCGGCAGGAGACATGAATCAAACAACACTTCTGTGATCTTTCTCTGCTTACATTGCAACACAGACAACATCTGCCCAGGGAATGTGTATTACTGCTCTTATTATCCGTCCAGCCAGATGTGGACCAGCACCAGACAGAACATCCTACACAGCTACCAATGACCTCACTTCTCAGAACAACTAGAGAAGTAAATTGCCATCAAAGCCATTGGTAGAATGTTCAGTAATTCGAAGCAGCAGGTACACAACTAAAATCTGTGACTCCCAAAGGAAATTAAAAATAAATACACCATTCTGCTATATGATCTCTCAAATATGATAATGTTCTTCTTCTTATATACAGACTACAATAAAAAAAATGTTGTGGTCCTTATGAGCAATAGCCCTGAATTTCCTGTTAAGCTTTGCTGGAAGACCGGAGTCTGCAGTTAGAAAGTAAAAACAGATATATATAAAAGATATTTAAGTGTTGGGTTTCAACTATGAATCAGGTGGGATTGACATAACTGGAGCATGTAGGCATACAACAGGTAGTTCCCTAAGCTTGGACACCTATCCATTAGGATCACATCTTCCACATAAAATATACTTTATGTACATCAATCTTTTTACTGTACACAATATAATTTGCTGACTTATGGTGTGTTGTGGCACCATTTATTTTGAATACTGCCCCAGTGCACCTTCACAATGCATTGCTGTAGCACCATGCACTGCCCCTACCCCACACCAGTTAATGCACAGTGTACCAGGAATGAATGTGCCTGTGTTAACATAATGCAGCAGAACATAATGGTTTGAATGGATCTTTCTTACTATATTGGAGCTTGTCTCTGCCTCCTCCTGCCACACACGTTTTCCTCTTGGTCCTTTATTGTAAGGGACAGCCCCACTAATTAACAGAGTCATTCAGGTGGTGGGTGACACAGTGCCAACTGCTATAGGAAAAGTTGAAAGTTGCCAAAGTGTCAGCTCTCTCTGGATCTGATCATTTAACAATAAATGTTCCTTGTAGGTGTTTGTTCATCATGTTCTCCAAGTTTGCAGCAGATTTAGACATCATAAATGTTCTGCTCTAAGATGCTCACTTCACTGTCTCTTCAAATCCAGGAACCAGGCATTATACGAGCCATCACCACTCACAGACCAAGTGTTAAGAAGAAATCCACCGCACACCACACCAGAGGGATCACTGGTGTCCACATTTATTGACTATAGATAATGTATGTGGATACTACTGATCCCTCTGGTGTGCTGTGGTTTTCTTCCTAGTACTTGTAGCAGATTTACTTTAACCACTTGCCCTCCTGAGGATTTACCGCCCTTCCTGACCAGGCCATTTTTTGCATTACAGCGCTGTGTTACTTTAACTGACTATTGCGCGGTCATGCAACGCTGCACCCAAATTAAATTTACATCCATTTATTCCCACACATTGAGCTTTCTTTCAGTCCGACAATTTTGAGGAAAAAAAACAAAATTTTTGACTTTTTGCTATTAAACATGTCCAGTAAAAAAATGTAAAAATCTAATTTCGTCATAAATTTACGCCAAGATGTATTCTGGTACATGTCTTTGCTAGAAAAAAATCCCAATATGTGGAAATTAATTGGTTTACGTGAAAGTTATAGAGTTTACAAATGGCGGTATAGATACTGGAATTTTTTTAATTTTTTTTTACTAGTACCTTAGATTGTACACCCATTGAGGGTTAGGGACTGATGTGAATGTACAATATATATGTAAAGTGCTGTGTAAATTTACGGCACTATATAAGTACCTGAAATAAATAAATACTAGTAATGGCGGCGATCAGCGACTTATAGCAGGACTGCAGGACTGCAGCGGGTATTCTGACACTGGGGGTAACTGACTTGGTGTCACTGACATCCCCAGTGACACCAATACAGTGATCATTCTAAACAAAGCACTGACACTGTACTAATGGCACTGGGCAGGAAGGGGTTAACATGAGGGGCGATTAAAGGGTTAACTGTGTGCTGGGAGTGTTTCACTGGGGGCGGTGTGTTGGTGCTTCACTGTAAGCACACTGCTCTGGATGGCTGTGCTGTGCACAGCCATCCAGAGCAGTGTGCCTGAGTCAACAGGGAGGAGGACTGTTAGTAAACAAAGCACTCCTCCCTGTCGGAGATACTTGGTAATCACTGGGCGTAGGCGAGTAATTACTGGGCGGGACCCGGTGATTGACAGCCGCGACTGGCAGCATGGGTAGAGCGAGCGCGTGCCTCACGCGCACCCCTACCCGGAGATACAAAATCACATATACAGTTGCAAGAAAAAGTATGTGAACCCCTTGGGATTACGTGGAGTTTTGCATGAATTGGGCATAAAATGTGCTCTGAACGTCATCTAAGTCACAACAATAAAAGAACACAGTCTGCTGAACATAATATAACATTAGATGTTGCCATGGTTTAATTGCACATAACATGTAAACATTCACAGTGCAGGGAGGAAAAAGTATGTGAACCTTTGGACTTAATAACTGGTTGACTATCCTTTGGCACCAATAACCTCAACCAAACGTTTCCTGTAGTTGCAGATCAGACCCACACAAGGATCTGGAGTAATTTTGGACCACTCCTCTTCACAAAACTGTTTCAGTGTAGCAATAGTCTTCGGATGTCTGGTGTGAATCGCTCTCTTAAGGTCATGCCACAGCATTTCAATCGGGTTGAGGTCAGGACTCTGACTAGGCCACTCCAAAAGGCGTATTCTGTGCTGTTGCAGCCATTGTTTTGTTGAATTACTTGTATGCTTTGGGTCATTGTCCTGTTGCATCACCCATCCTCTGCGGAGCGTCAGTTGGTGGACAGATGGTCGTACGTTTTCCTGCAAAATGTCTTGATAAACTCTGGAATTCATTTTCCCATCAATGACAACAATCCGTCCAGGCCCTGAGGCAGCAAAGAAGCCCCAAACCATGATGCTCCCTCTGCCATGTTTTACAGTGGGGATGAGGTTTTGATGTTGGTGTGCTGTGCCTTTTTTTCTCCACACATAGTGTTGTGTGTTCTTCCCAAACAACTCAATCTTGGTTTCATCTGTCCACAGTATATTTTGCCAGTAGTGCTGTGGAACATCCAGGTGCTCTTTTGAAAACTTCAAACGTGCTGCAATATTCTTTTTGGACAGCAATGGCTTCCTCTGTTGTGTCCTCCCATGTACTCCATTCTTGTTTAATGTTTTCCTTATTGTAGATGTGTCAACAAAAATGTTAGCATGTGCCAGAGATTTCTGTAGGTCTTTAGCTGACACTCTGGGATTCTTCTTTACCTCATGCAGCATTCTGCGCTGTGCTCTTGCAGTCATTTTTGCAGGATGACCACGCCTAGGGAGAGTAGCAACAGTGCTAAACTTTCTCCATTTGTAGACAGTCTGTCTTACCATGGACACATGAACATCAAGGCTTTTAGAGATACTTTTGTAACCCTTTCCAGCTTCATGCAAGTCAACAATTCTTGATTGTAGGTCTTCTGAGAGCTCTTTTCTGCGAGGCATGGTTCACATCAGACAGTGCTTCTTGAAACCAGTAAACCCAAAACAGGTGTGTGTTTTTTAAGGGCAGGACAGCTGTCATCAACACATCCAATATCATCACACTGATTGGAGTCAAGGTTGGCTCACTCCTGGCTCCAATTAGCTCTGGGAGAAGTCATTAAGCTAGGGCCTCACATACTTTTTCTTCCCTGCACTGTGAATGTTTACATGTTATGTGCAATTAAACCATGGCAACATCTAATGTTTGTGTAGTATTATGTTTAGCAGACTGTGTTCTTCTATTGTTGTGACTTAGGTGACGTTCAGAGCACATTTTATGCCCAATTCATGCAAAACTCCACGTAATCCCAAGGGGTTCACATACTTTTTCTTGCAACTGTATATACGTGATTTTTCACATCCCTGCCGCCCTGTAGCAGTATATCTGCTATAGAGCAGTCGGGATGTGGTTAAAGTTCATATGAGTGGATTTTACTGTAATTTAAGGTAAACTAAATGGGACCCATGTAAGTAATCCCACTATTACTATCTTATCCTTAGTTGTCTTATTTTTAGCCAGATGATGTTTCACTTAATATTTTCTGTAAACAAACAGTGAGCAAACTTTTTTTCACTTTGCCTAGGTTCACTTATGTGCGGCGCATTTGCGTGCACACTTTGCGGGTACAGCAGCCCACTCACTTGAATGGGCTGTAGGACAGACAAGAAAGGTGAGGAGAAAAGTCTCTTCGTCTTTTAAAAACCACACTGAGTCGCATTGGGGATGCATTTTCAATGTGTATCGGTGCCACTAAGAATTAATGGTACCCCCACGTGTCTGCTAAAGACATGTTTTGCTTGCAGGTCAGGAATATGTGCAAGTTTTCAAGCGCTCTTAGTTCACACAAATGTCAACCTAGGCTTAATGGCACCAGTTTATGGTTATGGTTACATTTTCACATATAGTATAGTGGTAACTGCAGGTAAAGAAGGACATTTGTACCTTTACATTTATTTGATTTTTCTACAATTGCCAAAATAAGTGCTCATAATCTTCTGATCTCATGCAGCTGTTTGGAGGCTGCCTAGTACACTAAAATCATTATTGTAGGAGAAAAAACAATTATAATGTAGTCTGATAACATGAGTTAGAAAATATGTCAGCAACATGTTTTCACAATACAGATGTTCATTTCACATGTTTTGTCTAAAGCCACCTACACAGATCACATCCTGAACATTAGAAACAAGATTGTCTGAGTGATGTGATGATGTTGTCAGACATATGTATGCAACAAAAGATTGCCTTTAAGTTACCATAAAATTTAACACAGGCTTTACTTCTACTGTGACAGCCCTATCTTATGTCATTTGCACTGTTCTTCCAATACTGCACATTTTTACACTGTGTTGTACAGATACAGAGTATAGTTAGTAAAGCTCATTTCTGTAGCAGTGTGTTCATTTCAACTCAAACCTTTCAGGAGCAGGGGAGAAACATGGGAGAGATTTACTAAAACGGGAGCACTCCGAATCTGGTGAAGCTGTGCATGGTTGCCAATCAACTTCTAACTTCAGTTTGTTCAATTACGCTTTGGCGATAAAACCTGGAAGCTGATTGACACCTTTGCTTTGTTGTGTGCCCAGCAAGCCATTATAAGCATTAAGCGCTGAGCAAACTGTTGCACTATATAAATCCTGTATAATAATAATAATAATAATAAGCAGAGAATATACTTTATAGCGGAACTAAAGGGTTAACTCAACTCAGTATAAATGTAGGCCTTCCTAGGGGGGCACAGCCAGGGATAGCATTGGCAACTATCATCTTGGATAAAGTATTAATCTTGGAGTAAGTATTGAGTACTGCACTTCGGCTCTGCACTTCAGTGAATTCACAAAGCAAGAAGCCACAACAGATAACTCCAAATACTAAACAGACTACAGGTGACCTGTTTCCCTATCCAGTTTTTTAATCTCTCACTCAGTCTGCTTCTTAATGTCACTACCCTGTAACATGCACTCCCCACTCCTCCTTCTCACAATTGTATCCTCTCTCTTCAAACTCTCTTTCCTTCACCCCTCTTCTCCACCCCACAGCTTATATATATCACCCTCACTCCTGTCTTCACCTTATTACTGCACTCATCAACTCCTGCTAATTCTGAACCCACTTACTAATAAAACCTCCAGGACACTGAAACCTGTCCCTCCATATAAGTTATACTCCCATATTACCTCCCTTACCCTTCTGCTTCTCCTAACATCTGGAGACATTTCCCCAAATACTGGCCTGCCATATTTTTCCTTTGACCAACACACCCAGCACCCCCTATCCTCAAACAGCGGCCACAATCCACACAATCTGGTTACTATTCCTCTTCTTTACTACTCCTCCCTCAAAGCACTTTTCAGGTTCACATTCACCTCCCTCTCTGTCCCTCTCGTCCTTTGAAACTCACTGTATTTGTCAATTATCTCCAGTTTCTTTAAGAATTGCTGTGATCTGTCAGCCTCCTGGACTGGTATTAAGCTTCCTTGATGACTTCTCTGCCTGGCTACCTCACTTTCTCTCTTCTGAAATTCCCACAATTATTCTCGGTGACTTCAACATCCCCGTTAACCTTAACAGTCCGGCTACTTCTAAACTTCAGAGCCTAACCACTTCTTTTGACCTAAAACAGTGGACACATTTGTCTACTCATTCTAATGGTAACTGCCTCGACCTTGTATTCTCCTACCTATGCACTCCTTGCAACCTCACCAACTTTCCTTTTCCTCTCTCTGATCACTCCCTTATTAGCTTCACTCTCTCCTTGGCTTCCTCCTCCTTGTCTTCCAACTACCGAATGGTTACCCATAGAAACCTTCGCTATCTTAACCCTTCTCTTCTTTTTTCTGCAACAGATTGTTTCTATGACAAAATCTCAGCTCTGTCCTGCCCCAATCTCGATACTTCTGTCTACAACAATTCACTGTTATCCTCCCTGGACACATTGGCCCCCCCTCACTACATACAGAATTAAGCCCCAACAACTACAGTCCTGGCAAACAGACAATACCAGATGCCTTAAAAAACATAGCCGTGCTCTTGAGCATTTATGGCATACGACTAAGACCCAGCAAGACTTCGACCAATATAAATCTGCCCTTCAAAAATACAGTTCCTGTCTCCACACTGCCAAACAGACCTATTTTATGACTCTCATTAACACCCTCTCACGCAGTCCGTCAACTCTTTTCATCCTTTAACTCTCTACTTCATCTTTCATTACCTCCACCCACTAACTCACTCACTGCCCAGGAGATTGCTAATCACTTATAAAATAAGATTGACACAATTTGTGATGAGATCTCCACTGTACAGATATCTCCCTCACCCTACACTCCTTGTCCACCTGCACAATCAGTACTTCTCTTGTTTAAACCAGCTACTATAGAGGAAGTTGGTAAACTTTTTTCTAAAGCCCACCTAACCACCTGTCCCCTGGACCCTGTTCCCTCACAAATACTACGGTCAACCTCTGGCTCTATCCTTCACTTTTTAACTCATATCTTCAATTTCTTCTGGCATCTTCCCCAAGCCTCTAAAACATGCACTAGTCACCCCCATACTTAAAAAGGCCTCACTAGACCTCACAAGTTTTATCAACCTAAGACCTATCTCCGTATTCACTTTTACCTCCAAACTCCTTGAATGTGTAGTCTACAAGAGGCTGAGCTGCCAACTCATTGAGAATAACCTTCTTGATCCTCTTCAGTCTGGATTTCGCCCTCAACACTTCACAGAAACTGCTTTCCTAAAACTCACAAACGACTTACTAACAGCTAAAACCAATGGTCACTAATCCGTACTCTTACACTTGGACCTTTCCGCTGCCTTTGACACAGTTGACCACCCCCTCCTCCTCAAAAAAAACCTCTATTTACTTGGCCTCTGTGACTGTACTCTCTGTTGATTCAAATCTTACCTATCTCAACGCACCTTCAGTGTCACTTACAACTCTGCTTCCTCCTCTCCTACTCCTCTTACCATCGGGATTCCACAAGGCTCTGTCCTTGGACCTCTCCTATTCTCGATCCACACTTCTTCCCTGGATCAACTGATGGTTTCCAATACCATTTCTATGCTGATGACACACAAATCTATCTCTCTGCAGCTTAGCTCACCCCATCCGTTTCCTCACGTATCAGTGATTTACTAACAGACATATCAATCTGGATGTCACACCACTTCCTAAAACTCAATCTATCCAAAACCGAGCTCATAATATTTCCTCCCTCACGTCTCTTCCCTGATTTATCAGTCAAGATCAATAGCACAACTATCAACCCATCCCCGCATGCCATGGTGCTAGGTGTAACCCTGGATTCTGAACTATACTTTCAGGGTCACATCCAATCCCTGTCCAAATCATGCCGCCTCAACCTCCACAACATTTCCAGAATATGCCTCTTTTTAACCAATGATACCACAAAGCTCCTAATTCACTCCCTGGTTATCTATCGCCTTGACTACTGCAACTCCCTCCTCATTGGCTTACCTTTACATAGGTCATCCACCTTCAGTCCATCATGAATGCTACTGCCAGGCTCATCCACCTTATCAACTGTTCAACTGCTACCCCTCTTTGCCAATCCCTTTATTGGCCTACACTCGCCCAACAAAATTCAAAATACCAACAATTTACAAAGCCATCAACAACTCTGCCCCCAGCTACATCGCCAACCTGGTCCCAAAATATCAACCAAACCGCTCTCTTCGATCCTCCCCAGACCTTCTGCTCTCTAGTTCCTGTGTCACCTCCTCCCATGCTCGCTTCCAGGACTTCTCCTGAGCTTCTCCCATCCTATGGAACTCCCTACCCCAATCTGTCAGACTATCTCCTAATCTATTCACCTTTTGACAATCCCTGAAAACCCTTCTCTTTAAAGAAGCCTATCCTGCTTCTAACTAGCAAACTGCTTTTTACTTCCTCCTTTACTTCCTCCATGAGCTCTTCCCCCACAACTATTACCTTTTGTATCACTCAACCCTTCCTCTTAGATTGTAAGCTCTAACGAGCAGGGCCCTCTGTTTCCTCTTGTACCAAATTGTATTGTAACTGTAATGTCTACCTTCATTTTGTAAAGCGATGCGCAAATTGTTGGCGCTATATAAATCCTGTATAATAAAAGTAATATTCACCTTCCCAATGGTCTTTCACTGGCATTGGCATCTTCTCCTAAGTGCAAGTTTATGGCCATCAACATTGTTCGGTGCAGGATGACATCACTCCCGCGCATGCACAAGAGCTAGTAATTCTGGCAAACAGGGATCGGACTAGCTGCTGTAAGCTGAGCTACAGTCAAAATGGAATTGTTCATTAATAAAGTTAATCATGTACTTGTTTAGCTAGCTACAACGTTTAAGCCTAGTACACATGATCAGAAAATCATACAAAAATACCTCTTTCAAAGCGAACCACAATAATCTGATTGTTAGTACACACCTTTCATCTGAAATTGTTCAGAAGGACAAGCATAAATGTTTTCTCATACGATACAAGATTGTACAATTTCTGTTTAATCAGCAGAGTTTGTCTCCAAAAATACATTACAATACATTACATCACTTCCGAATTTTTATTCTGTCCCACGAGAATTTTCATAACTTTTTAATTATCGATATGAGACTAATATGCAAAAAAAAAAAAAACAGAATCATTTGTCCGATATTCTCATTGTGCATACCGGGCTTTAGTCTGTACAGTCTATTTAAAATGCAGCAACCCAGCAGCTATTGCAGAAAGTACAGTGATAAACAAATCAAATTGCAAACGCATTTAGCGTAAAATATTTTTAAAAACCTCATTCGACACTAACCTTTCGATTGAAGGATGTTACACTTTTTGCAACTGCCAACGTGTTGAAGGTTTTTGGAAAAGGCAAAAATTCTGTGTAATAAAACTAGTTAGGACTCTGTCACCCAGCTTAAAAAAAACCCCTGCAAGGTAACAGCATCACATACTATGAAAGACTTACCTTGAAATGAAGCCCTCCAGCGTTCCATTGTCATCACAGCAGAGGCTTCCATCATCACCTGGGCTTCCTTCTGGGCTCGCAGGCTGCGGCCACTTGAATGGACAAGCCGTGAAGACATCACTCCCGAGCATGCGCCTGGGAGTCACGGCAGCAGCACAGACCTCTGAAGGAATATGCCGTTCCTTTAGAGGGTATGCCGTTCCTTGAGAGCGCATGTGCTCGTGATTTCAATGGCTGTTGCTCACTAGAATATCCCCTAAACAGTGTACATTTAGTAGATAGTCATTTACCCTACAGGTAAGCTTTATAAGCTTTCATATAGGTTAAAATAAATATACAGTTTACTACCAGTTTAACATGTACAGCATGGTGTATACAGTGCAGGGGTCAGGAGTATAGTGTACAATATAGCAAATAGGGCTATAGATAATTTCTTGGAGGGGATTCCTCTTTTTAATTATATAAAATTTACAGGCATCCAGAGGAAAAAAAGAGGTGGTGCATGCACTACGCCATGACAAATTGTGGGTGTGGTACAATCATTTTCTGCCTTCTGCTAGCTCTTTCTTTGCTCCAGCACCAGACCAGAATTCAGTTTCACCCCCACCCTCCCATACTTCCTTGCTGCATGCAGGCCCAGAATTATGCTCCATTGCTTTGAGGTTAGGGAACAATTTGCAAATTAATTAATTAGCTGCGGCTGAATTTGCATATGAATGAGCCAAGATAGGATTTTCAAATAAAATATGCTGGATTTGCATATGAATAAACTGTGGGTCCAATGTAAGGGCCAGGGGTGGCAGATTCAGTGAATCTCTAACAATGACCCTGGGACACAGCTGTAATGTGACAGCTGAATTGAAAAAAGCAGGACTGTCCCAGCTGGTAAGTATGCATAATGTGATGGGCAGCCTCACTAATCAACACAGTGAATTTAGTGGTGGGAGGAACAAACATTCATCTTTTAAAATATTTACTATTATCATTTGCACATACAGTTTAGTGCAAAGGTTTAATTCAAAGGGACTATTCCATAGAGCTGTGGTTGATGAAACACATTCATATGAAAACGTCTTTGTATTCCAGGTACAGAGCAGTTGCATCCTGGAGCCGAGTTCAGGGCAATGGAATCCCACTTATTACAGCAATTGAAATAATCTCCATCTGGGTCCTTTCATTTGTGCTGGCAATCCCTGAGGCAATTGGATTTGTCATGGTGTCCTTTGACTATCGGGGTGAAACATTACGAACTTGCATGTTTGATGCTAGCTCTCCTTTCATGGAGGTATGTATATGTTCTTGTTTTATGTGCAGTCCTCTGCAATATTTTACCTGTGACACATGGCCATAATCAAGGAGTACTCTAAAATGGAGAAACAATTAGAATTCACTTTGCCGAAGACCTGTACATGAAACATGAGGATTAGCACTTAAGAACTAAGAAATCTTTACTGAATAAGACAATAGTAGAACTGTATTATCGTTACATTAGTATATTTTTCTCACCTTCTGTCTCTTTTCTTTCTTGCTCTTCCCTGCTCTTGTGGTATATTAGCCTGAAGGTGAACGGGCCGTATCCTAAACATCTAAGCTAACAATAAGTCCCCTATAATAAATAATGTTTATCTATGGCCAAACTGTTGAATTACACTGTATATTAATTTCCACGTTGTATTTCAGTTATTTATAGTCTAATCATATTAATCCGAACTATCTTGAAGTTTGTAAACTTACTTTGTGATGATCTCCACAAATTTACTTCCTTGAATTCTGTGACATGTATTCACTATGCCCTGTAAGTAGGCACGGCGGTGTCACACATTTCACAGAGCCTGCCTTCTGAACTACAGAGCAGGGGAGGACTGACCATTTGGAAACTTGGGCACTGCCTGAGGGCCCGGGGTCACTAGGGGGCCCCATGAGATGCCCCTGGTACCTTTTTCATAGGCTTTTTTGAGTTTGGGCAAGGACACAGGGGCCCCATGATCCCCTATTGCCTGGGGGCCCCATGAGTTGTCAGTCCGCCCCTGCTACAGAGGTGCTGAGAAGAGGAGTTTCAGGGGGTGGAGTCAGTACAGGAATCACTGCTTGCAGGCAGCAAGGTACCATGGGATATGTAGTCTTTGGAAATTGAGGGGAAGCTGCAAAGCATATAGGGAAACCAGGAAGTTGTGGAAAGAGACAGCCAGAAGGCAATCAGCACTCACAACATGAAAGAAGATTTTTCAAGTAAGCTTATAAAGGATTGTCAAATATAACTACTGTTTGTATTGTTGTTACAATGCAGATGTTATGAAATGAAAGTGCATGCTCTGACCATAGAACTTCTTTAATATGAAATAAATAAATCTGCTGTCCTGTTCCTGTGGATTTCAGGCAACCCTTGCCCCTCTGCCACCCCCATCCTTTAATAGTTTAATGAACAGGCAAACACAAATGCTCCTGCGCTTGGGGATGGACTCGATGCAGGCTACAACCACATAAGGAATGTCCTGGAACATGCACACCTTGCTGCCCTCAAATGGACCGGGGGAATCCAAATATACTGAATGAGGAAAGAAAAAACAGAGGGCACACAGGCCTAGTGCATTACCATAAAAAATGTTTAATAAAAAATAAAGTAGGTGTTGTACTCACAAACGCCAATATAGTCAAGGCACATCATAAAGAACACCTGGGTCAACACCGCGCTGAGTAACAGTCCGCAGTAGGGAGTATAGACATCCAAAAGGCTGACACGTTTCGAGGACCTGCCTCTTCCTCAGAGCCAGACTGTTACTCAGCGCGGTGTTGACCCAGGTGTTCTTTATGATGTGCCTTGACTATATTGTCGTTTGTGAGTACAACACATACTTTATTTTTTATTAAACATTTTTTATGGTAATGCACTAGGCCTGTGAGCCCTCTTTTTTTTCTTTCCTCATTTAATAGTTTAATACAAGAGCCTCTACTGATTGCTGCGTTTATAGCATTGCACAGTTGATTGGCAAGGAAAGGGCATAAACCAGTTATACATGGACCAAAATTCGTCCAGTTCAGCAGAGACAGGCTGAATTTCAATGCATGCATGGGCACTGTGGCTGTACAGATGTTGATCTACCGATAGACTTCTGTAGAACCACCCTGTTGGAATTTCCCCATTTGATCAGTGCTGCAGGCTATAGCCTACAATGCTGATCAGTGTATTCTGATGTCTGTCAGAATACAATAGCTCAGTTGGGAGAATTTCCCCTTTCACGTTGAGTGTGTGGATGGGAGAATTTAGTCATTTTTTTTCGCTCAACCAGAAAGTTGAATAAAAAAACTGACTCATCTATGGTTTGCTGTAGTGTCATTTTTGGCCCAACTTGGACCTGCACGCCAAGCAGCTCCACTGGAATAGAAGATCTCACAGGTCCTTTCAGGCACACATAGAAATTAGCATGAGAGATATGAAGTTGCAAAAATCCAGTATTTTGAAATCTGAAAGGTTGGTGAAAGTTACAGCACTCTAAGCCTCAGCTGCACACTGCATTGCTTTACTTAGTAAACCAACTTGTGTTTCTAGATCCACTAGCAGTAATGTGACATGCAGTCATGCAGGAAATGAAAAATGTCAGACTGAAGGTTTTCCGGATCACTAACTAGCCGCCTCTTGGTTAAACCAAACAGTCTATATTAATTCAATTGGCTCACTGGCAGTATAGATTTGTCCCACAACAGGGTTTAAAGTTCCTGCCTGCTCCAGGAGTCCAGCAGGGATCGGACAAATTTTGATCAATGTATGGGCACTGAGGTTATGCCAATTGGCTTCTGTATACCCCCTGCTGGAAAGTTCCCTCTCGATAAGCGCTGCAAGCTATGACCTGCAGCACTGATCTGAGTATTCTGACAGCAAGGGAGTCTCCCCCATCTAACTTAAATGTGTGGATAGGGGAACTGGGCCTTTTTTTTTCTTGAATCATGAAAAGCGATTCAGCTATTGCTAGATTAAGTCCAACAAACAACCCACAGCCTCCTCACACTGTGTCCTGCACTGCACCACACCTCATTGACTTACTGGCTACTTCCAGCACGTTTCAGAGCTCTCCCGCAGCCGGGTCTATCCTAAGCAATCAAAGATGCTTCTCCTGTCACCCCCCTTAAAAGGACCACAACTCAAAAATGGTGACACATATCTACCATTTGGGACTCATCCTTGGCATCCTTTACAACAGCTATTTAAAAGTGAAATAGCACAAAATTGCAAATTACAAATATGAAGTACTGATTGGCACTGGTTTTGGATGTCAGGGACATTTGATGCCTATTCTCTATGTGATGACTACTAACTTTGATTTATAAAGCACCAGCTTATTCCACAGTACACTGAGAAGGATAACAGCAATAACAGTACATCTTTTGAGCTATATGGTAGTTAAATATACGTTCTTGCTCAGTATTCAGAGAAGAATGTTATGAATCCATATTGTATTTGCCACTGCATGACAATTTTTATCTTTCACCCTCATGCATTATAGATATCTAGTACATAGGCCTTGTTACTGATCAATGTGCAGCTTATGGAACATTGACAATGACTGTACTGTGTCTAGCTAACAGGCAATCATAAAAAATGTATTTTGTATTTAGTGACAGGAGAAGTTGACATGGGAACTTAACAAGAGAAAAATTCCCAGAGGGAAAACCTTGGTTAGCCTTTTGATAATGCTGACATGTATATTATAAGTACAAATAAAAATGACACATCAGTACAGTACAGATGCATGCTCTGTATATTGTCAGAATGAGACAGTTCTCTGAAAATACTTAGTGATGTTCGACTACCACGCCTTCATCTAAAAACATACCCCTAGAACAATGCGCTTTCATCTTCAGAGCAGCAGTCAACAGGGTTGGGGCTTAACAAGCTAAACTAACAAAGTACACGTCACACATGCTTGATTTCAGAAGTAGTAATTTGTAGTGGTTTATTGGAAGCATGAAAGGTTAAATGCTCTTTCTTTGTAATGTTAATTATTATGAAAGAGCAGACATAAAAACAATGCTGTAAGCTTTCACAAGTGTGCTTTGAAATATTACTACACTATAACACCTATAATTTACTTGGTGTACTATGTTAGATCATTAGATCATGTGGTGCACAGTTATAAAGATTGGTTATTTACAGTGACAGAATGAGAAGGAAGATGATTGTTTCTCCAGATTTTGTCTTTTGTGCCATCTTTCCTCTACTCTGGACATCTTCCGGAATCAAAAACAGCAGTAGCAGTGTGTTAAATGGGTTTGCTTAAAGATCCTCGAGCAGGAATAAACACATAGAATACAGACCCAAGATAGAGCGACAAACATTAAAGGAGATGTACAGCCAAAGCTCTTTTGTCTGTACCTCTCCTGTGGATTACAGGAGTGCAGTTTGTTCTGCACTCCAGCAGTGCCTGTAGCAAAAGAAAAAAAAAAAATTAGCGGAGGGCAGACATGACTATGTGAAGAGGGGTAGGACAGACAGTAAAGGGTTAAGGTGGGAAGGTTGTAAAACATTTAGGTTACCTGATTGGTGATGGGTAGTGCGAGGTGGGGTCTTCGGCACCTTTGGGATTGGTGGAGGGTTGGATGATCCAGTACAGGAGTGGCAGCGGAAGAGGAAACATCTCTCCCACCCTCTCTTGGGGTTGTTTGGGTCTTTCGATTCCCAGTTTGTTCTGGCTTTGGAGGCAGTTGTTGGTCTTTGGAGGCAGCAAATAATTTTAAGCTAAAGCAAATGGTTGGGACCCATCGGTGGTATGGTGTGCCCGGGTGCATTCCAGTTAACCGAGATTTAACTGGAAGGTGGAGGTTCTGCACTGCGGATGGTGTGTTTTGTCTCCGAGCCGGAGCGTTGCAGCTGGAGGCTTAGTATTAATATTGTGGTTAAGGTTCCACAGAAGGATATCCGTTTTGTTTGGTGCCTTCTAAGACCAACAAGTTCTCCTGTATGTTTCTGTTTTAAGGAGTATTTTTGTGTTATTGAAGTTGAGTTGTTAATAAAAGGTCGTGATTAGAGATGAGCGAATCGAAGTATCCGAAGTGGAATTCGAGTCGAATTTCGGAAAAATTTCGATTCGTGCCGAATCCGAAAAACAGCCTAATTCGGACGCGCGAATCGAAATTTTTCCGAAAATGGCGGCTGACATGTGCGGCGACGGAGCGGGGATGTCGGGGAAGGCGCGCAGACAAGGCGCGCTGCCCCATAATGCATTCCTCAACGACATGTGATCGCATCAGCCAATCAGCAGCCAGCCAGCCAGCACTGTGTAATGGTCGAGGTATATATAGCGGCCATTTTGGAAATCTTCATTTGCCTGCAGTCATTGAACAGAGGCAGACCGCTCTGTACTAGGGACAGGGACAGAGTTAGGGCCACAGAAACGAGAATTGGGGACAGAGAGAAGTTACTTAGGGACAGAGAACCATTACTCAGGGACACAGACTTGTTAATGAGGGCCACAGAATCGTTATTTAGGGACAAAGAAACGCTAGTTAGGGCCACAGAATTCATACTCAGGGACAGACAGAATTGTTACTCAGTGCCAGAGAATTGTTACTTAGGGCCACAGAAACGTTATTAGGGCCACAGAATTTTTACTCAGGGACAGACAGAATTGTTACTGAGTGCCAGAGAATTGTTACTCAGGGACAGACAGAATTGTTACTGAGTGCCAGAGAATTCTTACTCAGGGCCACAGAATTCATTCTCAGGGACAGACAGAATTGTTACTCAGGGACAGACAGAATTGTTACTGAGTGCCAGAGAATTGTTACTCAGGGACAGACAGAATTGTTACTGAGTGCCAGAGAATTGTTACTCAGGGACAGACAGAATTGTTACTGAGTGCCAGAGAATTGTTACTCTCACAGACACAAAATTGTTACTTGCACAGACACAGAATTGTTACTTGCACAGACACACAATTGTTACTCAGGGCCACAGAATTCATACTCAGGGACAGACAGAATTGTTACTGAGTGCCAGAGAATTCTTACTCAGGGCCACAGAATTCATACTCAGGGACAGACAGAATTGTTACTCAGGGACAGACAGAATTGTTACTGAGTGCCAGAGAATTGTTACTCAGGGACAGACAGAATTGTTACTGAGTGCCAGAGAATTGTTACTCTCACAGACACAAAATTGTTACTTGCACAGACACAGAATTGTTACTTGCACAGACACACAATTGTTACTCAGGGCCACAGAATTCATACTCAGGGACAGACAGAATTGTTACTGAGTGCCAGAGAATTGTTACTCAGGGACAGACAGAATTGTTACTGAGTGCCAGAGAATTGTTACTCTCACAGACACAAAATTGTTACTTGCACAGACACAGAATTGTTACTCGCACAGAGACAGAATTGTTACTCAGGGCCACAGAATTCATACTCAGGGACAGACAGAATTGTTACTGAGTGCCAGAGAATTGTTACTCAGGGAAGACAGAATTGTTACTGAGTGCCATAGAATTGTTACTCAGGGACAGACAGAATTGTTACTGAGTGCCAGAGAATTGTTACTCTCACAGACACAAAATTGTTACTTGCACAGACACAGAATTGTTACTCGCACAGAGACAGAATTGTTACTCAGGGCCACAGAATTCATACTCAGGGACAGACAGAATTGTTACTGAGTGCCAGAGAATTGTTACTCAGGGACAGACAGAATTGTTACTGAGTGCCAGAGAATTGTTACTCTCACAGACACAAAATTGTTACTTGCACAGACACAGAATTGTTACTTGCACAGACACACAATTGTTACTGAGTGCCAGAGAATTGTTACTCAGGGACAGACAGAATTGTTACTGAGTGCCAGAGAATTGTTACTCAGGGACAGACAGAATTGTTACTGAGTGCCAGAGAATTGTTACTCAGGGACAGACAGAATTGTTACTGAGTGCCAGAGAATTGTTACTCTCACAGACACAAAATTGTTACTTGCACAGACACAGAATTGTTACTCGCACAGAGACAGAATTGTTACTCAGGGCCACAGAATTCATACTCAGGGACAGACAGAATTGTTACTGAGTGCCAGAGAATTGTTACTCAGGGACAGACAGAATTGTTACTGAGTGCCAGAGAATTGTTACTCTCACAGACACAAAATTGTTACTTGCACAGACACAGAATTGTTACTTGCACAGACACACAATTGTTACTCAGGGCCACAGAATTCATACTCAGGGACAGACAGAATTGTTACTGAGTGCCAGAGAATTGTTACTCAGGGACAGACAGAATTGTTACTGAGTGCCAGAGAATTGTTACTCAGGGACAGACAGAATTGTTACTGAGTGCCAGAGAATTGTTACTCTCACAGACACAAAATTGTTACTTGCACAGACACAGAATTGTTACTCGCACAGAGACAGAATTGTTACTCAGGGCCACAGAATTCATACTCAGGGACAGACAGAATTGTTACTGAGTGCCAGAGAATTGTTACTCAGGGACAGACAGAATTGTTACTGAGTGCCAGAGAATTGTTACTCTCACAGACACAAAATTGTTACTTGCACAGACACAGAATTGTTACTTGCACAGACACACAATTGTTACTCAGGGCCACAGAATTCATACTCAGGGACAGACAGAATTGTTACTGAGTGCCAGAGAATTGTTACTCAGGGACAGACAGAATTGTTACTGAGTGCCAGAGAATTGTTACTCTCACAGACACAAAATTGTTACTTGCACAGACACAGAATTGTTACTCGCACAGAGACAGAATTGTTACTCAGGGCCACAGAATTCATACTCAGGGACAGACAGAATTGTTACTGAGTGCCAGAGAATTGTTACTCAGGGAAGACAGAATTGTTACTGAGTGCCATAGAATTGTTACTCAGGGACAGACAGAATTGTTACTGAGTGCCAGAGAATTGTTACTCTCACAGACACAAAATTGTTACTTGCACAGACACAGAATTGTTACTCGCACAGAGACAGAATTGTTACTCAGGGCCACAGAATTCATACTCAGGGACAGACAGAATTGTTACTGAGTGCCAGAGAATTGTTACTCAGGGACAGACAGAATTGTTACTGAGTGCCAGAGAATTGTTACTCTCACAGACACAAAATTGTTACTTGCACAGACACAGAATTGTTACTTGCACAGACACACAATTGTTACTGAGTGCCAGAGAATTGTTACTCAGGGACAGACAGAATTGTTACTGAGTGCCAGAGAATTGTTACTCAGGGACAGACAGAATTGTTACTGAGTGCCAGAGAATTGTTACTCAGGGACAGACAGAATTGTTACTGAGTGCCAGAGAATTGTTACTCTCACAGACACAAAATTGTTACTTGCACAGACACAGAATTGTTACTCGCACAGAGACAGAATTGTTACTCAGGGCCACAGAATTCATACTCAGGGACAGACAGAATTGTTACTGAGTGCCAGAGAATTGTTACTCAGGGACAGACAGAATTGTTACTGAGTGCCAGAGAATTGTTACTCTCACAGACACAAAATTGTTACTTGCACAGACACAGAATTGTTACTTGCACAGACACACAATTGTTACTCAGGGCCACAGAATTCATACTCAGGGACAGACAGAATTGTTACTGAGTGCCAGAGAATTCTTACTCAGGGCCACAGAATTCATACTCAGGGACAGACAGAATTGTTACTCAGGGACAGACAGAATTGTTACTGAGTGCCAGAGAATTGTTACTCAGGGACAGACAGAATTGTTACTGAGTGCCAGAGAATTGTTACTCTCACAGACACAAAATTGTTACTTGCACAGACACAGAATTGTTACTTGCACAGACACACAATTGTTACTCAGGGCCACAGAATTCATACTCAGGGACAGACAGAATTGTTACTGAGTGCCAGAGAATTGTTACTCAGGGACACCTAATCGTTGAATTAAATAGTATGTCAGACAACATGCAGAGGAGTGGCAGAGGAGGCAATGTTTTAGGAGCGAGCAGACGTGGCAGCAGAGGAAGGGGTCGAGGCAGCAGTATTCGCAGCCAGAGGCCAGTGCTCCCGGTGTCATCCAGCGGTCGTGTCTCCACCGACAACCCTGCCGTCATTGATTGGTTGGCTCGGTCGTCTTCCTCTTCCCAGGTCACCTCTGACACCTACAGCCAACGGTCGGTGGGTACGTCAGACACAACCGTTAGTTGGCATGGCCCGGGACCAAGCCCACTGAAATCACGTGTCCTCTACCTGCCCCTGTCCTTTGCTGTTCCCTCACCAAGCGAAGTATCGCATGCTGTGGGCTCAGCCCCACTGTACAGTGAGGAAGAGCTAACAGAGGGCGGTCAGAAACGGGGGGAGACATCAGCCTTTTCAGCAGCCAGGCGAAGAAGTACTGGCGAGGAGAGTGACATAGGGTGCTGGCAGATTACGGACCTCCCATAGCTGCTGCCAGGCCCCTAATCTGCCATGGGCCCCTATATACCGCCTCCTCATGCTGCTGCCAAGTCCAGAGTCTCTCATGGGTCCCTGTACGGCCTCCCATTGCTGCTGTCTCCATCGCCACACTCTGCCATGTGCCACTTTCAGGTCTCCTCACACACTGCTGGTGTGTTGAATTTTTTGACATAGGGTGCTGGCAGATTACGGGCCCCCTATAGCTGCTGCCAGGCCCCTAATCTGCCATGGGCCCCTATATACCGCCTCCTCATGCTGCTGCCAGTTCCAGAGTCTCTCATGGGTCCCTGTACGGCCTCCCATTGCTGCTGTCTCCATCGCCACACTCTGCTGCCATGTGCCACTTTCAGGTCTCTTCACACTGCTGGTGTGTTAAATTTTTTGACATAGGGTGCAGGCAGATTACGGGCCTCACATAGCTGCTGCCAGGCCCCTAATCTGCCATGGGCCCCTATATACCGCCTCCTCATGCTGCTGCCAAGTCTAGAGTCTCTCATGGGTCCCTGTACGGCCTCCCATTGCTGCTGTCTCCATCGCCACACTCTGCTGCCATGTGCCACTTTCAGGTCTCTTCACACTGCTGGTGTGTTAAATTTTTTGACATAGGGTGCAGGCAGATTACGGGCCTCACATAGCTGCTGCCAGGCCCCTAATCTGCCATGGGCCCCTATATACCGCCTCCTCATGCTGCTGCCAAGTCCAGAGTCTGTCATGGTCCCTGTACGGCCTCCCATTGCTGCTGTCTCCATCGCCACACTCTGCTGCCATGTGCCACTTTCAGGTCTCTTCACACTGCTGGTGTGTTAAATTTTTTGACATAGGGTGCAGGCAGATTACGGGCCTCACATAGCTGCTGCCAGGCCCCTAATCTGCCATGGGCCCCTATATACCGCCTCCTCATGCTGCTGCCAAGTCTAGAGTCTCTCATGGGTCCCTGTACGGCCTCCCATTGCTGCTGTCTCCATCGCCACACTCTGCTGCCATGTGCCACTTTCAGGTCTCTTCACACTGCTGGTGTGTTAAATTTTTTGACATAGGGTGCAGGCAGATTACGGGCCTCACATAGCTGCTGCCAGGCCCCTAATCTGCCATGGGCCCCTATATACCGCCTCCTCATGCTGCTGCCAAGTCCAGAGTCTGTCATGGTCCCTGTACGGCCTCCCATTGCTGCTGTCTCCATCGCCACACTCTGCTGCCATGTGCCACTTTCAGGTCTCTTCACACTGCTGGTGTGTTAAATTTTTTGACATAGGGTGCAGGCAGATTACGGGCCTCACATAGCTGCTGCCAGGCCCCTAATCTGCCATGGGCCCCTATATACCGCCTCCTCATGCTGCTGCCAAGTCTAGAGTCTCTCATGGGTCCCTGTACGGCCTCCCATTGCTGCTGTCTCCATCGCCACACTCTGCTGCCATGTGCCACTTTCAGGTCTCTTCACACTGCTGGTGTGTTAAATTTTTTGACATAGGGTGCAGGCAGATTACGGGCCTCACATAGCTGCTGCCAGGCCCCTAATCTGCCATGGGCCCCTATATACCGCCTCCTCATGCTGCTGCCAAGTCTAGAGTCTCTCATGGGTCCCTGTACGGCCTCCCATTGCTGCTGTCTCCATCGCCACACTCTGCTGCCATGTGCCACTTTCAGGTCTCTTCACACTGCTGGTGTGTTAAATTTTTTGACATAGGGTGCAGGCAGATTACGGGCCTCACATAGCTGCTGCCAGGCCCCTAATCTGCCATGGGCCCCTATATACCGCCTCCTCATGCTGCTGCCAAGTCTAGAGTCTCTCATGGGTCCCTGTACGGCCTCCCATTGCTGCTGTCTCCATCGCCACACTCTGCTGCCATGTGCCACTTTCAGGTCTCTTCACACTGCTGTTGTGTTAAATTTTTTGACATAGGGTGCTGCAAGATAACGGGCCTCACATAGCTGCTGCCAGGCCCCTAATCTGCCATGGGCCCCTATATACCGCCTCCTCATGCTGCTGCCAAGTCCAGAGTCTGTCATGGTCCCTGTACGGCCTCCCATTGCTGCTGTCTCCATCGCCACACTCTGCTGCCATGTGCCACTTTCAGGTCTCTTCACACTGCTGGTGTGTTAAATTTTTTGACATAGGGTGCTGCAAGATAACGGGCCTCACATAGCTGCTGCCAGGCCCCTAATCAGCCATGGGCCCCTATACCGCCTCCTCCTGCTGCTGCCAGGTCCAGAGTCTCTCATGCCATGTGCCACTTTCAGGTCTCTTCACACTGCTGGTGTGTTAAATTTTTTGACATAGGGTGCAGGCAGATTACGGGCCTCACATAGCTGCTGCCAGGCCCCTAATCTGCCATGGGCCCCTATATACCACCTCCTCCTGCTGCTGCCAGGTCCAGAGTCTCTCATGGGTCCCTGTACGGCCTCCCATTGCTGCTGTCTCCATCGCCACACTCTGCTGCCATGTGCCACTTTCAGGTCTCTTCACACTGCTGGTGTGTTAAATTTTTTGACATAGGGTGCTGCAAGATAACGGGCCTCACATAGCTGCTGCCAGGCCCCTAATCTGCCATGGGCCCCTATATACCGCCTCCTCATGCTGCTGCCAAGTCCAGAGTCTGTCATGGTCCCTGTACGGCCTCCCATTGCTGCTGTCTCCATCGCCACACTCTGCTGCCATGTGCCACTTTCAGGTCTCTTCACACTGCTGGTGTGTTAAATTTTTTGACATAGGGTGCTGCAAGATAACGGGCCTCACATAGCTGCTGCCAGGCCCCTAATCAGCCATGGGCCCCTATACCGCCTCCTCCTGCTGCTGCCAGGTCCAGAGTCTCTCATGCCATGTGCCACTTTCAGGTCTCTTCACACTGCTGGTGTGTTAAATTTTTTGACATAGGGTGCAGGCAGATTACGGGCCTCACATAGCTGCTGCCAGGCCCCTAATCTGCCATGGGCCCCTATATACCACCTCCTCCTGCTGCTGCCAGGTCCAGAGTCTCTCATGGGTCCCTGTACGGCCTCCCATTGCTGCTGTCTCCATCGCCACACTCTGCTGCCATGTGCCACTTTCAGGTCTCTTCACACTGCTGGTGTGTTAAATTTTTTGACATAGGGTGCTGCAAGATAACGGGCCTCACATAGCTGCTGCCAGGCCCCTAATCTGCCATGGGCCCCTATATACCGCCTCCTCATGCTGCTGCCAAGTCCAGAGTCTGTCATGGTCCCTGTACGGCCTCCCATTGCTGCTGTCTCCATCGCCACACTCTGCTGCCATGTGCCACTTTCAGGTCTCTTCACACTGCTGGTGTGTTAAATTTTTTGACATAGGGTGCTGCAAGATAACGGGCCTCACATAGCTGCTGCCAGGCCCCTAATCAGCCATGGGCCCCTATACCGCCTCCTCCTGCTGCTGCCAGGTCCAGAGTCTCTCATGCCATGTGCCACTTTCAGGTCTCTTCACACTGCTGGTGTGTTAAATTTTTTGACATAGGGTGCAGGCAGATTACGGGCCTCACATAGCTGCTGCCAGGCCCCTAATCTGCCATGGGCCCCTATATACCACCTCCTCCTGCTGCTGCCAGGTCCAGAGTCTCTCATGGGTCCCTGTACGGCCTCCCATTGCTGCTGTCTCCATCGCCACACTCTGCTGCCATGTGCCACTTTCAGGTCTCTTCACACTGCTGGTGTGTTAAATTTTTTGACATAGGGTGCTGCAAGATAACGGGCCTCACATAGCTGCTGCCAGGCCCCTAATCTGCCATGGGCCCCTATATACCGCCTCCTCATGCTGCTGCCAAGTCCAGAGTCTGTCATGGTCCCTGTACGGCCTCCCATTGCTGCTGTCTCCATCGCCACACTCTGCTGCCATGTGCCACTTTCAGGTCTCTTCACACTGCTGGTGTGTAAAATTTTTTGACATAGGGTGCTGCAAGATAACGGGCCTCACATAGCTGCTGCCAGGCCCCTAATCTGCCATGGGCCCCTATATACCGCCTCCTCATGCTGCTGCCAAGTCCAGAGTCTGTCATGGTCCCTGTACGGCCTCCCATTGCTGCTGTCTCCATCGCCACACTCTGCTGCCATGTGCCACTTTCAGGTCTCTTCACACTGCTGGTGTGTTAAATTTTTTGACATAGGGTGCTGCAAGATAACGGGCCTCACATAGCTGCTGCCAGGCCCCTAATCAGCCATGGGCCCCTATACCGCCTCCTCCTGCTGCTGCCAGGTCCAGAGTCTCTCATGCCATGTGCCACTTTCAGGTCTCTTCACACTGCTGGTGTGTTTAATTTTTTGACATAGGGTGCAGGCAGATTACGGGCCTCACATAGCTGCTGCCAGGCCCCTAATCTGCCATGGGCCCCTATATACCGCCTCCTCATGCTGCTGCCAAGTCTAGAGTCTCTCATGGGTCCCTGTACGGCCTCCCATTGCTGCTGTCTCCATCGCCACACTCTGCTGCCATGTGCCACTTTCAGGTCTCTTCACACTGCTGGTGTGTTAAATTTTTTGACATAGGGTGCAGGCAGATTACGGGCCTCACATAGCTGCTGCCAGGCCCCTAATCTGCCATGGGCCCCTATATACCACCTCCTCCTGCTGCTGCCAGGTCCAGAGTCTCTCATGGGTCCCTGTACGGCCTCCCATTGCTGCTGTCTCCATCGCCACACTCTGCTGCCATGTGCCACTTTCAGGTCTCTTCACACTGCTGGTGTGTAAAATTTTTTGACATAGGGTGCTGCAAGATAACGGGCCTCACATAGCTGCTGCCAGGCCCCTAATCTGCCATGGGCCCCTATATACCGCCTCCTCATGCTGCTGCCAAGTCCAGAGTCTGTCATGGTCCCTGTACGGCCTCCCATTGCTGCTGTCTCCATCGCCACACTCTGCTGCCATGTGCCACTTTCAGGTCTCTTCACACTGCTGGTGTGTTAAATTTTTTGACATAGGGTGCTGCAAGATAACGGGCCTCACATAGCTGCTGCCAGGCCCCTAATCAGCCATGGGCCCCTATACCGCCTCCTCCTGCTGCTGCCAGGTCCAGAGTCTCTCATGCCATGTGCCACTTTCAGGTCTCTTCACACTGCTGGTGTGTTTAATTTTTTGACATAGGGTGCAGGCAGATTACGGGCCTCACATAGCTGCTGCCAGGCCCCTAATCTGCCATGGGCCCCTATATACCGCCTCCTCATGCTGCTGCCAAGTCTAGAGTCTCTCATGGGTCCCTGTACGGCCTCCCATTGCTGCTGTCTCCATCGCCACACTCTGCTGCCATGTGCCACTTTCAGGTCTCTTCACACTGCTGGTGTGTTAAATTTTTTGACATAGGGTGCTGGCAGATTACGGGCCTCCTATAGCTGCTGCCAGGCCCCTAATCTGCCATGGGCCCCTATATACCGCCTCCTCATGCTGCTGCCAAGTTCAGAGTCTGTCATGGGTCCCTGTACGGCCTCCCATTGCTGCTGTCTCCATCGCCACACTCTGCCATGTGCCACTTTCAGGTCTCCTCACACTGCTGGTGTGTTGAATTTTTTGACATAGGGTGCTGGCAGATTACGGGCCTCCTATAGCTGCTGCCAGGCCCCTAATCTGCCATAAGCCCCTATATACCGCCTCCTCATGCTGCTGCCAAGTCCAGAGTCTGTCATGGGTCCCTGTACGGCCTCCCATTGCTGCTGTCTCCATCGCCACACTCTGCCATGTGCCACTTTCAGGTCTCCTCACACTGCTGGTGTGTTGAATTTTTTGACATAGGGTGCTGGCAGATTACGGGCCTCCTATAGCTGCTGCCAGGCCCCTAATCTGCCATAAGCCCCTATATACCGCCTCCTCATGCTGCTGCCAAGTCCAGAGTCTGTCATGGGTCCCTGTACGGCCTCCCATTGCTGCTGTCTCCATCGCCACACTCTGCCATGTGCCACTTTCAGGTCTCCTCACACACTGCTGGTGTGTTGAATTTTTTGACATAGGGTGCTGGCAGATTACGGGCCTCCTATAGCTGCTGCCAGGCCCCTAATCTGCCGTAGGCCCCTATATACCGCCTCCTCATGCTGCTGCCAGGTCCAGAGTCTCTCATGGGTCCCTGTACGGCCTCCCATTGCTGCTGTCTCCATCGCCACACTCTGCCATGTGCCACTTTCAGGTCTCCTCACACTGCTGGTGTGTTCCATTTTTTGTCATAGGGTGCTGGCAGATTATGGGCCTCCCATAACTGCTGCCAGGCCCCTAATCTGCCATGGGCCCCTATACCGACTCCTCATGCTGTGACGTTGCAACAAGGTGGAATTCAACCCTACATATGTTAGACCGCCTTTACGAACAGCAAAAGGCCATCACAGATTTCCTGATGTTAAAAGCAGATAAAGGTACTCCCTGTGTAACTTAGATGTCAGCCATTGGCAGCTCATGCGTGACACCTGCGCTTGCTCAGGCCCTTTGAGGAGGCCACGCTATTCGTGAGTCGGCAGGACTATGGGATGAACGACGTCATTCCTCTGTTGCACGTCCTGGAACAAATGCTGTTAACAATGGCTGGTCAGGGTGCGGTAGACGTGGCGCACAGATCTCAACGCCACATGGCCCCTGTGGGGGCAGGACTGGAAGAAGAGGAGGAGGTAGAGGAGGACATTGGTGCTCAGGAATTATTGAGTGAAATGGGTGGTTTTTCCACTCAGCGGACAGGAGTGGAGGAGCAGGAGCATCTGGTAGAGGAGGAGGAAGAGGAGACAGAGGACCTAGACGCACCGTGGCAGTATGCTGTGGAGATGGAGGCAGGGAGTCCCTCGCATTCCTTGGCACAAATGGCCCATAGCATGCTCGGTTGCTTGCGTAGCGACAGCCGAATAATAACCATCAGACAGAGGGATGACTTTTGGCTGTCCACCTTGTTGGACCCTCGCTACCGTTCAAAAATGGTGGCCTTTTTCACACCTGCTGAGAGGGAGGCCAAAATAACGTACTATAAAAAACACCTATGTAGTCAGCTGGTCTCTGCCTGTCTGCGCCAACGTCCATCCTCAGACACTGTGGGCCCTGTGCGCTCGTGTTCCGCTGCCATGGCAGCAGGGGAGGGGTGGGGTGGTAGGAGCAGTGGCAGCTCCACCAGCAGCGGCTGCCTCAGTCTGCAGTCGATGATGAGTAGCTTTCTTCACCAGCGCAGTGAGGAAACTACTAACCAGCCGCAGCAGCAGCAGCAGCATCAGGTGGACCTGGAGCAGGACCTCAAACAACAGGCTTAGGCCTACTTGGACAGCACCCTGCCAACCGAGGTAGACAATCCCCTTGACTACTGGGCAACGAAACTTGACCTTTGGCCCCAACTAGCTGAATTTGCCCTTGAAAGGCTGTCATGCCCGGCCAGTAGCGTGGCATCGGAGCGCGTGTTTAGTGCGGCAGGAGGTATTGCAACTCCGCGGAGGACACGACTGTCCACCCAAAGTGTGGAGAGACTGACGTTTGTGAAAATGAATCAGGCGTGGATTAGTCTGGATTTCAAACCACCAGTTCCTGACACAACTGACTAAATCCGCCATGAATCATGCCCCAAACATGTGCCACTTTCAGGTCTCCTCACACTGCTGGTGTGTTCCATTTTTTGTCATAGGGTGCTGGCAGATTACGGGCCTCCCATAGCTGCTGCCAGGCCCCTAATCTGCCATGGGCCCCTATACCGCCTCCTCATGCTGCTGCCAAGTCCAGAGTCTCTCATGGGTCCCTGTACGGCCTCCCATTGCTGCTGCCTCCATCGCCACACTCTGCCATGTGCCACTTTCAGGTCTCCTCACACTGCTGGTGTGTTCCATTTTTTGTCATAGGGTGCTGGCAGATTACGGGCCTCCCATAGCTGCTGCCAGGCCCCTAATCTGCCATGGGCCCCTATACCGCCTCCTCATGCTGCTGCCAGGTCCAGAGTCTCTCATGGGTCCCTGTACGGCCTCCCATTGCTGCTGTCTCCATCGCCACACTCTGCCATGTGCCACTTTCAGGTCTCCTCACACTGCTGGTGGGTTCCATTTTTTGTCATAGGGTGCTGGCAGATTACGGGCCTCCCATAGCTGCTGCCAGGCCCGTAATCTGCCATGGGCCCCCGTACCGACTCCTCATGCTGCTGCCAGGCCCGTAATCTGTCATGGGCCACTGTTGTCGCTTGTTGGCATATTCCGCTCGTTCAGATGCTCCTTCTCCTGCTACTCCTCTTCACGGATTCCGTCAGCAGTCTTTCTTGGAATCCGTTTCCAAGAGACAACAGTTTGCGAGCACGCACCCGACGGTGCAGAAGCTGAACGTCCTCCTGTCCAAGTTGCTGCTGCCAGGCTCGTAATCTGTCATGCGCCCCTGTACCGCCTCCTCATGCTGCTGCCAGGTCCAGAGTGTGTCATGGGCCCCCGTACCGACTCCTCATGCTGCTGCCAGGCCCGTAATCTGTCATGGGCCCCTGTACCGCCTCCCCATGCTGCTGCCAGGTCCAGAGTGTGTCATGGGTCCCTGTACGGCCTCCCATTGCTGCTGCCAGGCCCGTAATCTGCCATGGGCCCCTGTACCGACTCCTCATGCTGCTGCCAGGCCCGTAATCTGTCATGGGCCCCTGTACCGCCTCCTCATGCTGCTGCCAGGTCCAGAGTGTGTCATGGGTCCCTGTACGGCCTCCCATTGCTGCTGTCTCTATCGCCACACTCTGCCATGTGCCACTTTCAGGTCTCCTCACACTGCTGGTGGTTTCCATTTTTGTCATAGGGTGCTGTATGGCCTCCCATTGCTGCTGCCTCCACCGCCACACTGTGGCTCCACACTCTGGTTTTGGCCCCGTGACTGCCCAAATGAGTGAAGTGTGCGGTGATTCTAAGATCGACGGCACTCATCTGCATGTCATACTGACTGACAGTATTATTTCTCTTCCCCAGCAGACTCCAAGGGCATTTAAATTAAAGGTACAGTGTTCTGCACTAATATTAAGTCTCTCTGAAGCCTAGAAACACCCTTTTTTAAGTTAAATTCACAGCGAATTTATTCGACTCGAATCGAATATTGTCCACGAATTCGCCGAATCAGTCGAATCGAATTTTTCATTTCTTCGCTCATCTCTAGTCGTGATGGCCATTTTACTCCAACGGTATTTTGGTCTCCTTTATCGGTATATTGAGAGTTGGGGGGAGGGGGGTATTGAGTGAAAGAGATAGAGAGAGAGTTGTGTAGGGGATGGTTCAGTAGCTATGGTTTTAACTAGCACATCTCTTCTACACTAGTCATGTGACCCATTTTCAGCTGACAGCAGGCTTAAGTCTGCTGTTGGCTGACGTCACTCAGCCGGTCCAGGCTGGGGAGAGTCTGGAGCAGCACCTGGCTCAGCCTCTCAGCGATCTGCTGAGAGCCTAAACCACCCACTCCCTCTCCCCCCACAGCCAAGTGCTCCAGTGAGCGCAGGGGGAGCAGAGCAGAGAGCGGGGTGACTGACAGTTTTGCTCTCTGCTCACGGCAGCTGTGAGTTCTCACCCTTAGAGCTGATGGATGCTGCATCCACCTAGGTAAGTATAGTTTGGAAAAAAAAACAAAAACACTCACTTCTCTTTTAACCACTTGCCATCCAGAGGATATACCCCCCTTCCTAAACAGGCTATTTTTTGCGATACAGCACTGCGTTACTTTAACTGACAATTGTACGGTCATGCAACGCTGCATCCAAATGAAATTTAAGTCCTTTTTTCCCCACAAATAGAGCTTCTTTCGGTGGTATTTGATCGCCTTTGCGTTTTTTTTTTCTTGCGCTATAAAAAAAAAAGACCGACAATTTTGAGAAAAAAAATATATATTTTACTTTTTACTATTAAATATGTTTAGTAAAAAAAAAAATTAAAATCCAGTTTCATCATAAATTTAGGCCAAAATGTATTCTGCTACATGTCCTTGCTAAAAAGAAATCCCAATACATGTAAATTAATTGGTTTACATGAAAATCATAGTGTCTACAAATGGCGGTACAGATACTGGAATTTTCCTTTTATACTAGTAATGGTGGTAATCAGCGACTTATAGCGGGACTGCGGTGGGCATTCTGACACTGGAGGGGAACTAACTGTCACTGACATCCCCAGTGACATCAATACAGTGATCAGTGCTAATACAAAACATTGACACTATACTAATGACACTGGGCAGGAAGGGGTTAACATCTAGGGAGATCAAAGGGTTAACTGTGTGCTATTTTACAGCGTGCTGTGTGTGTGCTTTACTGTGTAAGCACATTGCTTTGTATGGCTCTGCTATGTAGAGCCATACAAAGCAACGTGCAAGCGCCGACAGGGGAGAGATCTGTACTGCTTACATACAGGTCTCTCTCCCATCGGTGATACACAGCCATCGCCGAGTGCCGGCAGGGAATCACATGACAGGTGAGGCCGCCAATGGCGGTGCGGGTAGGACGCGCACATGGTTCGCACACGTCCCCTACCAGGAAATGTAAAATCATGTATACATGATTTTGTGCACCCCTGCCATCCTGTATCAGTATTTCTGCTATAGGGCGGTGGGAAAGCGGTTAAAAGAAACAGCTTGAAGAATTAAGACATACACATAAAAGAGAGAAACAGAACAAGTCCAAGCAGCTTTCCTTAGTTGTATTGAGTTTCATGATCCAATGAAGAGAGAAAATACCACTCAGGTAAACGGTCAGCATCAAACTAAAACAGGTGTGGACCTTGGCTTGCCACCACGCACACATGCAAATGAGAAGAAGGGTTGGCTACACACTGGAGGAATGATGAAAAAAGTGCAAATAATTTTCTAATCCATAGAAGGACACTAAAAGCACCAGGACAGAGGCATGGCTGTTAACGCGTATCACACGATCATGTGCTTAGTCTTCTATGGATTAATAAATTATTTGCACTTGTTTCATCATTCCTTCAGTGTGTGGCCAACTCTTCTTCTCATTTGCATGAGTGTCATGAACATACCCCAGAATTTCACATCTCTACCCCAGTGATTTGACATTACTTCACACCTTGGGCCATGCAACTTTATCAATTAATTTATGTCTCAGATTTTAGGACAACATATTGATTGGATTATTTAATCAGAACAGGGTGGCTTCACAAATTTTGACATCTCCTATCCTGTTCTCATCAATCAACATCTGTGTGGACATGGCCTATGGTGATTTAATTAAGGTGACTGTGTTACTCATGTAACTTTAAATGCTGGGGTGTATTCCTGTCACTCAATAGAACCAAAGAAGCTGCTTGGATAAGCACCCAAACAGCATCAACATTACAGAACAAGTTCAGCTGAATGTGCTTAGGTCCGGTTTACACCACACGCAGTCCAGTGTGTTTTTTCTGCATCAAAAACAAATGGATAGTAGGTTATATGGTTTCCAATGGCATAGCCTGCATCAGTACTGTCAGTTCCAGTGCATTCCAGAAAAAAGTAGAACATGCTGCAATTTTTCTGCAGTAAACTGTAGTGCAATGCAACAAAAACACATCTGAACGCACATGTTCTTATTTAAGGTGAGGGAAAAAGAGGGGAAAAATGCACTGGAGCACATCAAAAACAAACCAGAATGCATCAAACATGCGTCAAGAATGCACATGCAGAAACACATCCGAAACGCATCCAGACTGCGTTTCTATGGTATGAACCGGCCTTTAAAGCGGAACTTTACCTATAACTACTTGATGAGAAATAATATTATTTAGCACGTAACATACAGTACATTTCACATTGATAATTATGCTACCAAAATTAGTGTGTGCTGTAAATTGCCCCAAGCATTGTTGTTGTTTCTTCTTGCCAGAGGCTTCCATTTTGCTGAAGCCCAGAGCCCCTGAGCAGCAGTAAATCTTTAGGCTGTCAGCAGATCGGCATCTATATTTCCAGCACAGTGCCAAAAAATAGAGAGCATCAGAGCATGTGCAGATCACGGTGAGACACTGAATTATTGGATTTTAAACAGTATAGGCACTTATTTTTAATCTTTTACACATCTATACCTGCAAAATGGGCCAGCCTGAAGTTATCTAACAGGACTTAATTTTGTGACTAAAGTTCCGCTTTAACTATTACTAGCTATACCATGACCTAGATAAATAAGAACTTTCACAGAGACACAGATACATAGACAAGCAGGCATTAGCCAATTCAATGAATATAGAATAACAGCTTATAGATGGTTTGGGTGGATAGACAGACTGGCAATGTGATATGTTGGACAGAAAAATTAGACAAATCAAATCTTAATCCTACATCACAGGACACAATTAACAATGGTTAATTCTTAGATCATTGAGTTATGCTCCACCTCCGGTTGTTTAGATTGTGGAAAAGTTTCACAGTCATGTATAACTGCTCCCACATTAGCATTGCCTTCCTTTTTTTTTTGCCAGTGATGAGCATATCTCTTTCTGCTGAGAGAGTTTCACCTTTTTAAGTGCTATTTGACCCTTCTAGCAAGTTTGCATCCAGCTGCGGAACCTTGGTGCTCTTGAGAAGTAGCATTCAACTGGATTGGTCTCTATGTACTTCAGTCCCTAGAGGGACAGTATCCACACCTCAAGGAGAAGAACAGGGATGGCCTGTAAGCTACTGTATACACTGGACCCCATGGAAAAAAGCTCAACTGCTGCAGTGGAGCCCAATCCTTGAAACCTCGTGGGGTATGCCTAACCTGTAAAGGTGAAGATTGAGCTGCTACTCACTCTGTCAATAATTTCCTAGTAGATAAGGCCCCTGGTGCTTTGTTCCTGCCTGTGGGATCACGGGTGCGGTCTTGGGGGACTCCCCTGTTGCATTCAGGAGTGGAGAGAGTGGCCGGTAGTGGTGCCTCACCATGGTGCCAATTTCTTGTGTAGATGACGTTTTGTGTAGTCTGTTCATGTGCAGACTGACTTGGCTACTGCACAGGTGTGGCCCTTTTGGATGTAGTACACTGGCCACAATGGATGCCACCCTGCCAGCTCCCTCAGAAGTATTTAGCACAGGCCACTCTGTGACCTTGGGACCTTGGGCCTCGTGGTGGGACACTGGAAGCCCACCTCTCCCCTCTGTATCCTGTATGCACACAGGGTTAGTTTGGGAACCCACACCTACATGTCAAATTAGGACACAGCCAATGTATCCATGTAGCCACATTTCCCAATAGACAACAACGGGACACTGGCAGCAGGATCCACACAACACCTGTGCATCCCTATGCTGGTAAAAGATAGCCCTGCATGGGCCACACATCTATTTACCCCATGTGAACAGGACCTTATCCTATAAGAAACCATTCCTTGTGCTTCACAGAAAAGGTTGTTTTGAGACCTCAAACTTCCTTTCTGTCCAAGGTGGTGTTGGCATTTCATTTAATTCAAGATGTTGGGGTTAATTTGCTAAATGTAAATATACTGTGCACTGCAAGTACAGTTGCTTTATATCCGAGGGGAAGCTCTGAAATGAGGCGAAGCTCTGCTGATTTCTTTCATCCATGTGCAAGCAAAAATGCTGGGTTTTTTTTAGTTGCATGTTCCCCTCAGATCTAGAGCAACTGCACCTGGAGTGCACTTCCAAGTGCTCTTGGACTGCACTTGCAGTGCACAGCCTATTTGTCTTTAGTAAATCAACCCAATAGTGTTTCCTTCTGCTGTTTTTATTTTACTTGCATGTTCCCCTCAGATCTAGAGCAACTGGACTTGGAGTACACTTGCAGTGCACAGCCTATTTTCCTTTAGTAAATCAACCCCATAGTGTTTCCTTCTTATTGTCTGACTCCTAATCATCCAAGGGAGATTTCTCTCCACTGTTTGGATCCAGTTAGAACTACACAAGTCTATCTTACAGCCACTCTTTGGCAATCTGATCCCTGTTTGTGTTGCCTGAGGGATCCCAAAGGGACAGGCTGCTTCTGAAGCCACAATTTCTAGTTGGATTTGTCAACTCGTTACTCAGGTGTACAACCTGAGAAGGAAGGACAGTCCATTGGAAGTGTTGGTGCTTAACAGGCTTTTCAGCATCAGGCCTTGGTCTCTCAGGTCTGTAAGGCTACACACATTTGCTAAGTTTTACCAGGTGGATGTTCAGGCCTTGGCAGATACCAGCCATGGATGGAAATTCTTCTAGAGGGCCCTGTAGGGGCCATGGCTGTTTGTCCTCTTTTTCTACTTTTAAGGAAGTTCTTTTGGTTGACCTGTTGGCCATTGTTTGCTGTTGCCCATCTTCATGGGATTGCTTTTGGATGTTCCAATATTCAAATTATTAACCATTCCTGTCCTGTTAACTTGTTAACTATTAACCATTTATTAATCCCGTGTACAATTAAGAAAATACAATTTGTAACTTAGCTTTAAAGTCCCTTTCTTGGAGTATTTCACGAGACAAAAGTCCCTCCCCTCTTTTTCACTCCGATATTGCTTGCTGACAAAATAGAGGTAATGCTGAGAGAAGGAGTTATGCAGGGCTCAGTTAAGCTTTGTTATTTGCTAGTGTCCAACCACCTGGAAGTGGAGCATAACAAAATGGTGTAAGAATAAACCATGCCTGCGTCTTGTGATGTACTCCTCGAAAATGATTTAGAAGTAGTTGTTACACTTTTCTTTACTCTGTTTATATACTATTCGTTTATATCATAGATGCGAATTATAAATGTATATTTACATTGTCCTTTGTACTATTTTAACAAAAGCATATTAAATCATGATGTCCTAGCTGATTGTAAGTTTTATTGTTATTTAGTCCCATTACTGAAACACAGCTGCAAAGTGAACTTATTGTAAATCGACACTATCTTTGTTTGAAATCTGCATCCTAGGCTTCTAGGTCTATCGCTGTGCACAAGGAAACTTGCTTTAAATGCACACTTCCTTTAGAAAATTGTTAACATCTGGACCTGAGGGAAAAACAAAAGCACTTTTATTCTTTTCAATCAAGCCCTGATGTAAGATGAGAGGGCCGCCCTTTTCAGTACCCATATTTAATCAGTCACAGGCTCTCCGCATAAACTTCATTCCTTCGTTTAGAGGGGCTGTATAAGCAAGTAGGTTAGTCTGTCTTTCCATTTATATTTTTCTTACCTGTATATAGCATTCAATTTGGGTTTGGGAATAGTTAAAAAAAAGTTATAAATAACAATGATTTCCCACATATAGTATAGATGTTATAAGTGAGCAGTGATAGGAACGTTGGGGGTAAAAAGAACAATAGAACTTTTGTAGCCTCCCACAGTCTTTTTCTCAAAGTCTATCAATGCCCTGAAATCAGTAACACTACATATACTGAATAGGCTAACAAGATAAGCCTCTCTGACTTAATTAAGCACAAAGTGATCTCTGACCTCCATCAACCAAGTAGAAGTTAAACATGGGTCTATTGTACCACCCTAAACATTTGTCATCAGTATTATCAACTTCAATTGTAACTGCATCTCATTATTATAGTTAATGCAAGTGTAGTCTATGAATGTATTCAGCCAACATAAAGCAAAAATACTTGTCAGTAAAATCAAATCTAAGTAATAAAAAAAATCTGATAACTCTTTACAGCCTGAAAAATTAAAACAAAAACAGTCATCAGTACCACATTTAATGCATTAATGGTGGAATATCCAAAAGTAATCACTCTTAAATGCATTTGTCTGCAAATGTATGTAAATGAAACCAAAATGTATTCTTAACCACTTGTAGACCAAGCCTTTTCTGGCACTTTTTGTTTACATATAAGAATAATTTTTTTGGTAGAAAATGTCTTAGAACCCCCAACCATTATATATTTTTAAAGCAGAGGCGCTAGAGAATAAATTGTTGAATTTTGCAATTTTTTATGTCGCACGGTATTTGCGCACAGTTTTTTAAACGTAATGTTTTGGGAAAAAATTACCTTTTTTAAAATTTTAATGCTAAAAAAAATACATAACCCAATTTTTTTGTAAAACATAAAAGATTATGTTACACCGAGTAAATAGATACCAAACATGCCATGCTTTAAAACTGTGCATGCCTGTGCAGTGGCGACAAACAACATACATTTTACTATCCATGGGTGATGATTTAAAAGCCTTTACAGATTACCCCTTTAGATTTATAGAGGATGTCTGGTGCTAGAATTACTGCCCATAATCTGACGTTCGCGATGATACTTCACTTGTGTGGGATGATTGCTGTTTGCATGCATGTGAGACTGTCGCATACATTCGCCTTTGTACGCAAGCACGGGGGAACGGGGGCATTTTAATGCTTTTTTAAATAATTGTTTTTTACACTGTCACTTGAAAAAATAATTTTTTTATCTCTTTTATTGCTGTCACAAGGAATGTAAGCATCCCTTGTGACAGCAATAAGCATGTGACAGGTAGTCTTTATGGAGAGATCTGGGGTCACTAAGACCCCAAATCTTTCCTCTGCCCTTAAAAGCCTTTAATCACACCAAAATCGGTGTGATCAAATGCTTTTCTTTTTTAAAAATGGCACCATTTATATCCAAGTAAACCGGAAGTGATACCATCACTTTCAGGTTACTATATCATAGAGTCAAGCAAAGCCAATCTGGTATTTGGCCAATCTGGAAGCATCGGCTGGTTGATTGGGACTCCCGGTGGGGCAGGAGATCCCGTTAAAGGTGGAGGGGGGGAGCCCCCTCCCACTGCTTGTAATAGCAATCAAGAAGCTAGTTAGACCGTTGGCTCTAAAAACCTGGACCAGGATGATGCTTGCAGCTGCAGACATCATCCCGGTATAAATACTCAAACTCCAGCGACATATGGGTACGTTGTTGGAGCTCAAGTTGTTTTTAGAAATTTATAGTGTTTCCTACTAACAATTTTAAATATGCATCATGTTATAAATTAAAAATGCATTTATTGTTATTCACATAAAGTGGACATACTGCTTATGCTTAAATATGTCTTTATTACTACTGGTGGCTACCACTTTGGGCATGCTAAAAAAACTAGACTTTTGGGAAAGATGAGTGACTCAGAGGAGGGTCACCCCCTTCTCAATCATAGTTAAAGCAGGCTGCGAAAAAGTATATAAGCAATGCATTTCTTTGGGTTCTTGGTATTTTTTGGGAGGAAAGTCCAGCATCATCTACAAACCCTCATTGTTTCACCCTGTATTTAATTTTTATCTAGGGAAAGAAAAATATTTTACATATAAATAAGAGATGATAGTTAAGCACAATAGTTTTGGGTCAATGTAATTTTTTAAGTACTTGTAATTCTAGAAATAAACCCACATTTATCACTGACTTTTCCCTAATTTAAGATCTCCTTTAATTTCTCCCAGACTTGAGGCTTTGGTTGAAAATATGAAAGTATCCTACATTAGCAGACAGCTGGGTGGATTGTAGCCTCCAAACATTTAACACATACAGTTTAACTGTAATTGAAAAAACAGAGAATGTAAACAACATATCCGGTTATGGGGCAAAAGGCAACATGAGTCTCCCATAGATATATTTGTTTTCTTTGGTTGACAACCAAATCATCTATATCTGAATGTAGCACATAGAACTAAATTAAGTATCATCCCAACTGTTTTGTGTTCAAACAGAAATCCAGACCTCCCAGTGTCAAAACATTGCGTTATATTTTGAATTTCATAGTTCAATTAGAATTTTGAAATATATTTCATAAAATTGCTTATCTGAGAATGAACTGACATCTGAGGACTTATTTATGTATTTCAGTTTTACAAGAATGCAAAAGATTGGTGGCTGTTTGGCTTCTATTTCTGTGTACCCCTGGCATGTACTGGAATTTTCTATACACTAATGACATGTGAGATGTTACACCAGAGGAAGGGAAGTCTACGCATAGCATTGAGTGAGCACCTAAAACAGGTATGTAAAAACTAGACAGTGTTGTATCAGTTTAGTTAAATTAAGATTGGATTGCTCTTTGCCATTTTAGACAGCGCCATGAAGGTCGAGCTGTACAGCTTCAGCGGTTACAAGATTTACCCGGGTCATGCCCAACAGTACGTTAGGATTGACGGCAAGGTATTGGAGTTCCTGAATGCAAAATGTGAAACTGCCTTCCTTTCCAAGAGGAGCCCTTGACAAAGCAACTAGACTGGACTATACAGACGCACGCACAAGAAAAAGCAGTTGGAAGAAGTCCAGAAAAAGCGTACGCGCCATGCAGTGAAGTTCCAGAGGGCTATTACTGGTGCTTCTCTGGCTGAAATTATGGCAAAGAGAAACCAGAATCCTGAAGTGCGAAAGGCTCAGCGGGAACAAGCAATTAGGGCTGCCAAAGAGACAAAAAAAGCTAAGAAGTTTACCAAAAAAGGGTGTTCCTGCTAAGGCTTCAGCAAAGCCTGCACCCAAGCAGAAGATTGCCAAGCCAGTAAAGATGCAGGCTCCCCGTGTTGGAGGAAAACACTAAACATGTTCCTATTGGATGTGTTAATAAATTACTATTTTGAAAAAAAAAATAAGATTAGAATAATTATCACTTTGTATTTGATCTCACTCTCCGTATTCCATATTTCAGACATCCTTTGACAAGAATCTGTCAAAAAAGTATATGGGCAAGCCTATATTTTTCAAAGCTTCCTATGCTTATTCACTCCACTTTATCTTTGGAAGAAGCCATGGTTGTTACATATGTCTTTGTATTTTCATCTCTGTTACATGGGGGCTGGGGAGATTGATAGCTACCAAAAAAAAAAGATAAGATTGTGCTTTCAGCTCACAGGAAGTGGCAAGGACACAGCATTTCTGGCAAGATCAGATTTTTTCTGCACTTGTTGAAAATGTTCTTAGCCAAAAAAAACAGTGCAGCCACTACATCTATGGAGTGGTAAACTGCAATATATAACATTTTTGTTCTTGGGTTTTGATAGCCTTTCAGGGATTTTACAATGCATTACAATCCATTTTCTAAACGTTTTTGTTTATTTATTTTATTACAAGTATTTAGACATGCACAAGCTGAAAAATTCAGTCACATACCCTGAACATGGAGGGGTGCTCTAGGGGGAGGGAGGCTTCCAACACCTTAGCCCCAAATTGATGAGGACAAGGGCAGTGCTTGTGGGAGTGCTGGGGTGACTTATCATAATCTGGAAGCCCCCTTTAACAAGACGGACCCCGCATCTCGTTCCCCCCAAGTGAATGAGTATGGGGTACATAGTAGTCCTACTCACTCACCAAAAAAGTGTCAAAAGTAAGTAAAAATGCAGAGACAGTTTTTGACAAGTCTTTTATTAAAAAACTCAAAACAAAAGTACCCCAAAGTAGATATAATGTCAAACACAATGAACATTGACCAGCAGCAAAACGAAACGCTGCTTGCCACTGGGTGACCTCATCCCTATGTTTACCCGTCATTCGGTGAGTGTCTCTCCACAGGAAATGTCACTCACTGAATGATAGGTAAACATAAGGGCAGGGTCACCCGATCTGCCTCCCCCAAAGCACCCCCCATGTGGACATGTGACCTGGTATGGTTCAGTCAGCAGGGAAGGGAGCTCACTCATCCCCCCTTTCCTGGCCTGCTAGGCTGCATGCTCAGATAAGCGTCTGGTATTAATTTTTTTTTTTTTTTGGGGGGGGTTCCTTGGTTTTTTTTTTAATTAAATTTTGGCCTGGGGTTCCCCTTAAATTCCTTACCAAAACTAAGGGTCTAGTATTGATTTTGGGGGGGACCCCACACCATCTATTTTATTGTTGGTGTGGGGTTCCTCTCAAAATCCAAATCAGACCCGAAGGACCTGGTAGGGATTGGGGGACCCCCACACTGGTTTTTATTTTATTTTTTTTTTAACTGCCACTTGTTTTGTTTAAATTCTGCTGACAGCAGATGAGTCATGGTTGTTAAGGACGCAGCAGTCACCCACTCCTTAAAAAACAGCTATTATTCACAATGAATTTGAATGATATCAAATATATTTGAAAATGTGATATCATTCGAACGAACAAATGCATTTGTTATTTTTCATTAGAACTTTTTTCGGATTCATTGCCATTGATTTCTATGTCCATTCAGAAATTCGGATATATCCGAATCTCTGAAAATTACATTTTCATCTGAAAAACAAATCAAAATGAAACAAATTGCACATGTGTACAGGTATTTATATAGCAACAACAATGTACTTTAATACTGATTTTACTGTCCAATTTCTATGTGTTTTCCAGAAGGAGGGAACTTCTATACAGCTCTATATATTTAAATACAAGGACTGCATGTTTTTTGCTACACCATATTTTTTTCTTTTTTTATAACCTGCAGCAAGCAGATTTCTTTAAAACAGAGTGTACAAAAAAGTGACCAAATTGGTCAGAATTAGCAATATGGAAGGCTTTGATAGACAATATGGGCAGTCAGCTTCATGCAAAAAAAAAAAAGCATACTTTTGTGAATATGTAGATTGTCTGCATAATTAATTTAACTGTAAGATTGAATAGCATCAAACAATATTAAAGGCTGGAGTTTCAAGGATGTCATGTAATATGTACAATGTTTTCACAGCGCCGTGAGGTTGCAAAGACTGTGTTTTGCCTGGTTGTGATATTTGCCCTGTGTTGGTTTCCTCTGCATCTGAGCAGAATTATCAAGAAGACCGTGTACAATGAGCAGGATTCTGGACGCTGTGAGTTTCTAAGGTAATCTGCAGTTTTTGAAAGACCGAATCTACTCTAGTCTATTGTGCATAGCCCTACTCTAAGTATAATGTGTTGTATAGACAGCATGGCAATACATAGCTATAGAATTGGAAAATAGAGAGGTTTATTTACTGAATGCAACTAGGCTGTTCATTTGCAAGTGAATTTTGCCTTAGCTTAGTGAGCGTGCTGAAATTGCACATTGCAAAGTATGCCCAATCACATGCAGGGAAAGTTTAAAAAACAAAAAAAGCAGTATTTTTGCTTGCACATGATTAGATGATGGAAGTCAATAGAGCTTCACCTGATTTGCTAACCTCTGGTGAAAATTCCCTTGGAAAATGCAACTTCCCTTGCAAAGTGTACAGTCTATTTGGCTGTAGTAAATTAACCCCATATTTTCATCAAAAGTTTTTTGTTTGCTTTTTTTTATTTATTACCTATATCATACTTTGCCAGTATTGGGTGAACACAGTATTTTGTAACATGCTTCTGTGGCTGCTTTTACAGTTAATATCTTGATATCTAAGATGAAAGCAACACTTATATATATAAAAAACTGGCTCATGTAGCCTAATTTTTTTCTTTACAAAAGTTTTTTAAAATGTAACCATGTTCTGTTATTCTAAGGGCTCATGTACACTGCAGCTGATAAACTCACGTTTAGGAGCTGTTCTGCATTTTTTTCTGCAGCCCCTGAACTCACCCTAATGTTTTCCTATGTGTCCATGTACTCATCTTCATTTACAGTCGTTTACAGGCATTTGAGTTTACAGTCGTTTTTTTGAACGCAGAAAACTTGCGTTCAACAGTTGATTTTATCAGTGTTTTCAAACGCAAAACGCTTGTAAATGCGGCTAAACACGGCAAATCGCATTTATAAGCATTTGCGTCTGAAATTTTTTTTTTAACTCTTCTAGTTCCCAATGCTGTCCAGAGCCTTTTTTCCTCATGAAAAATGCATAGAAAGTGTTTTCAAGGTACTGGGATGGACAAAACACTGAACACAGGATGTTCCCACCAAGCTTGTCACACATTGTAATGACTAATTCACACCTCAGACCTCTCCCACCCTTGGAAACAAAAGATATGTTAATGACCATTCACACCTCAAATTCCTCATAAACACCCCCTGCCAGGTGGACTTAATGACTCACTCCACCAGACAACTTTCCCACTCTTGGAAACAAAAGAAATGTTAATGAGCAACTCACACCTAAGCTAATTTCAACACGTACTGCTGTCTCTGCTTCTACTCTCTGTATTTCAATGAAACAGTCTAAAATAGTTAATAATTTACCACTTTTCAGTGGATTCTGGGCATTTGTGAGGTTCTCCTGTGCTTATCTTTAAAAAACGCTTCTAAACGCAAACGCGCATAAACACATTATGCAAATGCGGCAAAACAGACGTTTTTTAACCTTTTTTAACCTGGACGTTTTCCAGCAGTCAGTTTCCATCGTTCAGAAGTGTCCCGTGTACATGGGGCCTACAAGTTTTGCTTGTACATGACTGGATGATGGAAGTCAGCAGAGCTTCCCCTAATTTAATAAGCTTCAGAGAGACTGCACTTGCAGAGAGAAATTGCTCTTGCAAAGTGCACAGTCTAGTATATCAATCCCAGTAGCTACTGCATGCAATCTATTTTTGCACTTTGACTTTAAATAAACCCAAATGCTTAGCTTGGTTTTCAAAAATGACCTACAGAGCTGTTTCTGCCCAAACAGGTATCATCACAGTAAAAATAAGTTACACGTGAATCTATACTCAGACACCACAGGAGTGTATGCATAAATCATAGAATTACAGCAATATGGTGGAGTCCCATTGGACTGACTCCTTTTAAAATGTTTAAATGTGTTATTCAAATAATGAAGTTAAACAGATGGGATGTATTACAGGATAATACTGTCTGTTTCATTCCGAGTAAGATATGATTCGTAGTGGTGTGTTTTGGGTTACATCAATGTCTGTCTCCAAATGTTCTGTACTGAGACCTTAGCTAATTATATTAAGATGCAATACCAAAAATTCAGAGAGACAACAGTTTAATTGTTTTTTCTTTTGATATTTAGCTTTCTGCTGGTTATGGATTTTATCAGCATTAACTTGGCAGCATTAAACTCTTGTATTAATCCAATTGCGCTCTACTTCGTAAGCAAGAAGTTTAAAAATTGTTTCCAGGTAAGAAACTGTTCAGTGTCTGTAAAATAGTCTGTCCAAACTGGGAATTTTTCTCACGAAGTGACTGTAGATGAGTGTGCTTGTTCTCAGAAAACACTGATATGTGAATATCAATATAGCAATTATTTTACCTGCAAAAAATGTGCATTTATTATTTTTTATTAAAAGGTGAACTTATCCTTTAAGTTCTATAACAAATTGTCAGCATGAATAATATGAATTATGGGTTGCGTTCAATAGTCAATGGTGCATTTATTTATTGGTAATATGGAATGCTTTCGTAGATGATTGTAAACTGTCTCTGCAAAAAAAGGACAGTTTTATCATACTGTAGATAAGGGGTGTCAAACTGGCGGCCCTCCAGCTGTTGCAAAACTACAAGTCCCATCATGCCTCTGTCTCTGGGAGTCATGCTTGTAACTGTTAATCTTGCAATGCCTCATGGGACTTGTAGTTTGGCAACAGCTGGAGGCCACCAGTTTGACACCTGTGCTGTAGATACTTTAAACACCTTAGCTTTTATGGCGGCCAGCTAATGGTATGCCAGAACCCTTGTTATCTTACTCCGTCTCTTGTTTTGAGTTTATACTATATTTAACAAAAACCATGTAAATTAAAGAATGGACCATCATTCAAGCATAGGGTATTTTTTATTGGAAATGTGCTATAAACCTTTGACTACTGACAGGCTCCCCACCAACCACAATTTGTGTCATTGGTGGCAGAGGATAAATGTGAATGTTATTTAATTTATAAATACTTATGTATTATATAATTATGTAGATATATACGGATCAAGGTAACCTTTTTTTTTTATTCTAGTCGTGTCTGTGCTGCTGTTGTCAATCAAAGACCCTGACAAGCACATCCCCCATGATTGTGACCAGTATGCAGTGGAAAAATCATGACCAAAACTACTACATTGCAGACAGGAGTATTCACAAGGACAGCCTCAACTAGCCACATTCTTCAGGACAACAAGACTATGAACCACGCAATAAAAGTGGTTACTTTCTACAAAGGAACAAACTTGTCTTGTAAATGAAGAAAAGTAAATGCCCAGGCAATGCTGGATGCACCGTTCCATTTTAGAGATTTACTGGACAACAGTCAAATCTAAGCTGCAAGCTTCTCCATTGGCTGTAATACAGTCTTTTATGTCTAATGCTCGGCAGCGTGAGCCGTTGGACCAATGATGTTCTACAGACTTCTAGGTGGTGATGGAATGTACAATGCTATACTGACACACAACCACTTTTTCTGTCAGTGTTGAAGATCATCAAATAATCTAGAACCAGTCTTTGTTGAACTGAGTGCTGGCAGCTTCTACTTATCATGTTTCCAAATAATATTGAATGTACTGCTCTCCCTACTGTCTGCAGGGGGTGAAAAAGCAAACAGTATTTCTATGGAGTTATTATATAAACCTATAATTTCTTTGTATATAACAATTTTTATTTAACATATATAAATATGTATATTTTTTAAATGGAAATCATAGAGGATCGTGAGATATTGTATAATAGCATGTGTTGTACTGGCATTTTTCTGGCACACTAAAATATTAGGCATAAGATATGCATTTTACAGCACTTCAGTATTCAGAGACTTTCCATCTATGTGCAAAAAGGTGGGGTTTTTTCAAGCATGGCAAAGAACACATTAAAATGTGTTACTGACAAAGGTGATTTTGTTCAGCAAGGTGTTATGCATAATTGATCATTTTTACTGGTCAGATGGCATATATTTGTCATCAAAATGAAAAAAAGAGTTATAAAACTTCTCAATTACAAATTCTTGCTGAAAATTGTTCATTTCTAACTCCTTTAACTATAGTACATAAAAGACCTTTACTGAAGTCAGTAAATTATTTATTTTCCATTGTAATGAGTAGGAAACACAGCTGAAAGAAATTAATATCAAGATGTTCTCCTTAATAACCAACCATATACTGCCTAGTATATTTCCATTTAAAGTTTGAAAGAAAAGCAAGTTGCCTAATGGTTGATAATGGTTGATCTGGGCAAGACCTTCTTTTTGAAATAATATGTGTTCATTAAAAAAATACACTCAAACCTTCAAAGAGGCTTTAAATCATGAGTTGCTGCCGATCTAAAAGAATCATAATCCAAATTTATCTTCTATGTCATTATGAAACATGTTTTAAGCAGCTTTTGGATACAGTTTGGAATTCAGTGTATCTTGGGATGATAGTTAGTTGATTATATAAACCCAGTCTAAATATTTAGTATTCCTAGAGTATACTTGTTTTGGGCTATCCCCCCTTCTTTTATCTAGTTAAAAGGTCCTGCTCAAACTAATAAAATGGTCTAACTCAGGAGTAAAGAATACTACCCCACCACCCCACACACCCACCCAATTATTACTGCATTCTAAAATAGTTTTAAAAAATGGTAAAAATCTAAAAATTACTTGTCCCACCCCTTAAGGTAAGCTCATCTAGGGGGCTACGAAATAATGATTCAAAATATGATTCATAATGGTACTGGAGAGATGTATTTTCATGCTGCTCCACTTTCTAATTGATCAAAAACAGCATAATTGGCCTTCTACCAGTTCACTGGAACTACTGATCACAGGGAAGCAATTTACCTACCCAAACAGGGTTGCCTGGGTGCTCTAGAAGAAAACTTTTTGATGTCACCTTACAGCAGATAAGGTTTGCACAGATGGATTATATTTGTTCATTCAAATAATAAAATATGAATTTTGTTCATCACACTAACACATAACATAAATGTACTGAAGTACCAACAAGCTGTGCCTGGCTGCAATGCAAGTAATTTGTTTTAAGTATCATTCTGTACAAATTTTGCCATCCAGTTTCAGATTACGTTTAGTTAATGCACCCTACCGCCCACTCTAATTAGGAGCAGATTTGTGTCCCGTCAGGGAGGCAATACTGTTTTTGCTATTGGTAAAGGGTATTTCACATGTTTCCTATTAAATCCAAAGTGTATTTACAGCTATATGCGCATATTAACCTGTGCTTTAGGGATGAAATTTTGCAGCTGCCTAATCAAGGAGGAAGGTTTTTTGACAGATCCCCACAAATGATATTTCAAAGTGAAAATCAGCACAAAAGTTCCATCCTAAGGGTTATTGGTGAGCAGGACCACAGTGTTCATAGAATTTATGTAAACATTTTCTACTGTGATTTATGGATGTTTTCCAATGTGGGTACATTTTCACAGCACATATTCTTGATTTAATTCTCTACACTGTTTCCATATTTTCTAACATTATAACAGAAACTTAGATGTTAGTAGTATCTTTGCTTTTTAATGATAGTTTAGACAGATATTGGCAGGGCTACAATGTATTCTGATCGAGCTTGTACAAATGTGGGCATTTTTTCATATACTATGTATACAGTACATGTGTGTGGAGTCGAAAACCCCTTTGTAACTGGATAACTTCCCTTTCATTTTACTAAAATAATACATATTTCATTAAACTACATGTCTCTTTGAAATGAAAGCAGAGGCGGACTGACCATTTGGAAACTCGGGCACTGTCCGAGGGCCCGGGGTCACTAGGGGGCCCCATGAGATGCCCCTGGTACCTTTTTCATAGGCTTTTTTGAGTTTGGGCAAGGACACAGGGGCCCCATGATCCCCTATTGCCCGGGGGCCCCATGATTTGTAAGTCCGCCCCTGCTACAGAGGTGCTGAGAAGAGGAGTTTCAGGGGGTGGAGTCAGTACAGGAATCACTGCTTGCAGGCAGCAAGGTACCATGGGATATGTAGTCTTTGGAAATTGAGGGGAAGCTGCAAAGCATATAGGGAAACCAGAAAGTTGTGGAAAGAGACAGCCAGGAGTTGTCAGTCCGCCCCTGAATGAAAGATACCTGTTAAAGTCGAACTCCTGGCTCACTCTTAGCTATAAGAAAAATTAATAATAGCGCCTATGGTCAAAATTGTATAACTTACTAATAGTGTACCAGCTGCAAAAAAAACACCATATATAAAGTGTACCAATTAATAAATAATTTGCGCTAGTAAATATATATAAATATATGTAAAGAAATCATCAAATCATAAGTCCAGAAAAATATATATATACCAATACCACAGAAAAAACTTAGCTATGATAGCTTCCCAATATACATGGAATAGATAGTGCTGAAATAAATGGTACTTTTTCTATGAAACAACCGACAACATTGCTTTTTAACATGTTGAATATATTGACATCCCTACTGTCTGAAACAAGGTACTGTATATTTTATGGCATACTAGAAAAACAAAAACAGAAGGCGCACAGGCCTTGTGCATTACCTTTACAAATCCTTTTAATGAAGACATAAAACAGTTGTGTACTAACAAACAGCATATGATATCAAGCTCATCAATCTCCACAGTGTTCCGTATTGTCTGGTCCACAGCACCAATCCCAACATGGGGATGACACTTCAAATGGCTGACGCGTTTCAAGGGCAGGTATCCTCTTTCTCAGTGTGAAATTATACTCATCCATAGAGACTATATATTGTGGAGATTGATGAGCTTGATATCATATGTTGTTTTGAGTACACACCTGTTTTATTTCTTCAATAAAAAGATTTTTAAAGGTAATGTGTAAGGCTGGTGCGCCCTCTGTTTTTGTTTTTCTAGTGTTCCTTTTGGGTTTCCCCAGTCCTTAGGGGGCTACACGGTCTTACCTATCTTCCAGCTGTTGAAGATGTAAGGTTCACCATTGCCAGAACATCCACCTTGAGCTCAGTAGGGTGTTTTTTCTATTTGCATATTTTATGGCATGTTGACTTCAGTGCCAAGAACTGGTAACGTTCAGCATGTATCTCCTGTGCTGGAAAAGAATAAAAAACTAATTCTGCTCATTATATTCTGAGCCCTAATCTTAACCTAACTCTTGGGCCTGCTGATCAGGTGCGTTAAGTGCATCAATGTTACATTAATGTACATTGTGTTAAAGTGTAGGTTCCCTTATTTGCTTCCTTTTGGCCCATTAACCAGTTGCCCTCCGCCCTATAACAGAAATACTGCTACAGGGCGGCAGGGCTGCGCAAAGTCACATATATACACTTGATTTGCATTTACGGGTAGGGGGCGCGCTCATGCCACCCTACCTGCACCACCATTGGCAACTACGGATGTCAATCACTGGGTCCCGGCCAGAGATTCTCCACTGGCGCCACAGGTCTCTCTCCTGCCAGCAATAACAACAGAGAAATACGCAGCAGCATGTTTCTCAAGTGAAACACACACAGCACACATAATAAAACAGCACACAGTTAACCCTTTGATCGCCCCAGATGTTAACCCCTTCCTGCCCAGTGTCATTAGTACAGTGTCAGTGCTTTTTATTAGCACTGATCACTGTATTAGTGTCAGTGGGATGTCAGTGGCAGTTAGTCAGTTCACACCCAGTGTCAAAATGCCCACTGCAGTCCCGCTATAAGTTGCTGATCGCCACCATTACTAGTATAGAAAAAAAAATTCCAGTATATATACTGCCATTTGTAGATGCTATAGCTTTCATGTAAACCAATTAATTTACATGTATTGGGATTTTTTTTTGGCAAAGACATGTAGCAGAATACATTTTGGCCTAAATTTATGAAGAAATTAGATTTTAAAATTTTTTTTACTGGACATGTTTTATAGTAAAAAGTCCAAAATATTGTTTTTTTGTTCACAATTGTCAGTCTTTTTTGGTTTATAGTGCAAAAAATAAAAAATACACAGGTGATCAAATACCACCGAAAGAAAGCTCTATTTGTGGGAAAGAAAGGACATACATTTCATTTGGGTGCAACATTACATGACCGCGCAATTGTCAGGTAAAGTAACGCAGCGCTGTATCGCAAAAAATGGGCTGGTCAGGAAGGGGGGTAAATCCTCTGGAGGGTAAGTGGTTAAGTATACAATTGAAAGCATTTTATTATAGCTGTTCACTAAGAAAAAATTAATGTGAGCTGCAAAATCCTGTACTGTCGCCTCTGGATTGTTATCAGTTAGTATTGTTCCTTATTATCTCTTTGGACTACAAAAATTATGTTATGGCCACATTTAAGGTACAATGTAAAACATGGATGCATACACCATTCCTCTAAAACAAATATTCCCCCCATTTTTATTTTTAATGCAGCTTTGCCTGTCATCCATTCACTGGTATCACACATTGAAGATACTACAAGTCCCATCTTCTACCGGGTCAGAGGGACTGTGCAGAGTCACGCTGTAATTGCCTCCTTCCTCACTAATGTGTAGCCCAGCTGCATTTCCTCCAGATTCCTCTGTATGGACCTTAGGCTGGAGGTAAACATTGATGGAGCCACAGGCAAAAAGAATTGCACATTATTCATAAGATCAATGTTGATACATTTTAATCTAATAATTAAAGTGTTACTAAACCCACAACAGTAAAATAAGTCTGTATATGCAGTAAAGCATGCTTGTTATACTCACTGTGGAACATAAGGAGTTAATCCTCTACATTGTGTAAAAATTCTGTTTGATACTGACTTCTCTGATCCTCCCCTTCTTCCAATGCCCCCCTCTTATCTCCTGATGAGACATATCGTGTGGAGACACTCTGCACATGCTCAGTTAGGTGTGCATTGGTAGAGTGTTTTTTTTTTCTTGGGAGAGTGCATGTGATCAGTACAGGGCCAATCAGCACTGTCCAGACAGAGGTCAGGGGTCTTGCATCTTCTATAGCAGAAAGAAAACTCCTCCTACAAACTTTAACCAGTGCTCTGCTAAACACTGCTAGAAGTCACAAGATTTCTCTAACTGCTGATGAGAAAAGGTATTTAGCAGTTTATATTTACTGTTCTGTGTACTGTGGGAGACCAGATAGAGCGAATGCAGGGTCCTGGGTTTAGTAACACTTTAACCCTTGAAAGCCAGACCTTTACTTAAACCTTTACCTTTAAATTCAACTCCAGGCAAACAGCTAAATATAATATGAAATACATATACTGTATGGTAGCTGTTTCACCTGCCATATGATTTGTTTTTCTCTTCATCCAGTCCTGAGATATACACAGCTCTGCCGCACAGCACCACCCTATCTTGCAGGGCAGGAGGACTTGGTTGCTCTCTGCTGCAGGTAAGTAACACTTACAGGCCATGTCCATTCCCCTAGCCCATGAGGGGACAGTGAAAGGAGAAGCAGCACATTGGTGAGGTCACCTCTCTGTCACTCTGCTCTCTCCTCATATCAGTATGTCCTCTATTGACACATGAGGACTGCAACACAATTGATTGGTTCTTTGCACTGTTTCTCCCTCCCCTAGAGTGAGCTTTGCTCTACAAGGACTGCAAGAGGTCAATACCCAGGTACTTACAGTGCTTGTATTAAACATATATTTAATTATGCGTTAATGAATGCAGAGATGCTTTGGGTTCAGCTTTAAACCTAAATGTAATCTAAGAGCCAATATCCTGGGCGTGACTTATCAGCACCAAAAGTTGAATGCTACCAGTTTTGTGCTGAACAGAATAATATCAAACCTCCCTTTCCAAATACAACTGCTTCTATACTTTTACAGCTGTGAAGCACAACTTTCAAAACCCAACGTAAATGATGAGGGCTAGCCATTAGTATTCTCCATATATGTTACTGTTGCAGGCTAATTGATAAGATCATCTGTACATGTAAATTATACCATTTCTATTCATGCAGTTGTACAATAGAATTCTTTACATATTTAACATATAATCATGCCATTGGTATAACACAGTAAAAGCTAGCTATAAACATCACACAAGAATAACCTATCAATTAGGGTGGCCACTGCCGGCTTAACTTCCCAAGCAACACTTCAGTTGAAAACCATGAAACAATTGGGCCATTTATGACCTTCTCTAAGGATATGTACCTGTGGTCATAAGGGAGTCTTATTGCACAATTTGTTGAAAATCTTCAAACAAGTAGGCATCAGTTTTCTCTTTTCAGTGGTAGAGGTGAAGTACTATGTGCTGCTGTCACATGTTGGCAAAGAATGGAGGTGACATGAGTCTGAACACTTAAGCAATGCTGATTGACCCCGATGACCAGATGTCCTACCTGCTGTCATTTTCAGAGAGCCCTTTACCTATCTAAGGCCACTCTTAAGCCTGGTACATATGATGAGAATATTGGAAGAATGATCGTCAGTTTTTTTGTAGAGTTTTTTTGCATGCTAGTCTCATATCGAAAATGAAGAGATTATTAACATTACAAAAATTCTTGTATGACAGAATACAACTTTGTTTGTTTTGCAATACAACAAAATTGTATTGCAATGTATTCTTTCATTCCTTAGCATGCGTGGTCTTGCTCTTTCGATATGTTTCAGATGAATACTGTATTGATTAAACGAAATCGTACGATCTGGTATCGTACGCAAAAAATGTTCATGCTTGTCCCTTCAAATGATTTCAGATGAAAGCTGTGTACTAACAGTCAGTTTATCGTACGATCGTTTTGAAAGCGTTATTTTATGTCCCATTTTCTGATTGTGTGTACTAGGCTTGAGAGCATATGAGTTGACTTGTCAACAGAAACCCATTAAGTTTACTTTTAATTTTATACAAAACATAAACAAGCAATGCTGATTGGTCACAATGGAAAACAAATGTTGTAATTTTTAATGCTATGGTTTAGTGTACCGAGTAGATTTTATGACTGTTTGTCATAGATTACACTGGGGGTTATTTACTAAAATCCAGTGCAACTCTGCATAGAAACGAATCAGCTTCCAGGTTTTATTACCAAAGCTTACCTGAACAAGCATAAGTTAGAAGCTGATTGGCTACCATGCACAGCAGCACCAAATTCTGAGTGCTCCAGTTTTAGGCTCCATGTACACTGGGCGTTTTAATAATGCCGGTAGTGTTAGCCATGTAAATCACATTAAAAACGTACGTTTTTCACAGGTTTTTAGTATTTTTGCATTAGTGTTTAGCCACGTTTTGCAGAGTTTGCTAGCATTTTTTTACACATAGAAAAAAGTTTTGCTCATATAAAATGTCCAAAAATGCCAGCTTGCTGCGTTTTACTGTGTTTTGTCGTGTTTTGCCGTGTTTTTGAGCATTAGAGCATTTTTACAGCTAAGTCCTCATGTACACTTGATGTTTTTACAGTTGCTGTTTTTGGCTTTTGTCATTTTTTTCTACAGCTAGTAAACCCACCACCATGTTATCCTATGTTATCCTATGTGTCCATGCACACAGACTGTAATCAACGTTTTTTGGCTGGGACATTTTTTTCCTGGAAAAAAATCTCAGGACTAGTGGGTTTCTAGAGGAGTTTTTTAGCTGTAAAAATGCTCTAATGCTGAAAAATGCAGTAAAACGTTGCAAACCGGCATTTGTGGACTTTTTCTTACCCAAAAATATCATTTTTTTGGTTAAAAAACGCAAACACGGAAAAACGTAGGAAAACACAGCTAAACGCTGATGCAAAAATGCTAAAAAAAGCTGAAATACTCAAATTTTTAACGTGACTTTACACGGCTAACATTACCAGCGTTATCAAGATATCCGCTGTGCATGAGGACTTAAAAATTCCTCTAGAAACCCATTAGTTCTGGGTTTTTTTCCAGCCAAAAAACGCCCCTGCCAAAAAATGCTGATTAATGCCTATGTGTGCATGTACACATAGGATAACACGCTGGGGAGTTTCCTGGCTGTAGAAAAAAACGCCAAAAGCCAAAAACAGCAGCTGTAAAAACGTCCAGTATGCATGAGGACTTAATAATTTTACTCCACTGTTTTTCTCATGCTCCTAAATAGCATTTTGGTTTCTTAGAATCAAGGCCATGTGTCTAAAGCATGCATGTAAAAGTTATTGCAGTTAATCCTGACGTATCTAATATTGTTGTTTTCATTTGGTTACATTTCTATGCACTTATTTTGGAAATCTGAATATTTTAAATAACAAGAGGCATAAACCCACTGAACAATGTCTTAAATTCGGAAATGCATTTTTACGGACATCCGCCTTTTACCAAGCTATGCTCTTTAAAGTTTTGTTACTCCCTCAGAAATGGTTTATGTGCAAATTTGTTAAAATGTTGTAATGTGATCTTGTGGTAGTTCATGTTCATGTAATTAATGTACATACCTGTTTTATTAGTGTTTAATATAAATATAACATTTAGACAATGCTGTGTACTTATACTCAGGTGCATTTAAGTGTAGGAATCCAATCTATTTATTAGAGTCATTTTCTACCATGTATGTATATGTATCAAACTATAAGCTTCTATGTGAATCCTGCATGTTGGGATTCATTTAACAAAAAAGCAAATGTCTGAGCAGTATTGGTGTACTTAATGCTGAACTTGGGGCACCAACATTTGAATAGCTTCAGAAGGGTTATTATCAGGTTACCTCTGCTGTTTCACAACTCAGTGGTTCTTTTCTTCATACTGCCTAAGTTCTAGGCTTTTAGGTGGGCCAGATAGTACAGCCCCTGATGTACTTTTATCCCCAACACCAGTGCTGCAGGTATTATAGACACCAGTACTGATGTCATGTCTCGGCCCTGTTTGCACTTGCTTATTTACAAAGGGCATGACCGCAGTGTCATCATAGGGTGTGTTTTGTGAACGGCAAGCAAAGACATGACACCAACACTGGAGTCTATATCATACCTACAGTGCTGGCTTTGAGTGGGGCAGATGTACAGTTGGAGCTGTACTATCCAATGCAACTAAAAGCCTAGTATTTTAGGATATTTATAGAAAAATTCTGAATTAATACACAGCAAATTTAACCAGCTAACCCCTCTAAAGCTATTCAGTTGGTGGTGCCCAGACTTCAGCTTCAAACCTAATGGCAGATACTTGGTTATATATTTAGATTTCTGAGGTCCAAATGGCTGTAGTGGTTTTCTTTTTGTATACAAAGGCTCATGACCACCAAGGTGGTTATTATGATACATTTTATTATATTGTGTAACAAATCCAGTATACTTATATAGCTCATCAAGCCACGGGAAGGCTTACCTAGGTCTCTTTTGTTTTTTTGTATTTGATATACAAATCATTTTAACATTTTTTAATACTCTAAAACTACAAATAATTTAATTATTTGATGTTATCTTCTGAATCACATTCTTCTCTTTTTAAGGGAATTAGTTAAAAATATAAGAGATTTGGGCTAAAGTAAACAATATACATTTTTAACATGTCCAGTTTGATAAATGACTGTGTATGTTTCCATGAACCTGTGGTCTTTCAGAGAGTATTTTACTCGAATAAAATATTACAATATAGCCTGTGGCATGTTATTTTTAATCTGTTTGTTTTTTACTAATGTGGTTGTTTTTTAAAACAGAATTCCAAGGTCTGTTTTCAATTAAAATGTTTTTTCTGCTAAGCAATGCATTTGCTGCATTTCATTTTAGGTCTTTAAAGTTAACATTTAGGTTATCAGGCCTTTTAAATAAAAGGCAGTGTGCGGAGGACACTACCCAATAGCAGTCAATTCGATTTCATCATCTACAGTTTCCATTCTAGCGAAGTCAAATCTGATTGGCTGCCTAGAGTTACTCCACATTATAATTGCTCTTTAAATCCCCTAATACACAAACATTTGTTTGTCCAAATTCTTTAAAGCTCATCTCAGGGTAATAGAGATGGACATTTTTGCTTCTTACTTTGTGAAGTAAAAGGTCCTTGCTGGCACAGTTTCCAGGTGCAGGGGACCACTAACTCAGCACTGCAGATGTACCCAAGCGGACTGGTTCCCGACAGTCTTCTTGGGCTGATGGCACTGCTGCAAAATCCTCGCTGTGATCTTGAGTGGACCCCACAACTGGAAAGCCAATATGAAGTGTGCATACAGGATATCCGGAAAAGCCTTTGGTAAGCAGATGAAGAAAGAAGGCGTGGGATCGGAGCATCATATGAACATGGCTTCAGAAGAGTAAAAAGGGCAGTTACTGTACATATTATTTTTGTAACGCCAGAAATCTGTTGGAGGAGGAGGGGTGGATAGGGGGAGCAACCTAAAGGAAATTATAGTGTGTTTTTTTAATTATTATTGCAGGTACTTATATAGCGCCATCAATTTACACAGCGCTGCACATATATGTATTATACTTTCACATCAGTCCCTAACCCTCAAGGAGAGGTCCCTAACTCACATTCATACATACAAATACTCAGGGTCAATTAGGACAGGAGTCAATTAACCTACTAGCATGTCTTTGGAGTGTCGGAGGAAACCAGAGTACCCAGAAGAAACCCACGCAGGCACAGGGAGAACATGTAAACTCCAGGCCAGTGGTGCCATGGTTAGGATTCGAACCAACGACCCTAGTGCTGCCTGGTGGAAGTGCTAACATGAATGTAAACATCCAAAAGCTCTAAGACTGTTGCTGGGAACCACGATCTTGGATGTGATGCCAGCAGCCCTGCAGATTCAGAGCTGTCACTAAACTGACACTCTATAGCAGTGGGGCCCACTGTCGGGCCACGGCCTCACTCCTCCTAAGCCTCCAGCTAGCAGCAGAGCTCCTAACCTCCCACAGTGCATACCAGCTCCCATAGTTCCATTTAACCTCCCATGGTGGCCTGCAGTGCCCCTCAAACTCTCATGGTGCCCCAGGTCCTCTTGGACCCCTCAGTCCTTATAGTGTCCACCAACCTCCAAGAGTACCAGCCTCTCCCTAGCAGTATCCCATAGGGGTGCCTCCTGCCTCCCATATTGCCCTCAATAGTGTGCCAAAGTACCCCTCCAGCCCCCATAGTGCCCTCCAGCTTCCCATATTGGCCCTGAAATACCCCAATCCTCTTTGAGATATCCTTAGCTCCTTTCAAAAACCTCATCCCCTACAGGGCCACCAAGTCTGCTGCAGAGTCTCCTAATCTCTCCCAGAACCTTCATCCCCCCAAAATCACACACAGCCCGACCCAGAGCCTTCCAGACATGGTCTCTTTATGTCAGAACCTGGAAGAGGTTTATAAATAGCATGCTTGTTCAAGGTTAGTAACTTAGATGTTAATGCCATAAATAGCCAGGCAACTAGGATTCATAGAAGGTGATCAGCAGTCTATATACTGTATTTCTCTCACTACAAGTTTCCTTTAAGATTTTCTAAAATCTTGCAACTTCCATTCCTGTAATTTGCCAACTAATGAACATGTTCCTCTACGTTTTGCACTGAGGCAAATCTGGATCTGTGCCAAAACATTCATTCAGACATCAGGAAGACAAACACACCCTTCAATTAGGCTTACATTCTTTGGAATAAAAAATAAACATAAAATATATACTAAAGTGTATGATTTCCTCTTTAGCATCAACTGTATGGTTCTCACATGGTAAGATTTTACTTAAACTTAGTTTGCAAACTCCCCAATTAATCACCAAAAATGTTACACTATTTTTTCACTTTTGTCATTTCATAATTCAAAGTTGAAGACAATGTTTCTATTTATAGTTGTTTTATATAGAATTATAGATGCTATTATTCATTGCCAAAGTAGGGACATGCTTCACATTTGCATTTAGTTTCTGTTAATATTATTAAAGAAAAACTCCGGGCAAAATGTTTTATTTCACCATGCAGTGGGGCTATGCTCTCACTGCATGGGTCAACTTCTTATTTTTTCTAGGGGTGAGCACAAAGCTCATATCCACCTGACACATCGATCCATCGAAAACTGTGCTCCCCAACGGTGCAGCGGTGGATTGTTCCTGTCTATGGAGAATGCTTTGAGAGTGCTGACTTCAGGAACAGTTCATTTACAAGACCGCTGGACCGCAGGGGGCAGGAGCCGAGGAGACCGGTCTTGTGCAGGAAGGATCAGCAGGTCAGGTAAGTATATCTCCACTGTTCTCTCCCTTAGAACAAAAACAAGCAGTTAACCCATGCAGTGTGGGGACAGCCCCACTGCACAGGCAAAAAAAAATTGACCAGAGTTCTGCTTTAACCACTGTAATATCCCTTCATTGTCTGGCCATCTTTTACTTTCTAGAGCTGTGATATTTTGACTCATGCAACACTGCACCCAAAAGAATGTAATATTATTTTTTGAGAAAGAAAAAGCTTTCCTCTGGTGGGATTCATTTTTTTAAAACTTATTTTATAAGCTTATGATATTTTATATTAAGAAAAAAAATTATATTAAGAAAAAAACATATATTTTGAAAAAAAAAAGTTTCCCTTTCTGTTCAAAAAATGCCAGGACTAGGGGCGGACTGACAACTCATGGGGCCCCCAGGCAATAGGGATCATGGGGCCCCTGTGTCCTTGCCCACACTCAAAAATGCCTATAAAAAAGGTAACAGGGGCATTTCATGGGGCCCCCTACTGACCCCGGGCCCTCGGGCAGTGCCCGAGTGCTTGAATGGTCAGTCCGCCCCTGGCAAGGACAGTACGAACACACCCTTTTTGGAAAGTAGACAACCCAAGGTGATCTAATTTTTTGTCACAATTTTTGGAAATGAAGAAACATGCTGGTATTCAGGGGATTAAAAATTGGAACTATAGAATTATGCACTATATGAAGCACATGAATAGGCCACACACAGTAGGAGGAAGTTGTGAAGGGTTTAATGTACAGATCATATACGTTTGGAGGATAGAGATGAAGTGGGTCCATTTGCAAATGCATAATGGATGTGAAGGGGTTAAATTTACAGATTACATAGAAACAGACTGGAGATCAGTATTGAGGGAGGGGAGGGGGGGAGCAAAAGGATTAAACTTTATTTGCAGCTGTTACTGCTGTGATGTGTACACTGCTCAGGAACCAATGAAGAGCTCATTCATTCATTAGCTCCTGCCCCCCCCCCTTGTTGTAAGATGAAGGGGTGGACGTTGTTTGCATCTGTGATCACTGTGATTATCTCTCTACAACCAATCACAGCAATCCCAAGGTAAGGCTTGGTTCGGTTCTGCACTCCGTGTCTGTTCACAGGCATTGCCTGCAGAATGGCCATCCAAGGGTGCTTTATCCAGAGTTGTTTATGAATAGCAGTGAATAAATAACCATTCATGTTAATCCCACTAACTCTGGATCACTTCTCACTGGATCCGGAGTTTTTGGTAAAATTCAGAAATTCCAGAGTAATCTGGACTATTATGGAACCCACTCTAGCTATATCCAACAGTGGGTTCTGTAGTAGTCCAGATTACAGGGAGTATTGTGTGTGGAATAAATAGCCATTCACCACTTCACTATTTTTAGATTTATGATGGTAGCAAAGTAATTAAAGTCAATTTAAAAAAAATACACAAATGGAAAAATCATCAGTAAAAATCATGGCATCTTCTGAACGTCAGGAATTTTCCTTGAGTGCACTTGCTATTTTTAAAGGCTAAGTGCAGTTTCCATAATTAAATTTAAATATACCCCGATAACAGTAGCCTAATGCCTGGTACACACATTCAGTTTTTTTCGTCTGGCCCAGTGGGCCGAACCGGCCGAAAGTCGGACCTTGTGTGCCCAGCTTAAGAAAGAAACATCAACCTTGACTATTGCAGCTCCCTCCTCATTGGCCTACCTCATTGCAGGCTATCCCCCCTTCAGTCTATCATGAATGCTGCTGCCAGACTCATCCACCTTACTAACCGTTCTATATCTGCCAATCCCCCCACTGTCTTCCCATTCAAAACATTAACATAGTTACATAGTTAGTCTGGCTGAAAAAAGACAAAAGTCCATCCAGTTCAACAATAACATATAAAACCATTTGTAACTCTGCCCCAAATAACATCACCAATCTTGTCTCCAAATATCACCCAAACTATGCTCTCCGCTCCTCGCATGACACTCCTGCTCTCTAGCTCCTTTGTCTCCTCCTCCCATGCTCATCTCCAGGACTTCTCCAGAGCCTCCCCATCCTCTGGAACTCTCTACCCCAATCTATCAGACTATCGCCTACTCTGCTCACTTTCAGGCGATCTCTGAAAACCTATCTCTTAAGAAAGCCTATCCTGCCTTCAGTTAATAACGGAATCTTCTATTTCTCCTACCAGTCCATCCCCCACAGTTATTACCTTTTGTACCACCAGCCCCTCCCTCTTAGAGTATATGCTCCAAAGAGCAGGGCCCTCCTAACTCTCTTGTATTGAACTGTATTGTTGCTGTATTGTCTCCCTTTATATTGTAAAGTGCTGAGCAAACTGTTGGCGCTATATAAATCCTGTATAATAATAATCAACCTCCTTGATACTGCCACAATTGCTAATATACATCTTAACCAAGGAAGTGAATCACAACATGTGTCTGAGATCTTTTTTATAACCTTTTATTGTGAGGGCCAATCAATGTGCTTCATTCCAATAACCTAAACTTTATTTATCCTTTAATTTATTTATAGTCAGATTCTAAGCAGTGTTGTTCTCGGACAGGTATTGAAAATGCCCTCCACCTAACTATACAAGTTATAATAATTAATGACAATTCAGCTATCTGTAAACAAAATACAATACAGTAACATTAAAATTAGAGACCCTAATGCCAAAATCAGAGTATGGAGACAAGCAATAGCTACATGCTTTTACCAGTCTATATTGTATTCAATCTCTATCTTTGTACATATAACAGGTGATGACAAAATATTGTCAAATGACTAGAACTTACAGTAGCATGAGATGATGGACACATTCAGAATGAATTGAATGGGTCTATTGTTAATTTTTTTAGTTTTGTGTCCCTAACATTAGTCAATCAGACCATTGGCATCCTTTGTTTTCCTGCCACGTGGTGCAGATGCCAGTTATCTCCAGATAACAATATAACAAGAACATTTTTATATGTATTGTACAGAACAACTTGAATTTGATGAGATCATCTTGATTTTTTGACAATAAAAAATGCTATTGTATGATGCTGGATCCCAAAATGTTACAAAGGGTTTGAGATTTATAGACATAGACATTACAATGTCACCGGTAAGATAAATCAAATTACCACCACATCCCCAAAAGTTAAACATCAGGAGGGAACTTTGATATTAGGGGTGATTTTAACCTTACATATGACCCTTCTATGGATGCCTCTGGAGGCCTCTGCCAACTGTCGCTGGCAACCAGAACAAGACTTAAAAAAATGCTACTTGCACACCAGCTTATTGACATCTGGTGCATTTTGCACCCTCTAGACTACTTGTACTATTCCCATGTGCATTGTTCTTACTCACAAATTGATTTGTTTTTACAACATAATGCTTTTTTACCTATTCTCTCTGACTCAAGAATAGGCCATATTGCCTTATCCAACCATGCTCCCATGTTCATATAGCTTCAACCAGCCTGTGTGCCCCCTAAAGCCATGTTGTGGTGTTTAAATGAAACATTATTTCAAGACCCAACAGTTATCTCCAACCTTACCAAGGAACAGAATACGTTTTTTTTGTGTGTAGCGCCAATCTCAACTTTTACATTTCCTGCACTCTTTACCTAAGCCCCACAGCTTTCTTTGAGACTTGACATGTTTCAGGAGATCTGTCGAGAGGAAGGAGCCATATAACACTCTTTGTCTTCTTCCTACTGTCTTATCATGAGTGCGGTCTCAGAAGGTGACTCTAAATTTCTCTTCAAATGGGAAAACGGCTTGCAGTGCTTCTTCACCGAGAATCAAAAAGACAGAATTTCCTATAAGATTGTTGCTTGGTGGTATAGGACTCCGCTGTCCCTAGTCAATTATTTTCCACAGCTCAATCCCAATGGTTGGCCAATCACCTGGGCTTCCTTCTCCATATCTTATGGGACTGTTCTATTCTCTGACCATTTTGTACTGCTGGTGGGTGGTATGGAAGTGGTTAAGAATTGCAGTAACCTGGGTGGCCTGTGCAGATATAGCGGCATACTGGTATGTCGCTGCCAGCCTCCGGGTTGAGGGCGGACGCATGTGCCCCCCCGCCAGGGATGAGAAACAAAGAGATCTGTTAGTATAACCAGCACATAGCATATAATACACACATTGCACATTCTTAGGCACACTTTTAACCCCTTGGTCACCCTAAACAGTAACCCCTTCCCAGCCAGTGTCATTAGTAATGTGACAGTGTATAGTATTATCCCTGATCATTGTATTAGGGTCACCAGTGATATCAGTGGCAGTTACTCAGTTCCTCCCCAACATCAGTTAGTGTCAGATTGCCTCCAGCAGTTTTGCAGTCCCATTATAAGTTGTTGATCCAATATATACCATAGTTTGAAGACACTCTAATTTTTACTCAAACCAATCAATATACACTTATTGAGATTTTTTTTTGTACCACACTGGAAGTGGTTTAACAGGGTAAACAATATCCAGACTATGGAAGATCGTATTGCGGCTCTCAGAGATAAAGCTATGAACCGGACTAAGAAAAGGATCAACTGGAAATAATTTAAATGCTCTTCCCACTATAAACAAAGCAATTACACATTGAGCATGCTTCCCCTCTTAACCCCCTTATTCCCCCCTACTGCTTCCCCCCCTTTTTTTCTCTTTTCCTCCCCTTTTCCTCTGGCTGGAGCCCACCTCCATTCCTTTTCTCTCCCTTTTTTGCTTACTCTAGTCTCTTTATTTCACCCCCACTGGTGTTGGGGTATGCCCCCCCCAAAAAAATAACTTGGGATAAACATGAAGAGTTTCATCAAAGGCATGATAATAACTTTTCTACCTTTCTGTGCAGGTTTTCATTGATAATATGTTTAGTATGCATAATTTGCACGTTGTATTTTCTTATTGAACTCTATTTTGTATACATTTTGAAAGTCTGTGATCTGTACATGTATCAATGAATGTCATTTGCTGTACTGGTGAACCTTTCCTAATAAATAAAAAAGAAAAAAAATCTAATAAATAGTTTCCCATTGCATACAGGAGGAATTTAAAGTAGAACGTTGCTCTCCCAATCAACATTGACTATTTTGAATTCCTATGAATTTCTATGCTGTCATCATTAGTAAACAGATAGGAAAGTATCATATTTTCATGTTTTAAACTATTTTTTCATTTCTTTAGTCACTTCCTAGTTTCCAATCCTAGGCAAATGATGACATACATCCCAAGAGTCATCAGGAGAGGAAAAGGGCTTTTCTCAGCTAATCACACCCTCCTGCCTGTATGCCTGAACTAAGGGCAGATGGATTCCAGGAAATAATTGCTACATCAATTATCTGCCCTTACTCAAGATGGCCATGGCCAGTTTTTCTAAGTGTTTTCTCAGCAAAATAAAGCATGGAGACATGGATAGATGGGTGAGTTTGCTTTGAATTTTAAAATGCATTTGGTTTGTGGTGCTCAGATACAGTGTAGTTATCAGAATCTTTGTTTCTCTGTACCGCTAGCTACAAAACAAATTCAATAGCAGGTTTGTGTTTATAAATATAACAAATAGTTCCCCATTGGGAACAGGAGGAACGTAAGGAATGGGACTTTTAGGGTGGATGATCTATCAAAGAAATACATTTACATGCAAATATGTCGTATTTTAACATATTTGGTCGTAACATTGTTTCTTTGAGAGATCATTTACCCTAAAAGTCCCATTCAGTTAAGTTCCTTTTGTTTGCAATGGGGAACTATTTGTTATATTTATAGACACAGACCTGCTATTGGATTTTTTTTTGTAGCTAGTGGTACAGAGAAACAAGGATTCTGATAATAGTCATAGCTATAGAAAGTAATACTTTCGAAAAACACTTGTCTTTTTTCTCTTCTTGTTACTTTTTGCTTCAAAATTCAAAATTACATACAGAGCAGTGAGGATATGGCATACTATGATTTAGGGGACGAACGCTTTCTTGGTGCCTACACTGCTCTCAGTGATAGTATGCTGAGACCACAGAATTCAGATGTGTTGCAAAACTTCTCAAACACTACATGTGTGTCCTCTTAATAAGAGTACCTATTTCTGAGCAAATTGCAACTTTAATTAAAATTAAAATCATCACTACGTTTTTAACATAAATTATGCATTCAATTTGTGTAGATTGTGTTCATTCAGTAAGTAGTACAGAAAAACAATGAATACTTGTCCCATCATGTAAATCAAAGCATATTTAGCAAAACATATAACTTTAATTAGAGCAAAATTACATACTAAGCAAGCATAAGAAAAGCAGTACTGTAGGTGGAATAAAACAACCACCCTATAGCTATTTTCTTATGGTAAAAGCTTGATTACCACAATATAACAGCTACTCTGTCTAGCAATTTGTGTTAAAAACAGAGATTTTAGTTGCACAACATTAACAAATATAGTAAGTCCCCGATGAACATTCGAGTTGCAAATTTTCACATATACGAACAGACCTCGCATTACGAACATTTGTAGATGCGAACAAATTACGGAAGTAGCTCATGTGTTTGCCGGACATTGTCACAGCTGCAAATTGTCACAGTTGTGCTGCTGTGTGCTTACTGTACAGTGCGATAGTGTACTATACAAAGCCTAGAAAGCAATAACCATGGAAACAAAAATGTAAATAATTGAGAAATTGGACCAAGGCGATACGATGGTAGACATCGCTCGTTCTTATAACATGAATCGTTCAACCACTAGCACTATTCTAAAGTACAAGGCCAAGATCATGGAACGTGAAGTCTGTTGTGCTTATGAAGTCAACAATAATATCCAAAAAGCATGGTAAAGTGATAGAGGAGATGGAGAAACTTCTTAATGTGTGGATGCAGGATCAGCATCGAGTCCCACTCAGCTTAATGCTTATTCAAGAAAAAGCTAAAAGCCTGTTTGAAGACTTGAAGAAAAGACGGTGTGAACAGTGTGCATCTTTTACTGCCAGCCATGGATGGTTTAACAGATTCAAGGCTAGAGCCAACCTTCACAACATAAAAGTAAGTGGTGAGGCTGAGAGTGCAGATACCATAGCTGCCCAAGAATTTCCAGCAACACTTAGAGAAATTATTGATGAAGGTGCTTATTTACCCCAACAGGTTTTTAACGTTGATGAGACAGGACTGTACTGGAAGAGGATGCCAGAACAAAGTTACATCAATAAAGAGGAAAAGGTGATGCCAGGCTTCAAAGCAGCAAACAACAGACTCTGTTGTTTGCTGGCAATGCTTCAAGCCATATGAAACTAAAGCCTCTCTTAGTTTACCATTCAGAGAACCTAAGAGTCCTCAAAAACATAGCCAAGGGCTCTCTATCTGTTGTGTGGAAGAGTAACTCCAAAGCCTGAGTTACACTGGCCATTTTCCAGGACTGGTTTTCCCACCACTAGATAAATATTATTTGGAGAAAGATATCCCATTCAACATTCTTTTGCTGCTTGACAATACAACAGGTCACTCCCAATTCATGGATGACTTTCATCCCAACATCAAAGTAGTGCATCTGCCACAGAATACTATGGCGCTCATCCATATTTGGAACGCACGCCGACTTTTGCGGTTCAAGCGGCCATTTTAGAGGTGGAAAGCTGGTCATCCTCTACAGTGATTCTTAAAGCGTGAGATCCCTATATTTACAATTTGAAAACTTGTTCCTTTGAAGCCTTTGAGGCTATTAAACAAGGCCTGTTATTTTATTGAAACATGTGAGTGTCCTTATTCTATTGATTTATATGGTATTGAGTGGCAGTATTACACTATGTAGCCTTTCTTTCCTTGCACATTATTGAGGATTCCATGGAGAAGTAGAGTGGAGTCGATTGCTGTATCTAAGCAGGGTGAAGAAGGTGATTTGAGTTCCTCTTGAGGGGCTATAGGATCCCTTATATCCTATGAGGCTTATTACTCACCTCCATCTGGTGAGTGCGGTCAATATTATTTTTCACGTGGTGATTAGATGGAAGCACATTTTGCAACACTGTCTTGAAAATCCTTTTGGGAAAATAAGGACTTATGCTTGAAATATTATATATATATATTTTTTTTTTTTGCACGGACATTTATTTATTTGTGATTATTTTTATTTATTTAATTTTTGCGCTGTTTTTTGTGTTATTCATTATTGGTGGTTTTCACTGTTGCACAGCTGCATAATTGTATACTTTCTTTGATTGGCGCTGGGATTTTTTAGTTTGTTTATGGCGCTCATTCAACCTATGGGCCAATGAGTTATTGCGACTTTCAAGAAATATTATTTACGTCACACTTTTCATCAGGCAGTGAAGGCTATTGATGAAACAGGAAGAACCTTGCGACAATTTTGGAAGGACTATAACATCTAAAAGCCCATAAAAAACATCAGCTTTGCTTGGCGTGAGGTTTCGGCTGTCACCATGAATGGGGTTTGGAAGAACCTTTGCCCGCAGTTTGTTCATGAAGTTCATGGACTTGAGAAGATGGGTAAGGAGTCCAAAGAGGTCTTCAACAACTTAGTGACCCTTAGCATGAAATTAGAGCTAGATCTGCAAGAGGACGACTTCATTGAACTCCTTGCTGTGCAACATGAGGAGCTTACTAATGAGGACCTGATGGAATTAGAGGCCCAACAAAAAGACGAAGAGAGCCAAGAGGAAGATGTAACCGAAGAACCAAAGAGATTCACAATACAGGAAATGGCAAAAGGGATTTTCTTTACTTGAAGAGGCACTGTTAGTTTTGAGGCACAGGACCCCAATGTAGAACGATACACAAAGGTTGCAGCAGCCGTTCAGAATGCCATCCAGTGCTACAGAGTTATCTATGATGAGGATAAAAGAGCTACTACTCAGACATCACTGGATAATTTTTTCCAGAGGGTAGACAGAATTTAATCCATCAAAGAACCTGTGTCATCAACATCAGGTGTGAGTGAAATTCCATCTTGCCCTCCATCTCCTATTGTTGATGATACTTCAGCTCCATCAGCATCAAGTGTGGGCCAAATTCCATCTTGCCCTCCATCTCCTATTGCTTATGAGCTTTCATCTTCATCAACATCTGGTGTGGGCCGAATTCCATCTTGCCCTCCATCTCCTATTGCTGATGATCCTGCAGCTCTGTCAACATCAGGTGTGGGCCAAATTCCATCTTGCTCTCAATCTCCTATTGCTGATGATCCTTCAGCTCTGTCAACATCAGGTGTGGGCCAAATTCCATCTTACCGTCCATTTCATATTTCTGATGATCCTTCAGCTCCACCATCTCCCACTACTCTCCCTCCTCCAGTTAGTAACTCTCTTCCACTATATGCCAGTTGTGGTACTGTACCACCATTGTAAGGTAACTGTATAAGCAAAAATAGTTTATTTACTTTTGTACTGCACTGTACCACCATTTTAAGGTAACTGTAAAAGTAAACATAGTTTATTTAAAGTTGTACTGTACTGTACTGTTCCACCAATTTAAGGTAACTGTTAAAGTAAACATAGTTTATTTACAGTATTTTTGTGTGTGTTTGTTTTTTTTATGCTTTACATTGCATATTTGTGTCAAAGGTGTATAAGACTCACTTTGTCGAACTTACGAACAAATCTGATTTACGAACGTTCTCCCGGAATGGAACTCGTTCGGAATACGGATACTGTATGTATAGAAGCCGCAGTGCCTCATCAAGACCCTATTGCTCTACATGCTCCAACACGGAGTGTCTAATAGATTAGAACTAGGACAACACTATACAGAGGAATATTGATGAGGCAGTGCAGCTTCCACATAAATTTAAAATGTTGTGCAAGATGTAATTTTTTTCCAAGCTAGCTGATAAGTGTGCTGGGAAATATAGTACTTTTAGTTGAGGTGTTTGCCATTTTAGTTTCAATTACTGTAACTGGTGTGGGGACCCAGTGGACACCTTCAGGTGCTATTGTGCTCTTGCTGGGCTTCTGGTGTGTCCTTATGCTTTTAAGAAGGAGTGGGCTGCTTTCAGTCATACCTTCCCTTCATTTATCCATTGCTTTATATGCTCCAACATGGAAGTTCTCATAGACTAGAATTAGGACTGTACTATACAGCAGGACCTTGATTAAGCAGTGTGGCTTCCAAATATATTTGCAAACATTGTGCAACTATATGCTTTTAACTCAAATTATTAAACAAGGTAATTTGTCTTTTTTGCTGACTAACTGGTAAGTGTACTGGGAAAAATGTGTTTTGCTCTGTGTAAAGCCCATTCTATATGCACCTTACTTAAAAAGCTGGTTATAAATTGAGAAGGTTGCGATTTTTATTTTACTTTCTACATTTCACAAATCTGCTATAAATCCTCCCCTCTCTGTCCTGCAGATCACAGGACATATGAAGTGTTGGATGTGCAGTGAATTATGCATGTGTGGTGCTAATTTGTGAGTTTTAAGGGCTGCAAGATGGAGAAGGGAGGTCAATTGAATGCACAGATGAAAAATCATTCTTTTCCAGAGTACTGTATGTTAATGTATTAAGGACACTGTACTGTAACACTTGGGGATGTTTTTGGAAAAAAATGGTAAAGGTGAACTAAGAAACAAAATGGCAGTTGACTAGTGCAAAACCTGCCTAAAGAGTGGTTTTCAATTAATCCTTAATTGAAAACCACTCGTTAGGCAGGGTTTGCACTAGTCCACTGCCATTTTGTTTCTTAACCATATTTTGGGTTTATAATCCACACTCAATAAGCAGTGAGTCGGAGATACCATAAGGTCATTAGACCATATCTGAATATGATGGCAATTTTCTCTTTTTTATATTTAAAGGTGAACTAACCCTTTAAGCTAAGGAAAAATTCCCTTGCATAGAGAAAGCCCATTTTGAAAAGTCAACATGTTCAATTCCTTTAGTAAATCTGGGTCATTGTCCCAAACCACATAACTTTAACAGTATATTGCAGCCTTTCTCAACCTTTGCAACACAGAGGAACCCTTGAAATAACTTTCCGGTCTCAGGGAACCCCTGCTAAAAATGACTATATCTAACACTCATGATACATTAGTGTGATGGTCAATGGGAAGAATGTGCCTTACAATTGTGTACATTGGGAAAAATTACTCCCTTACAGATAGATAAAAAGATCATTGGTGTCAGTGGGAACTTATCCGAGAAGCAGAAATTTCTCATTACTCATAAAACCGCTAGCAACCTCTGGAGGAGCCCTGGTTGAAAAACCCTGGCATGTTGTAATATTGTGTTCCTGGACTGTATAGTTATGGGTAAATAGCATGAAAATATGAAGGCATATTTTGATTTTTTTAAGTGTCTATTGTATTTAAACATTTGTTTATGTGTAAAGTTGCACATTTACTTTCCCATCAAATAATGAATATATTATTCTAATCAGTGAAACTGGAGAATAAGGTTTGGCAGGGATATGAAAAATGTTGGCAAATTCTTCCTGCGCTAGAGGCATACCTGTCACAAGTTCAAAACAAAATTTAAAATCAAATTTAGGCATGTGGGTTAGGTGTGTCGCTCCAAGGAAAGAACATGTATTTCATTCAACCTCTGATTTTTTTGGTTTGACACAGTCATGGTTCCAGCCACGTTTACTATAGGCTCTAACTTTGGGAGCCAAATATTTACTGGCAAAGTCAAATATGCACATTCACCATTTCATTTAAACACATTAAGGCTTGGTATATCAATTAGATGAATTGTTTCCTGATTAGTAGAGGTGTGAACAATTTACATGAGCTGCCATTACCCAAGGCCACATACTTCACACTCCGGAAATTACAGATAATTTTAAAATTTTTAGCATTAGGGAATTATTTCTTCCATTAGAAATAAAAGAAAATGTGTACTGAGAGAACACAGGAATGGCATTGCTGATTTTCCATGTGTATGCTCACTCAGTTTACAAAATAATGTAAAGCTGTGTTCATTTTGAATACCCAATCATATGCAAGGGAAATTAAACGAAAGTTGATGATTGGAATTGACACACCTTCTACATGCACATGTGCGGCATTTTATCTCTTCTCACGTTCTGTATTCTGAATATTATTCTCAGCATCTCTTCTTATTCTATGTATATGGAAGCTGCACAATACCACTGGGTGCAATTCTGAGTATCTGTTCTTATTCTGTATGTATAGATACTGTACAGTATCACTTCTCTTGTTTCATATGCTTGAAGTAATTTTTTTTATGTGTTCTAATTCTGTATTTATGGGCTCTACACAGTACCACTTCTTTTGTTATGTATACTGTGTGAAATTCTCAGTATCTACCTTTATTCTGAATGTATGGACACTGTACAGTGACACTTCTCCTATTCTGAATTGTAATTCTCAGTATTTGCTGTTGTTCTGTATGTATGGAAACTTCATGGCACACTTTCTCTTGTTCTGTGTGCTGAGGACAATTCTCAGTATCTGTTCTTACAAATGTATAGACGCTTCACCGTACCACAGCTCTTATTCTATATTCTGGCTATAATTCTTGGTATTTGTTCTTATTTTGTATAACACTGGACAACAAAAGGTTTGTTTTCCAAGTACGTTTTAGTGTATCTTATAGCTTTGTGGCTGCTAATCACAAAAGAAACTGTAATTTAACTTATCATATACTGTTTTATAGAAATCTTCTGTATTTGTAGTTTGCAAATTTCAATACCTGTTGGTTATGCCGCACACCTGAAAGAAACCTACAAAAATATGGAACTGTTGTTGAAGCGCATCCAGGACTCCAAGTACAACTGGAATATTTGTGGAGATTCAAAAGTAGCGGCTCTGCTGCGTGGAATGCAGCTCAGGTATAACAAGTATTGTTGTTACATATGTGAATGGGACAGCTATGTAAAGAAATGGCCACTCCAAAAGAATTTGGTCACAGGCAGGGGTGGACTGACTAATTGGGAACTCGGGCACTGCCCGAGGGCCCGTGGTCAGTAGGGGGCCCCATGAGATGCCCCTGGTACCTTTCATAGCCTTTTTTGGGTGTGGTCTGAGTGTGGGCGAGGACATAGGGGCCCCATGATCCCCTATTGCCTGGGGCCCCATGAGTTGTCAGTCCACCCCTGGTCACAGGACAGAAAAACAGATGAGACACTTACTGAACTGACAACATTTTTTTGCCTCCGCTTCACATAATACTCTGATTGATGAAACATTTTGAAAGTTGTGAGCTGTGTGTCTCTTCCCTCAAATTAGCTCTCAGAGCTCTCCTCACTGAGATCTGCAGAGTGAAACTTCAGATCTTTGCCCCCTTTTTTTTAACACTCAGAGAAGCTTTAAAATTCTGAACTTTGAACAGATGTAGAAAAGAGAAAACTTCAGATAAACAGGTACAGCTTATGTAGGAGGATATATTTCATCTCTGCATATCAACTGAAGCCAGTCACTTCACTGGATATATGTAAGGGTTTACAAGCACTTTAACCACTGCAAGTCCGGACACTTTTACCCCCTTCCTGTCCAGGCCAATTTTCAGCTGTCAGCGCTATCACACTTTGAATGACAATTGAGCGGTCATGCAACACTGTACCCATATGAATTTTTAGCATTTTTTTTTAGACAGATAAAGCTTTATTTTGGTGGTATTTATTCACCACTGGGATTTTTTTTTTTGCTATATAAATGAAAATGTCCAAACATTTTGAAAAAAAATGTTTTTCTTATAAAATTTTGCAAATAAATAATATTTCATCATAAATCTTGGCCAAAATGTATTCAGTTATCTTTTTAGTAGAAAAAAATAACCCAAATTAGTTTATAACCAAAAATTATAATTTTTAAAAAACATTTTTTAAATTTTATTTTATTTTTTATATTATTATTTATGGGTTTTTTACATACTGTCACCATAGCAGTACAGTGTCACCATGGTGACACTGTACTACTTGTGGGGGGTGATGAAGTTTTTTTGTTTTTTTTTTACACTGATTGCTTTTACACCCATAAAGGCTGTAAAAGCAATAATTTCTCCTTCTCTCTGGCTGCATTCTTGCAGCCATTGAGAAATACTGTGTGAGCTGTGATTGGTTGTGAATAGCCTTGTGCCATGTGACATCTGTGATCATTCACAGATTTCACACGTAGAAAGCAATGATGTCAGAAGTGACATCCTGCTTACTACTCTGCATGTGATCACTGATTGGCCAATCAGTGATCACATGATTGGGACCTCGCACAGAGGTCCCGTAAGACGATCGGTGTTCCACTGTGTCCAGAGGACATAGTGGGCACCGGATCGTGGTGCTGCGCGCTCCCAGGGAACACGCACAAGCAGGCGGCGGGGAGGCTGTTTATAAACGGCCACCCGCCCCTGCACTGCCACCATCCGGCCGTTTATATACAACATTCGGACGGAAGGTGGTTAAGGAAGGCATTTTTGTTGGTCCACAGATCAATTGGTCATCCATAACAAGTGGTTCAAAGGTCTGGTATTGGGGCCAGAAAAAAACCTACTGTAAAGCAATCAAGGATGTCATTGAGAATTTTCTTGGCAACTGCAGAGCACCCAACTATAATAAACTGGTTGACAAATTTCTTATATAAGACTTTGAAATGCAACATATCACTGAAGATTAATTTTCTGCATTCACACTTAGACTTTTTTCACGAAATTCTGGGTGCAGCCAGTGCCGAAAAAAAGTTCCACCAGAACATTGCCACAATGGAAAAATTGTATCAAGGCAAATGGAATCCATCAATGTTGGTGGACTATTGTTGGACACTGCAAGGAGGTGCATCAGACACAGTACAAATTAAAATGAGCAGCAGATAACTTTTAGATCTATTGAACCCCTGTGGCGTATTGAAAACATATTGAGATTAAAGTGGTTCTAAAAGCTGAAGGTTTTTAACTTTCATTTAATTTTTGTCAGAGATTCCTAGGTGATACAGTCATTCTGAAATTACATTTGTGTTCTGTTTGAAGGGATCCATCAGAATCCTCAAACTTTTCAGGAAGCCAAACCTTTGTCTGGACTAATTGGATGATACCTTTTCTCTATACTTAAGCAGTTCCCAAATTTTTATGTATAGACCTTGCATAGTAGAACATCTCTTGCCCTGTACTTGGATGAAATTCTATTGTTACAAAAATATGTACACCACACAGTACTACTTTTCAGGCATCCTGGTGATTCTTGGCACTTGGTCTTATTTGCTATCTATGAGCACCATACAACTATAGAGTTGATTTACTAAAACTGGAGAGTTCAAAATATAGCGCAGCTGTGCATGGTAGTCAATCAGCTTCTAACTTCATGTTCAATTAAGCTTTGACAAAAAAAATTAGAAACTGATTGGTTTCTATGCATAGCTGAACCAGATTTTGCATCCTCCAGTTTTAGTAAATCAACCCCTATGTTTGCTTAAAATTTCTTGTTTTACTAGGTGCATCATACATTCCTTTTTGTTTTACTGTATTGAAAAAGCCATACCTCCTAACAATTAAGGTATGCCTCCTTAACCACTTCCTGCCTGGGTGGGACTGTCATCGTATTGGGCTGCTGCGAGCACCATGTGATTGCTGTGACCAATCATAGCAGATCACACGACAATTTTAAACAATGAATGGCTTTGATTCATGCCAATCATTGTGTACAATTGTGTTGCTAGCATTGATTGGTCACAGTGATCACATGGAACAGACAGGGCCAATCACAGCCCATCTGTACCATGTGATTAGCTGAGGACAATCACAGCTAATCACAGCTAATCACAGTAATATGATGATGCTGTACTAGACTGGTGACAGTATGTAAAAACAATTATGTAAAAAAAATTATAAAACTTTTTTTTTTCAATTCTTAATTTTCCAAAAATTGTAACAAAAAAACCTGTCAATGCCTCCTAATAAATACCTAGGACTGTCTATTTTTTAAAAAGAGGTCATTTGGGGGGTATTTGTACTGTCTGGACATTTTTGGGCCTCAAGAAATGAGATAGGACTGATTGATTTTCAGATATATACCATAGTTTGGGGACTCTATAACTTTCCTACAGCCTTAATAATAAACACTGGTTTGAGTTATTTTCACCAAAGAAATGTAACAGAATACATTGTGGCCTAAATTTATGAAGAAAGATTATTTATTTGCAACGTTTTATAACAGAAACAAAGAAAAACACGTTTTTTCAGTTTTCTGTATTTTTATGTTTACTTAGTAGAAAATAAAAACACCCAATGGTGATTAAGTACCACGAAAATAAATTTCTATTTGTGTGAAAAACAATTAATAAAATTTCACATAGGTACAGTGTTGCATGACCATGCAATTGGCATTCAAAGTGCAACAGTGCTGAAAGCTGAAAATTGACCTGGGCAGGAAGGGGGTAAAAGTGTCTTGTATTGGAGTGGTTAAGCAACATTTAATTTTTACTTTAGTGAATTAAATTTTTTTTATCACCCTATTAACTGTTTTGCATGATTGATATCTCTGCTGATTGCAAAAAAGTAGGTTCAATCTATAAACTACTGTTTTTCCAGCTAAATTCAGTCAAATCAGCTATGTCTTGTGTCAAATTATCTTTTTTAAAGCAGACCTTTCCCCCCATTCACTATATTTCACATCAGCATAAATCTCTGCATGCTGATGTGAAATCACTTAACATTTTGTTCTTTGTTTTTTTATTTTTTGCTTGACTTAAATTTTTTTCATCTATTTTCTGGCTTCGCTGAAAGCATTGCTAACATAGCCCTGGCCACACCAACCAACATTACAATTGCCTTCATGGAAATCCAATACCTATATTGCAAAATCTTGCACTGTTGTCTTCTTGCACATGCGCCATGTGACACTACAAGAATCTGATGGGGGAAAAATAACCTTTACCCAAGATCTCACGAGATTTCAGGGAAGGGTATTTTCCCCAATAGATGCCTGTAGTGTCATACAGCACATGCGAAAGATGAAGCACATGACAACATGTGTTTTCATTTCATGCATGCACAGCGTGAAGGTCATTTTAATAATGGCGGAGCGGGAATGGGGATCCAAGCAGCACAGTGGCAGGTTAAAAATAGGTAATTATGAAGAAAAAGGCACAAAGATAAAAGGTATGTATGATTGTTTATTCCTTCCTAATCAGGTTTAAATCTTTATAATGTAGGGACAGAGGGGGTGGCGGAAGAAGGGGGGGGTCTCATTAAGCAAAAGATCATTTTGAATCTCTACTTGGTCATTTTTACACAGATATTTCATATTTTTTTTCTTTTGAAATATCAAGTCAGCTTTATCTTTTCGGTGGAAATAAATTGTATCATATTGGCTTAGCTGATCATCTATAATAAATCCAATGTGTAGTCTATTTGTAAGAACACTACATTTCTCGTAATGCCAAGCAGCTGATCTTGGCTCAGGCTTCATTTTGGCCTACTCTTACATGAAACACAAAATATTTCAGCAGATCATATTTCCGGTCTCGACAGTATTTTCAGATTTATCATCAGTATTCTGCTTTAATGAACATTTGGTACAGGAACAAGACAAAAGGAGTTATGAAGTATCTTTTTGTATGTCAAACAATACACTATTATCTCTAATAGAGTTCAGACATGTACTGGAATAAGTTATTAATTGCTGATGTTAGCAAACAGATAGTAAAACATTTCTTGGTTCACTGGCACACATCTTCAATGATCCGTTAACTATGGAATAGAACCATTAAATGCTGAATTAGCGAGACATATCTTACATTTAAATGACCGCTTTAGGATTGCTGTATGACAAGCACTTCATCTAAATCTTGACATTTTGCAATGACATATTGCTCCTATGAATTCCACTAAATTATGTTTCCAATAGTAACCAGAGTCAAGCTCTCATTTTTTGAAGTTCAGTTTAGAATGAAAGGCAACACTTTGTGCAAATGGTAACATATCTATTTTACTTGTTTCTTCAGTAAAAGGAATGTTTTAGAAAACGGAAGCCACTGTTTGCAATGAAGTATATTTGAAGTGGTTTGATGCCCATGTGTGCTCCACCATTAACTTCCAAACAACATCAGCTAGATGAACTCTAATAATTCCTTCATTTATATTCAAGCAAAGGGATTGCAGCACAATTTCGTTCAATTTATGCTATTCATAGAATCTTCATGCGACACAAGCATTACTGTCTTCTGTCAATGCTCACTTATATTCCTACCTTAAAATACAGAGTTTGAAATCATGAACTTGATATGAATTGGCAGCAATGCAACCCACAGATCATGCTTTTCCCTTTAAAGACCTTGCAAGTAGAGAAAAATACTTGTTAATCTGCACGCACCTGTTACTTTTCTATTGTTTGAAGCATTTTTGTGGACTAAGTGGTGTCAGTCCTGCCCAGTTATTCAATCTATTCCACTATCTTTAACTCCAAAGCATGGCACATAATCTGCTTGCAGACTGTGAAGGCTAAATAGACTCTTTAGGATAGCAAAGGATGTGTGCAGAGGGCACATGAATGCTCAGAATTGCTGATAAGATCAAGGTTGGTGTGCACTTATAAAACAGATAAACTTATATCTATGTTGTATACTGAAGGGATATGATATGATATAATATATTCCTTAATGGAATAGAAAAAAAAATACATTTCTTAATGGAAAGATATGGCCAAAGCTCCTTTGACCATACTTTTCCTGTGGGTCACTTAGTTCTGCACTGCTGTGACCCAGATTCAGCTAACAGCAGATGACCCACTGACAGCTGACGTCACAGAACCAGTCCAGGCTCCATAGGGATCCTGACAGTAATGTTGGGATCCACCCAGATTCCTGACTGGCAGCTGGCCCAGCCTCTCAGCGCACTGCTGAGAGCCTCAGCCAAACAGTCCCTCTGCCTCCACAGTCCAGCGCTTCAGCAGTCTTTGATCTCTCAATTCTTGGTGTAGAGCCAGCGGGGGACAGCAGCACCATCATATTGATGCTGTATACACATAAGTGATATGAATATTTGTTATTTTTGAATCCCACGCTTCTTTTCTACAGTAATGCAGACATTACTTAAACATGTTAGCAAAAGGAACTGATTTGAAGATAAGCATAACATTGCAGGTGTACTTTTTTACCAGAAATGTTAATTTATACACTCTGAAGGACAAATGCATAAATTAAGCATTGGACAGTAGATCAGCGCTGTAAATATATGATATACAAAAATAATATATTAAATCAAGTTATTTCAGCTAACTTGTTATAATCTGTAGATGCTGGCAGCCAATATATTGTGATAACCCTGGACAGCCAATTTCTTCAAAAGTGTTTCTTCCTGAAAAACTGTTGGTGATTATGATAGACACATTCAAACTGAACACAAATCTAATTTCAGAATTATTGTATCATATTAAATTAAATTTTAATGACTACAATGTTTTTTACTGCATATTTTTTCAGATATTCTACATGAGTTCAACGGGACGTAAAGCATTTTGCTGATACATCTTAGTCAACCAGAACTAATGGATTTCAGCTGCCCTGATACCTTATAATGACTGTACCTAGACATGCGGGAAAGTGAAAATGCAGAAATTGAACCTTCAGTGACATGTCGCACTTCATGGGCCTATATGCTGTAAAATGTTTGTAAACCAACTGAATGTAGATTGGTGCTCTGTAGTTGCCACGAAAATTCTCAATGACATCTTTGAATTCTTTCCAGGAGATTTTCTCTGGCTCCAATAACAGATCATCAAATTGCTTGTCATTTATGATGTATCTGATACAGTTGTGACCAAAATTATTCAACCCCCAATGCTGTAAAGGGGTTTAGGGACTATAGTGTACATTTGGAATTGTATTCAGAATCAAATCCTACAAGGACGTTGTAACTACCCAAATGCAACTAAAATGACATCAATTGTTTATGTAATACAGTAGTAAATGGTTCTTATGTGGTTTCTTCATTGCCACAATTATTCAACCCCTTAAAGACTACCACTCTGAAGAACAGAGGTTCATACAGGTGCTTTCCATCAGGTATTGAAAACACCTGTGGATGTCACCGAGCAGCAATCAAGCATAATAAGCACCAATTAGGCAGCTTTAAAATGACTGTGATACTCAGCTCCTTCTAGACATTTACTGGTGTGGTTACAAACATGGTGAAGGCAAGAGAATGGTCCAGGAAGACAAGAGAAGAGGTGATTTCTCTTCACAGGAAGGGCAATGGCTATAAGAAGATTGCAAAGATGTTAAACATACCAAGAGACACCTTAGGAAGCATCATTCGCAAATTCAAGGCAAAGGGCACTGTTGAAACGCTACCTGGTCGTGGCAGAAAGAAGATGCTGACTTCGACTGCTGTGCGCTACCTGAAGCGTAGAGTGGAGAGAAGTCCCCGTGTGACTGCTGAGGAACTGAGAAAAGATTTGTCAGATGTGGGTACAGAAGTTTCAGCCCAGACAATAAGACGCACACTGCGTAATGAAGGCCTCCGTGCCAGAACTCCCAGGCGTACCCCCTTGCTGTCTCCAAAGAATAAGAAGAGTCGACTGCAGTATGCCAAAAGCCATGTGGACAAACCACAAAAGTTGTGGGATAGTGTTCTGTGGACTGATGAAACAAAATTAGAACTGTTTGGGCCCATGGATCAACGCTATGTTTGGAGGAGGAAGAACAAGGCCTATGATGAAAAGAACACCTTGCCTACTGTGAAGCATGGTGGAGGGTCAATCATGCTTTGGGGCTGTTTTGCTTCTGCAGGTACAGGGAAGCTTCAGCGTGTGCAAGGTACCATGAATTCTCTTCAGTACCAGGAGATATTGGATGGAAACGTGATGCAGTCCGTCACACACCTGAGGCTTGGGAGACGTTGGACCTTTCAACAGGACAATGATCCCAAGCATACCTCCAAGTCCACTAGAGCATGGTTGCAGAGGAAAGGCTGGAACATTTTGGAGTGGCCATCGCAGTCACCAGACTTAAATCCGATTGAGAACCTCTGGTGGGACTTAAAGAAAGCAGTTGCAGTGCGCAAGCCTAAGAATGTGACTGAACTGGAGGCCTTTGCCCATGAAGAATGGGCGAAGATACCCGTAGATCGCTGCAAGACACTTGTGTCAAGCTATGCTTCACGTTTAAAAGCTGTTATAACTGTAAAAGGATGCTGTACTAAGTACTAAGATTGAATGTCACTTGGGGGTTGAATAAAACTGATAATGCTGTGAGCACAGAAAAGACATTTGTGGTTATTTCATTATAACTGTTATGTTATATTTGTCTGACCTACAAGTGCCTCTTTAATGTAAATGTAAGCAAGATGACTGAATGATCAAAAGCAATGTCAAACTGGCCAAAACACTCAATTTCAGTGGGGGTTGAATAATTTTGGTCACAACTGTAGGTGGTCCAACAAAATTGCCTCTCTGAATCTTGGCATCAGTAATTTTTGGAAACATCTGTCTCAAATAATGAAAACCTTCACCTTCCTTGTTCATCACTTTCACAAAATTTTTCTTCAGTCTGAGTTTTTTGTGAAGGAGAGGCAAAAATATCTTTGTGAGGTCAAGTGTTTCATGTGCCACATTTTTCTGTCCTGGAATCAAATTATTTCAGAGCAGTCATGTCTTTTTAATGCATGGCTGTCACGTTTGTATATGTAACAACAGTACTTGATATACCCAAGCAGCATTTCAAGCTCTCCACAGATATTCCACTGGTACTTGGTGTACTGGACGTGCTTCAACAACAGTTCCATGTTTTCGTATGTTTCTGATTAGGTCCGCCTGCTAGTTTTTCAGATGCGGGGATCCACCGGATGCCTTTGCTGCCATTATGCTCTTGCTGGGCAACATGTGCATCCCTGTACCTTTAAGGAGGGGTGGGCTCACTCCAGGCACACCTGCTGTTAAAGTGTCATTAAACCCAGACTATGAAAAACTCTCATCACATGTTTCATACTTACAAAGCTACTAAAGCATTTGTTTTGCATAAAGTGAAATATACCTTGTTGATTGTGCCTTCAGCTTCCCTCCCATCTTCTCTGTGTCCCCATTGCAGGCTGAGATTGTGTAGACCAGCTGGTGTCCTCTACTGAGCATGCTCAGTTCTAAGCTTTTCATTTCCTCCTTTTTCTTATCTGTGCAGCCAATATGACTATAGAGTCACACGTGGGCGTATAAACAGTGGTAAATTACACTCCCCCCATCCCTTCCTCCTCTATGTCCTCCTATTGCTAAACACTATGTATGGGGGGGGGGCATACAGTAGTATGCTGATTGAATACATTCACTATGAAACTCACAAAAAACATAGTTTTAATATAAATCAGTATTAAATATGTCAGTTGTAATTGCTAATACCTGTGAAGTAAAAAAGAGCCTTTGATGCAGATGCTGTCTGAACAAAATTAAAGTTAGTGTCAATCATCTTTGACTCCACCTACACCATATTAATGCACAAAAATACACATTTGTTGTTCAATAAAGGTGTATAGGGCGGTGTAAAACTATTTTTTGATATGTATAATTTAATCTAAATTGCTCTTCGGAAGCATTTTTTTATCATATGACTGGCACAGCACCAATCAGACAGACTCATATTGCAGTATTAGAAGCCCCTACCAAGGATCTTTCTTTGCAGATGACAAAGAACAGGGAAAGATCTTGTGACCACACAACAGCTCTGCAGGAATAAGGTACTTAGAGGATTAAAAAAAAAAGAACAAAATACAATGGTATGATATGTAAGATTTATGTAAATTAATTATGGTAATTACCATTTCTCTGTTTAGTATTACTTTACTCTATCCACTGCTATATGTTCTCCTACTTAGGACAGTCTTAGAGACTTAGGACTCTGTAAGCAGTATACATAGGAGCAGTGCTGTGGGCACTGCGGCTTTCGCATATATATGAAAATGTGTGCAAACAAAACCCTCTGTTTTAACGTAAATGGTTAGACAGGGTCAGTTTGGTTGTTTTGGCCAGGATGGCTGGTAAGTACGCTGGCAAATGTTTTGTTTGTTTGTTGAAATTAACACAGTGCATTCATCTAAGGGCCCTTTCACACAGGCATTCCTATCAGGTCCGCCTGTCAGTTTTTCAGGTGTACCCTATAAGATACATGCAGTCCTATGGACAGGGATCCGGATCCATCCAGGTCTAGAAAAAAACTGTATCTTCTTCCGATTTTGCAGACCAGATCGGAGGTAGCCCGAATGACAGACTACAAAAGATAGCAGGACAAACCTCCCAAAAATTCTTCAAATATATTAATAGTTAAAATGTCAGGTCCGAGCATGTAGGTCCTTCACAAAATAATCTAGAGTGGGTAACTGGGGATAAAGAGAAGGCTAATTTATTAAATATCTTCTTCAGCTTTGTGTATACAAAGGAGCATGGGGGAGTTCTTGTCCATAATGGGCAAGGTGTTGACACAGCTCCAAATGATCCACATTGGCTCACAACTGATCTGATCCAGAAATAGTTAGACAGAATAAAGGTGAATAAAGCACTTTTCCTGGATGGCATACACCCACGGGTCCTTAAAGAATTGAGCTCTGTCATTTGAAAGCCATTGTTTCTCATTTTTAGGGACTCGTTAATGACTGGCATAGTACCACTGGATTGGCGTAAGGCCAATGTGGAGCCTATGTTTAAAAAGGGATCAAATTCTTTGCCAAATTCTAGACCTGTTAGTTTAACTTCTATAGTTGGGAAGATACTGGTGAGTTTAATAAAAGACCACATAGATGAGTTCTGGAAAGAGAGAGCTGGAAAAAAATATTTAAAGCAACAAACAGCATGGATTCATGAAAGACAGAAGTTGTAAACAAATCTGATTTCTTTTTAATTATGAGGAAGTGAGCAAAACCTTGGACAGAGGGTTGGCTGTGGATGTGGTATACTTGGATTTTGCTAAAGTGTTTGACACAGTTCCCCACACAGCTAATGTGTAAGGTAATGTCTACCGGCTTGGAAAAATCAGTATGTAAATGGATAGAAAACTGGCTAAAAGATCGTATTCAGAGAGTAGGGGTTAATGATTCATACTCTGAATGGTCTAAGGTTGTTATATGTATAAACAATATAGGGTCTGGGATTAAAAACACTGTTTCAGTCTTTGCAGATGACACCAAGCTGTGCAGTGGAATAATGTCCTTATAAGATGTCTCCAACTTACAAGCTGACCTCAATGCACTGTTTAATTGGGCAACTATGTGGCAAATGAGGTTTAATGTTGATAAATGTAAGGTTATGTACTTGGGGGCTAAGAATATGCATGCATCATACATACTGGGGGGGGGGTACAACTGGGGGGAATGGTGGAGAAGGATCTGGGAGTTCTGGTACATCGCAAGCTTAATAATGACATGCAATGCCAAGCTGCGGTTTCTAAAGCAAGCAAAATCCTCTCTTGTATTAAAAGAGGTATAGACTCCAGAAAGAGAAATATCATTTTACTACTGTACAAATCATTAGTAAGACCTCATCTGGAATATGCAGTTCAGTTTTGGGCACCAATTCACAAAAAGAACATTGGGGAACTGGAGAAAGTACAGAGAAGGGCAATCAGACTGATAAAAGGCATGGAGGAGCTCAGCTATGAGGAAAGATTAGAGGAATTGAATGTATTCTCTCTTGAGAAGAGGAGATTAAGAGGGGATATGATCAATATGTATAAATACATCAGTGGTTCATATAGTGAACTCAGTGTAGAGTTATTTCCCCTTAAGTCATCACAGAGGACAAGGGGACGTTCTTTACTTCTGGAGGAAAATAGATTAATTCTCCAAATACGGAAAGGTTTCTTCACTGTAAGAGCTTTGAGAATGTGGAATAGACTCCCACAAGAGTTGGTTCTGGCCAGCTCAGAAGATTGCTTTAAAAAAGGCCTGGATTCTTTCCTAGATACACTAAATATAACTGGATATTACTGTTCCCTGCATTTGGGTGCTTGGCACCTGTAGACAATCACTGCTGATAGCTAAATTTGGAATTCTCAGGTAGCCTAATTAACAGACACTAGGGTACATAGTTTAAAGTTTAAACAGTGATTTGAGATTGGTGCTTAATGAAAAAAATTTCTTCTTAGGCCTTGTTCACCAGGCACACATAAATGTACACCCATGCAAGGTGCGAGGGCTGCGTTTGTCAGGTGTTCTGTGCATCCCTGTGTGGGCAGTCCCATTCATGTCAACATAGTGGCTGCACTAACACAGCCACTGCTTCAAATCTGACCGTCATGCAGTTGTGTTGACCTGAATGCACAGTGTATGTATTCAGGGAAGCTCATCTCCACGGTGGTTGTAAAATTGGAAGCAACAGCTGTGTTCATTCAACTGCTGCATTCCAGTTACATGAATGGGATTGCCTACACAGGGATGCACAGGAGACTTGTGCATCCCCATGCCCGCGGGCATATGTTTAAAGACACCCATGTGAATAAAGCTTTATATACATGATGTACATTTTTATTCCCAGGAAGCCTTTACTAAATGTTATCTGCTATCTGCAAGCAAGACATGCTGGTTAGTGAGACAGTCTGCTGCATGGGAAGAAGACACAGACAAGGCACAGCATGTTGTCTCCAGCTATTTAATAAAAAGAGAGAGAGGGGGACTGCTGGAAACTGCAGTACACCCCAAAGACCTCTGCTTCTGCAGAACTTCCACTATGGACTCTGGCCAAGAATGGACTCTTACCAGCCAAGCCTGAGATAGGGACTAGGGAAGTAGGGAAAAAATTGTATTGTACTTTGAACCTTTTTATGTTCATAACCTTTCAGCAAAGCCTTTAAAAATTGCTGTGCTGTCTCCCAAAAACTACTTTAAATAATTAATTAAGTAAATGAATGTACTCCCAGTACAGAAAAGGTCCCCACAAATGTGCATGTGCTATGTGGGGACCCTTTGTGTAATAGGGAGTTCATTCATTTATTTGATTAATTATTTAAAGTTGTTTTTGGGAGAGGCAGCGCAGATATTTTTATGTTTGCAGTCACAAATTTGTTCACCGGTACACATTTGTGATTTTGCTAGCAGCAGCCAGGCTAATTGATCAGTCCTCTGCGCAGGTTATACTCACACAGCAAAGCCTTTAAGACTTGCCTTTTTTCTAGTCTGGAGTCACTAAAGGAGTGTGTACAAGTAACCGGCACACATACTTTATAACCCAGGTCAGTAAACACATTTGAGTATGAATGCAAAAGTGATTACCTAGGTTAACAGAAGCCATCAGCCAGTCAAGAAGCTTGTCTTTAAGCGTGTAATTATGACAGGTGGGACATCTTGTTGCGAGAGCGTTGTCAGCATATCTCCCCTGTAAGTCTGTCTCCCATAGAAATGGGGGCAGATCAGCACTCAGAAGTTTCTGGCCTGTGCACTGTGTACAGAACAGGAAGAGTTAAGTAGTGCACGCATGAAATCCACACTAAGGGAATTTCTCTACTGAGAATGAAGTAGTGGAGATGCACCGAGCAGATGGAGAGGGCAAGGGCTCTGCGTGTCCCTCCTAAATGCAACAAAGGAAATTGTGGTGTATATAAAAATTAAGACAGTTTATTAAAGTTCAGTCGTCTGTTCAAGTAAACGTATCCCATGTGTAAAGCAGTGACCAAGTTCTAGGTGCCCAGTGTAGCCCAGAAGAACCCTTCCCAGGGTAGTCCTCCCATGTGACCCACATTTGGCTTTCAACAAGAAGGGGAACATGGAGTAAGTACCACCCACCTAATCACCTGCCCACATATACATTAATCATCTTGTCTATGTGATCCACATAGTTCTGTGGTTCTGAAAACTCTGTAATAAGACAATAACAACTTTTAGAAACATACTATACTGCGTCAGAATATTATCAGCCATAGCAAACTATTGGAGCATTATATATGAACTGCAATCAAAAATACACAAAAGATATAGAGGCCAGTTTACTAAAATAAAATAAAGTAGAAGTTCTTTTTTTTAACAATACTCTGGTAAGAAAAAACTGTTCTGATTTAATTTCATATATTTATTGCAGCCAGCATATTTGCTATGACTAATATGGAGATGATGACAGACTAGAATTTAAAGTTTAATCTGAGTTGTTTATTCAGTCATGTGACAGCTGCCATCAACACACGAGACAACTATTCATCTGAATCTAGAGAAGCAGCTCCTATTGTTTTCTACTCAAATATACACAACATCACTCCTAATTTCACTAGTTACTGGTTCTTCAAACATTGCATTTAGCTAGAAAAATACACCATATTGCCAAAAGTATTAGGACGCCTGCCTTCACACGCACATGAACTTTAATGGCATCTCAGTCTTAGTCAGTAAGGTTCAATATTGAGTTGGCCCACCCTGTGCAGCTATAACAGCTTCAACTCTCCTGGGAAGGCTGTCCACAAGGTTTAGGAGTGTGTCTATGGGAATGTTTGACTATTCTTCCAGAAGCGCATTTGTGAGGTCAGGCACTGTTGGATGAGAAGGCCTGGCTCACATTCTCCACTCTAATTCATCCCAAAGGTGTTCTATTGAGTTGAGATCAGGATTCTGTGCAGGCCAGTCAAGTTCCTCCACCCCAAACTCACTCATCCATGTCTTTATGGACCTTGTTTTCTGCACTGGTGTGCAGTCATGTTGGAACAGGAAGGGGCCATCCTCAAACTTTTCCCACGAAGTTGGGAGTATGAAATTGTCCCAAATATCTTGGTATGCTGACGCCTTAAGAGTTCTCTTCACTGGAACTAAGGGGCCAACCCCTGAAAAACAACCCCACACCATAATCCAATCCCCTCTCCACCAAACAGTATACTTGGCACAATGCAGTCAGGCAAGTACAGTTCTCCTGGCAACCGGCAAACCCAGACACATTCATTGGATTGCCAGACAGAGAAGCGTGATTCGTCACTTTAGAGAACATGTCTCCACTGCTCTAGATTCAAGTGGTGGCGTGCTTTACACCACTGAATCCAATGCTTTGCATTGCACTTGGTGATGCAATGCTTGGATGCAGCTGCTTGGACATGGAAATCCATGAAGCTCTCTACGCACTGTTGTTGTGCTAATCTGAAAGCCACATGAAGTTTGGTGGTCTTTAGCGACAGTTGGTGACTTCTGCGCACCGTAAACTTCAGCATGTGCTGACCGTGCTCTGTCATTTTAAGTGGCCTATCACCTTGTAGTTGAGTTGTTGTTGTTGTTCCCAGTTGCTTCCACTTTGTTATAATACCACTTACATGTGACCATGGAATATTTAGTAGCAAGGGAATAACATGGATTAACTTATTGCACAGGTGGCAACCTATCACGGAACCATGCTTGAATTCACTGAGCTCCTGAGAGCGGCCCGTTCTTTCTGTTTTTAGAAGCAGTCTGCATGCCTAGGTGCTTGATTTTATACACCTATGGCCATAAAGGTGATTGGAACACCTGAATCCAATGATTTGGAGGGGTGTCCCACTAGTTTTGGAAATAGAGTGTATACATAATTATATAATTACGTGACCTTTTTTTGTAGCTTGATTTTACGTTTCCTTGCTACTGGTGTATGCTGGGAGAGGGTATAAGTTAATAAGTCTGTTCTCCCATTGGCTTCCCGATTGAGGAGCCACAGAGGACTTCCAGATGTCTTCAGGAGCCCGTGGCTTTAATGAGTTGCAAATTGCAATACTCGTACAAGTAACAGAATTACATTAAAAACTTGTGCAATTACATCATGTTATTTGGTGAATTCAAGAGTCTGGAAGAGACTGTAGGTAGTACTCCACATGTGGGTGCTTTAACAGCTTAAAATTAAAGAGGTTGTAAACTTCAGAGATGAAATATGAACAAAGCATATCCCTCTATAGTGTGTATTTGTCTCAATCCAGGGCACTAAGTGTCATTTATGTCTGCTGCTTTGTTCCACTGCTATCAGAATGAGTCATTTCTGACAAGTTTTCCTGACACCAAGAGAAAAATTTTGACGGGAGAGACCTACAGCAGAGTGACATCCTCAGCTCTGTTCCTCTGTGTTGTGTGAATGGGGTGTGTCCCTTCCTTCCATCAACTCTCCTCACTGAAGTAACTTCAGCTCCCCACCTCCTGATTTTCAGAGCTGAAAGACCCTGTGTAAGTTCTGCACTTTAAATGGATGCAGGGGACATATGCAGTAGATAAACAGGTACAACGTAAGTAGTAGTATTTGTTTCATCTCTGTGTATTACCTAAGGCTATTCACTTCACTGGGTATATGTTAGGGTTTGCAACCATTTTAAAAATCAACACTTTCATAGAATGGAAACTCTGTCTTCTCTTTCAGCTTAGATAAACAGGTACAACTTATGTAGTAGTATTTGTTTCATCTTTGTGTATTACCTAAGGCTATTCACTTCACTGGGTATATGTTAGGGTTTGCAACCATTTTAAAAATCAACACTTTCATAGAATGGAAACTCTGTCTTCTCTTTCAGCTTAGTAAAGTATGTTTGACATGTTACTCCTGCTATTCCCACATATACTGCAGAGCATACAGGTTTACTACAATTTAAAGAACTTAAGTGAGTATTTGAGACAGAATTATTTGAGACTGTGTGCTGTGGGAAAGAAGCACATTCTGGCAACTCCACAGTCTAATAGACTGAAAAGCCAAAAGGACACATGACACATAAGAACTTACAAGAAATCATTCTAGTTAGAAACAACTTTTCTCTTCCCATAATGTTACTTCATTTGTCACTTCACACTATGTAGCATATTATTGGCTTCTAAAAGTGACATACACATTGAAGAACATGTACTGCACTCCTGAAATGAAGTGTTTCTTATGCACACTGAGCTCTTGCTGTAACAATTTTGTGACTCTATGGCTTGTTACATGCAGGGAGACAAAAAAAACAGAATTTAGTAAATTAGGATTAAATATGCAGATGGTGTAAGCTTTACAATATTTAAAGAAAACATATAAATGGTTTTTATACCTGTTTTTACTATATACAAAAATTTCATGTTACAAATATATGACAAAGGATTCCCAGAACACTAAGGGCTACCTAAAGAGACAGCACAAATGCTGAATTTCTAACTCGTCTACATTTGTCTGATTCTTGGACTAAGCCATAAGGTAAGGACAAAATCACTGTTGATGAAAACTGAAGATTGAGCTATGGAACCAGAAAAAATTGTTTTGTAACAACCTATAAACACATACAGATACATACTATGTGAAAAAGGTCTAAAGCTCCACCTGCTGTCTCAGAATATCAGTATACAATGTTTGTTATATACCTCACATATTTAGGACTATACAGAGTTTATTGTTTACTATTTTTTTAGTCTGACCTTAATACATGAAGACATTAGATAGTCTGCTATGTAAACTATGCATTCCCTATAAAGACTTTCTTTCTATTCATTGTACAATGACGTTGAGTATTTTGACCTCCAAGATAAACCATGCCACGTACCCAATTAGAAGCATTTAGCAAAATCGGTTAGGAATGGGACTTTTTTTTTGCTCATAACATGTTAAGTCAGTGGTGATGATATGCTTCTGTTTATTTTCAGCACATGTATTTTTCTTGGTTTCACTAAGGAAGAGAATATCAAAATGCTCTGGACACGAGAAACTTGCACCCAAATTGCATTCTGATCACTATTATACCTGTTCTCTCGTTTTTATGTGATTTTAATGAGATGTTTTGCGTAAAATTTGCAAACTGATTTTGCTAAAGTCTTTCAATTCAAGTTCAGGTTTTCATTACCTCCGCCTACTGTAAAGTATCTCTTGAAACGGGTGTAATTAAGGTCTTATGAGTATTTACCTGACAGAAGTGCTGCAGAATGTCACTCACCAATGAAGGAGCATCATCTCGCTAGTGCTGCCACCAAGGGATTGACACAGTAAAAGCAGGAGTGTAATATGTTTGCCTTGTAAAGTGCAATCCTGTCTCTGGCGATAGAATTATAAGTGTGTCTGTCAGAGGAAAAGACAAGGAAGCCCGGGCAAATGCGTCAATGCGCAATATGGCCACGCCAATTCACACAAAGAAATGCGCATAGGCAGGCGACATGTAATCATGCATTCCTGTGCATGAAAACGCACCAACACAGGCAGGGTGCACTAATTGCTGACACTCAGTGGCCTTTATAAGGACTGCAGCTCTGCTCAGTGATTGCTGGATTATCATCAGCCCCTCCTGTTCCTGTGTTTCCTGCTGATTACCCATTACCGACCCGGCTTGATCCTGACCTTATTCCTGTCTGCTGCTCTGTATATGATCCTGGCTTTATCCTGACCTTGTTTCTGTCTGCCGCTCTGTGTATGATCCTGGCTTGATCCTGACCTTGTCTCTGTCTGCTGCTCTGTGTATGATCCTGGCTTGATCCTGACCTTGTCTCTGTCTGCTGCTCTGTGTATGATCCTGGCTTGATCCTGACCTTGTCTCTGTCTGCTGCTCTGTGTATGATCCTGGCTTGATCCTGACTTTGTCTCTGTCTGCTGCTCTGTGTATGATCCTGGCTTGATCCTGACCTTGTTTCTGTCTGCTGCTCTGTGTATGATCCTGGCTTGATCCTGACCTTGTTCCTGTCTGCTGCTCTGTGTATGATCCTGGCTTGATCCTGACCTTGTCTCTGTCTGCTGCTCTGTGTATGATCCTGGCTTGATCCTGACCCTGTCTCTGTCTGCTGCTCTGTGTATGATCCTGGCTTGATCCTGACCTTGTTTCTGTCTGCTGCTCTGTGTATGATCCTGGCTTGATCCTGACCTTGTCTCTGTCTGCTGCTCTGTGTATGATCCTGGCTTGATCCTGACCTTGTCTCTGTCTGCTGCTCTGTGTATGATCCTGGCTTGATCCTGACTTTGTCTCTGTCTGCTGCTCTGTGTATGATCCTGGCTTGATCCTGACCTTGTTTCTGTCTGCTGCTCTGTGTATGATCCTGGCTTGATCCTGACCTTGTTTCTGTCTGCTGCTCTGTGTATGATCCTGGCTTGATCCTGACCTTGTTTCTGTCTGCTGCTCTGTGTATGATCCTGGTTTGATCCTGACCTTGTTTCTGTCTGCTGCTCTGTGTATGATCCTGGCTTTATCTTGACCTTGTTCCTGTCTGCTGCTCTGTGTATGATCCTGGCTTGATCCTGACCTTGTCTCTGTCTGCTGCTCTGTTTATGATCCTGGCTTGATCCTGACCTTGTCTCTGTCTGCTGCTCTGTGTATGATCCTGGCTTGATCCTGACCTTGTTTCTGTCTGCTGCTCTGTGTATGATCCTGGCTTGATCCTGACCTTGTTTCTGTCTGCTGCTCTGTGTATGATCCTGGCTTGATCCTGACCTTGCTCCTGTATGCTGCTACTCTGTGTATGATCCTGGCTTGATCCTGACCTTGCTCCTGTCTGCTGCTACTCTGTGTATGACCCCGGCTTGATCCTAACATTGCTCTTGTCTGCTGTTCCATATTGATCCTGGCTCTGGCTACTGACTACTCTACCCATCCTCCGGGATCCACGTGTTCTCTGGAGAAACTCCTCCTGCAACTGGAGCACCCACAGGTTCCATCTCATCAAGCATTTCCAAGCAGCAACACCACTGGCAACCCGTGCTTCTTTGGGCACTGCACCTCCTGTTTCCACCTTCAGGGGCGCACTGCACTTAGCCGTAAGGGGAGCCCTCTCTCTACTGTAGCCTCCGGTCAGGTACGTGACAGTGTCATGGTCCTTTACCTAAAATTTTACCTTAAAAATCATTTTCAAAGTGCCATACTGAGAGTTTAGACAAAAGATAACTGTTCTTAAATCTACTTCCACCCCACATTCTAAGTCTATTCTATCTACCCTGTAAAGCACAGGTATTAAGCACAAGGCACACGGGCTGAATCTGGCCCTTCAGGCCATTTCATGTGGCCCTTGCACCTCTCCTGCAAGTACCCCCTTGTCTCTTGTCTCAGCAGTCAGCAGCAGAGAGAAGAATGGAAATCCTCTGCCAAATCCTGCACCTCACAATGCAGCTGCAGCACACCCTCATCTCTGCCTTCTCTGGTCTTAGCAATCAGCAAACTCTGGTAACTGATTCCACTCCTCCTCTGGTCCTCCTCCAGACCCTGCACTGTCTGCTTTCAAGCTCTGCCTCCAAAGGGAGTACACGGTGATGTTAAGGAGGGTGTGAGATTCTTGACATCTGATGTAATGGGGGGTGGGATTCTCTGGACATCTAGTCTTACAGATACAACCGACCTTTTGAGGGCAACCATAATGCTGATATGGCCCACGATGAAATGGAGTTTGACATCCCTGCTGTAAAGGAAAGATCTGAGTACTTGCCTATTCTGAATGCGCTCTGTTCCTGTCACAGGATCTGCTCCCAACTCTGGCTTCAGTGAAGAGGAGAGATTGGCAGCAAGGCTGCAGCCTGGGCAATGATGTCACCCATAGGCAACTATGGGGCATCCGTTGTCAGCTGTCCACTACACTGAAGCCAGCTGCTGGGAGCTGGTCATGTGACCAGATCGCCTTTAGAATAGATAAGTATATACATATCTTCATTTCACAAGCTAGATGAAATAGGCTTAGAATTGGAATGGCAGTAGATTCCAGATTAAACCCTTCCCACTGACCGTATGCATATATACAGCCTCACGAAAGAGGGCCTTTCTCCGCGGGCCACATATATGCATATCTGTCTTTCTGCTGGGAGCATGCCACACAGAGGCCAGGCTCTCACCGGGGAGCCCCGGGTCCCATACTAATGATCAGGACCTGGGACTCCTGGTTCTGGGTCACCTGATCACTGTGATAGTCTGTGATTGGCTATTACAGTGATCAATCACTGTGCAGTCTGCCCCATTGTTTTCTTTCTGAATGCAGAGAAAGACAATTGTGTCTTTCTTTCCTTGCAGGGAGAAAGATGTAAATAAACACAAGTGTGTAAAAAAAGGAAATAAAAATAGCTAGATCGATGTTTCTAGGTCAATGTCAGGGTTAGTGTTTGGGTTAAGTAAGGGTCAAAGGTTAAGGTCAGGATCAAAGGCGATGGTCAGTATATTTTAGGCTTTTTTTTTTTTTTTTAAAAGCATTTTTTATATTTTTACCAGTGTCAGTTTGTTTTAGTCCCAAAACTCTATACAGCGCCACTGGTTATTCTGCATAAACCTCTATATAAAAATATCAAAATGCAATATTATACAACAATGTGAATAAAGTGTCCATGCACACAGTTTTTCACAATTTCCAAGCTTATAGCTCTTAATAAAATGTCTGTGCGATAAACGTATTTTCTTCAAACAAATTGTAAACGTTGTGCCTTTCGTGTCTTTACTCACTGTGCACAGCAGGAAGTAACGTCATCCCGCATAGCCAAACCAGAAGTGTTGAATCTGGTAGTCAGAAGGGAGGAGGAAGGTGACCGCTGGCTGCAAATGTGAATATAAAATATTAATAACTAATATTTCCTATGTAACTGAGAAAAAAACATTTTTTTTTGTTCTGACAAGAAAATATATAAAAACACCACCATAGATTTCCTTTAAGTCTAAATATGAGGAATGTGCTGGTAGTTGGAGAATGCCATGAAAATGGTAAATAATTCTGATTTTACTGTTGGTAATACGACTTTATCCATACCTGTTTTCTATATTCTAGCAACATTATAAGTCTTGACACTTATCCGTGTATCCGTATTTGTAAATGTCATATATAGAGGCAACTAAATGAGTCTGATGTGTGTCACGCAAACACGCAAGCCTGAATATTTAGCTTTTACCTAAAGACAAGTATTCTGTATATCTTTCATCTCATACAGTTCAAGTCACAATAAACACATCAATGCGCACAAAAGCCATCACTCCAACCTAAGCTGTTAAGAGGTTTAATTCCATGCCATGTTCATCAACAGTAAGTGCTAATGCCCATCTTTTCTTTAGACATTGCAGTCAAGCTACCATGATTGATTATGTGTACACAAGCCATCTACATTTTAGTTACCAAACACATCTTCCTTTCATCTGCCACTCTCTCATTAAAAGATCACTGTCTCTAAAACAAGTTATTCTTGTTTTATTTGAAGTGACTTTACTTTCTCATGGTCTCTTCTTCTAGTTACCCGACAACTTTGATGTTTGATCTCTTAATACAGGAAAGGGATAAGGTCAGCAGTAATCTTATTATATACACAACCAATCAAAAGGGGAAAAAATATTCATTCCAATGAGTAAATATTCAATATTTTACTTTAAGCACTAATTTACTTTAAGCACAAATGTAAGGGTCTTGTGTAGATAGATACTGTAAGTTCAGCGTAACTTCAGGAACATTTCCTTTTGAGATCAGTTGAATATCTTATTAACCACTTGCCCTCCAGAGGATTTACCCCCCTTCCTGAACAGGCCATTTTTTGCATTACAGTGCGCGTTACTTTTTTCTGACAATTACGCAGTCATGCAACGCTGCACCCAAATGAAATTTACGTCCTTTTTTCCCACGAAAAATCACCTGTGCAGTTTTTATAAAAAAAAAGAAAGTCCAACAATTTTGAGAAAAAAAAACAATATTTTTTACTTTTTGCTATTAAACATGTCCAGTAAAAAATGTTAAAAATCTAATTTCGTCATACATTTAGGTCAAAATGTATCCTGCTAATCCCAATATGTGTAAATTAACTGGTATACATGAAAGTTATGGTGGTATATATACAGGGCTTTTTTTTTTTTTTTTTACTAGTAATGGCGGCGATCAGTGACTTAGGCTGCTTTAACACTGAGGAGTTTTTGAAGCGTTTTTGCATTAAAAAAAATGCCTGAAGAGCTCAAGAAAACTGCTTCCTTATGTATGTGAATGCATATCTATGTATGTTTTCACACTGAGGTGTTGTGCTTGCGGTGCGGTGTAAAAACTCCTGCTTGCAGCATCTTTGAGGCATGTTTGGGGAGTTAAAAAAAAGGCCTAAAAAATGCCTCTTCCCATTGAAATGAATAGTAACCGCCTCAAAAACGATCCAAAAACGCTTTAAACCGCTCCAAAAACTCACCGCACATGTGGGAAGGTCTGGCTGTTTCAGCTGTCAGCAGGGTTCCCCACTGCCAGCTGAATGTAAAAGACAGAATTGCCGGCAATTAAAAAATATTTTAAAAATGGCGTGAGGTCTCCCCCTCCATCCATACTAAGGCTTTCGGGTCTGGTATGGATTTTGAAGGTAACCCCCACGCAAAAAAAAATGGTGTGGGGTTCCGCCCAAAATCCATACCAGACCCTTATTCGAGCATGCAGCCCGGCAGGTCAGGAAAGGGGGGGGGGCGAGCAAGCGCTCCAATAAGCCCCCCGCCCGCAGACCCCTACAACCACAGCCCAGGGTTGTGGGGAAGAAGCCCTTTTCCCTCTCAACATGGGTGGGTGCTTTGGGGTGGGGTGGCTCCCTCCCAAAGTACCTTATCCCCATGTTGATGGGGAAAAGGGCTTCTTCCCCACAACCCTGGGCTGTGGTTGTAGGGGTCTGTGGGTTGGGGGCTTATTGGAATCTGGAAGCCCCCCTTTAGCAAGGGGCCCCAAGATGAGTATGGGGTACATGGTACTGCTAACCATTCACAAAAAAAAATGTAGTGTGAAAAAACACAGGAGCCAGTCTTTGACAAGTCCTTTATTAAAAGAAGGAAAATCTTTCTGTGAGAACGGTGAACACAATGATGAAGTGAAGCCGGCTGTCCTCGGATGATTCAGGCGAACTGACAAATTTTTCTATGCCGAAGCTGTCCAGGCATTCGTTAAACGCTGACATAAGTGTATAAATGTAGCAGGGGAGTTTGTCAAAAAATAAATGTAGTTTCCGCTCCTTGAAATTTGTTCTTTTATTATATAAACTCAAAAGTCCCGGTTTAACTTGAACAACCCTTGTATATAAAATTTGATGATATTAACGAGTATTAATACAAAAACAATGATGCAAATAAAAATCTAAATAAAAATCAAAATAAGGATAAAAATAAAATTGAACAGAATTGAAAACGGAAACAGAAATAGAAATGAAATTAAAATAAGTGTATTGTAAACTGGCATCTTAAACATTATTATATAATAAAACAATGGGGGACATTTATAAAAAGTGTATACATGACCATTAAGTACGTTCAGAGAGCCCTGATGGGACACGATGATTTGGCTATGGGAAGTGAAGGGAAATCTCCCCAAATCGGACAAAAATGGAAAAAAAATTGAGAATTTCTATACAGAAAATGATTGGTTAAACCTAAAGTGTTTTTGGTTTGTCACTACTTTTCCGTTATGCCAGCATTTTAAAATAACACATACAACACTTAGAGCGGAGGTCGGCAACCCATCGATCGCAGTCTACCTGTCGACCACGGGCAGGTGACAAGTAGACAGCAAACAGGTCCCTCTAACCCCCCCTTTCCAAAGCCTTCTCCGCTGCTGCTGTCATCCTCATTGCACAGCAGAGAGCAGAAGACAGCACAGCTCAGGACGGAGGGCGGGAGGAGGAGCTGGCCAAATGAACTTTTCATATTAACAAGCTGGTAATTGGTTGCTAGGATCAACCTAATAAGCAATCACCTGTATGCAATCCAACCTTGAACCGCATATATACAGCACACCCTCTCACTGCTGTGTGCGCACATCAAGGGGGTGCAGTGTGGCCGGGGTAGACTGCCTGCTCCATTCCATTCTATTCATTCACTACACTGTGCTGTGCTGTGATAATCCTCTCTCACTATTTCACTGATAGGATTCATGCGAGTGACAGACTGACCAACAGGATCGGCACAGCACACTGCACCTGCAGCCAGCTTTCAGCCTGAAATTCTGACAATGGCAGGGGGATTAAAGATGCTGCTGCACTGCTGACTAAGGCTAGGTTCACACCTATGCAGTTTGCATTTGATCTGTTTTTGCAGTGCGTTTTGCATTTTTTGCACATGCGTTTTTGCTGCGTTTTTTATGCATTTTGCTCTTTTTTTTCCCAATTTGTTGCTGGGCAGATTAAAATGCAAAATGCACTACATGCTTTTCTGCGTTTTGCGTTTAGAAAAGTCCCTGACCTTTTCCAAAAAATGCACTGGGTGAAAACGCAGAGATATGAACGTGTCCCATAGGAATTCATGTTAAATGGACTGCTGTGAATTTCTGCAAAATGCAACAGAAAACACACACGTGTGAACCTAGACTAAATGTCTGTGTGTGACAGGCAAAAATGCACCCTACACACGTGATGATATGTCACTGGTCCTGGGGGGGGGGGCACCACTGATATCTGGGGGGAGGGCAAAGCCCACCCCAGCACCTCCCTAGATCCGGCCTTGTATTATAGTTCCCCCACTCTAGATGAAGGAACACAGGGGACACCTTTGGACAGCAGCATTGTTAATCTGAGGGAAGTGTTAGATGCACTAGCAGATTTAAATACACTATTCAATAACAAACTGAAGACAAACTTCAGCTAATATTTTATCAGCAGTTCCAGCAAACAGTTTTTTTTCCTGTTGGGATAAAAGGTTTTACATAAATAAGTAAAAGCTGACCATTTAAGCCCCCCTGTCAGTGGTAAATAATTTGTCTCAACCGGCTAACTGCTACATCTGCAGGACAGCTTGTTCTGTTGAAAAGCAACAGACTTATTGGCAAGATCAACAGGGGAAAATAAAAGAAAGAAAACTAATACAGCCACCACATCTAGGATTTTGTAAGGTGCAATATAATAAATGTTTTCATTGTAACAACTGCTATCATCAAAAAGAATTGAATAAAACAGAATGAATACATGTGTTTAGATATTACATACCAACAGTGCACAATACAATAAAAAAACAATAGCAGGTGTTCCCAGAACACTTGAGACCTCATTGTTGAAAGCTTAAGGGGAACCTGTCATGTCCACCAAAGTATATAAACTTAAAATAGAGGCAACTTTTGGTTTCTGCTGGTCCTGGGCTTGCAATTAAGCCAGTTCTCTTGCACCTGGAAAGAGTCATAACTGCTTGTCCCAGTCCTATATTTAGTTATTGATTTGTTACAAGTACTTACAGTATATACCCTGTCAGTTTATGCAGCACTTTTTTTTTTATATAAATTCTATTTCTATTTGTTTATAAAACGAAAAGGCTTACAAAGCAGAGCCTCTGGGCATTCGGCTAGGAACATACATAAACACAAGTTGCAAAAACAAGCAATGTAACAACTGAAAACCTGTCTGCTCAGTTCAGAAAATGAAGGAGACCAGTGACTTAGGATATATCTTTCTCCAACATTCCATCCTCCCTCAACTGAGAAAAAAGGATTAAACAATAAGGGTATATATGCTCTCACATGATAATAAAAAGAGAGAAAAACAAAAGTCCAGACCACAGGCCTTTGCTCCACAACACAGAACTTGTTGCTTCAGGGAACCACAAAAATAGAAAAGATGTATTGTGATGTATTGGTGTGTGGGGATTCTGTCCAAATATTCCATACCTCAGGAAATGTAGATGGACATCCCCAGGAGTCATAGGTGGCTTTATACAGGGGTATAAGAAGTATTTACTAGAGTTTTCCAAAAATCTAATGAGGGGGCATCAGGGGATTTCCATTTTAAAACTATGGCCTTCCTTGCACAGAATAGGAGTAAACTAAGGAAAGTTTTGGTTGCTTGGAGAAAAGCCAAAGAGCTCACCAGCCTGAGCAGTCAGATATCCATAGACTGCGGTATAGGTATAGTGTTGGCCCCAAAAACAATGGATCTTAGGGCAGAACCAGAACATGTGTAGAAAGTCAGCAACCATGCTAGTGCACTGCCAGCAATCGGGATAAGCACCTGGATTGATTGGGGTGTAAAATAGCCACAGTGTAATAATTTAAACTGGATTAACCGATACCTAAGAGCTACCGATTGCAGAAATGGGTATAACCAGATTTCTTCCCAATCCACCTCATGCATATCTGGAACATCCGCATTCTATTTAGCATTTAGGCCATCCAGACCTATGTGGACGGAAGGCAACAGGGCTTTATATATATATTGGAAAGAGGTCTAACCAATGAGACTTCCTGTAATAGGGATTCCAAATCTGTCTGAGCCAGGTCCAATGGTGTATATCCAAACTGAGAGGAGAAGGCATGGCAGAGTTGCAGGTACCTCAAAAAATGAGAATTGGGCAGACCAAACTGTTCTTTTACATGATTAAAGCGGTTCAGAGTAACCCCCTCATAAATGTGTTCAAGTGTTTGTATACCTTTGAGTGCCCACATCCATGGATCAGAGATAGTCTGGAATTCAGCAAGCAATGGATTAAACCACAGGGGGTGATAGGGGACCACCTGGAAGAGGCCTTGGAGTAGTTACATACCAGAAGTTGCCAAGCCCTAACCACAGCCCTCATGGAATGTGTGAGATAAAATGGAGCTCGAGGTACCCTGTAAAGAATATTCCTCAGTGACTCAAACAATGTGGCCACTATGCATCTATATTACAATAAATGTTGGTGAAGAAAGTTGGGAAAGGTTGCATGTTTGGAACCAGAATGGTAGAATGTCATACACAGTGCATCTGACCAATAAAAATGAAAAATAAACTGTGTACAAAAGGATTCCACCAGATTGCTCTGGCAGGCAAGGTGGGAGTCTGGAATGTTTTACTCTACACAGGATTATGTCACTGGCATTCAGCCAAAATATTGTACCAGTTCGATCATCACTGAACCAGAGCTCCACACAATGTACACTCAAACCACATGTGCCCATGTAAGGAAGGGGGGGGTACAGGAAGAGAACTTCTATTAAATACTAAACAATACTGGATGATTAAGATGACTTGTCGTGAGCCTGTATTGACAGGTGTTGCAACAAGGAGGGGGATCGACACATGGCATGGATCAGAAAAGGAGCAAAGTTTTTCTCTATCATGGTAGTAATCGACCAAAATTATGAACAGACCTCCCATCCCATACCTTTTAATAGACAGATTATAAAAAACAAACACTTCCAAAGCAAAAAACTACTACTAAGAACCACTCATAAAATATCTAGCTTAGAGAGCTGCAATTGAAGTTCAGATGTATAAAAAAGGAAGCTGAAAACATATATAGAACTCTTGTGCAATCAACTTTTTAACAAAAACTTTTAATACAAGATTATAAAGACACAAAAAAACCTACAGGTTATACAGTAACTCCACTTTTGTTGAGAAAAAGCATTCCCCTCTGGGAGATCTACTGTATGTACATTGCAAGGATTTTAACACTTAGTTGAAGATTCCTACCTTTTATTATTCTGAAGAAATAGCTGTTTATTTGTCTGTGTCCATGTGCAGAATGAACCTGTATGGGAGTTATTTTATAATTAGCATTCAGCTACTGCATTTGCAGGGCTCTAATGAGGAAGGTGGCAGGGTATACAGCCCTTCATTTCTCTTTGGGAGTATATAACCACAAATGACATTTTTGCTGCAGGGGATGACCAAAATCTGATTTCTAGCTTCTGGGAAAATCAGTAAGCCAATCACACAAGCAGGAAATTACATTTCTAGGGGGGGTGTTCTGTACACCATCTGTGTAAAAAAACTTCTCCAGGTTGTCATATTGCAATGCATTTTACAGAAAATTACAGTGCTGCAGACTGAAAAGGAAAGATCATTTTTAGCATTCAATTACAATATGACTTCACAATGTCACGATTGTATATGCTCTATTTTTTTTTAATTAGCTTTTTTTCCCTCAGAAGTAGAGTTGCCCTTTAAAATCAAAGTATACCTATAAAAAAAAAAATTCACCTAAGATTATCCTTTTAATGAAGGAATGTTACAATATGTTGCATATTAGATGTACATTAGATTAGAACATAATAGATATATTAACCACCTCAATATTTTTATACTTTTACCCCCTTCCTGCCTAGGCAATTTTTACGTTTTCACAGCGCTGTCACACTTTGAATGACAATTGCTTATTCATGCAAATTAAATTTGTATAATTTTTTTTTAGAAAAGCTTTGTTTTGGTGGTATTTAATCACCACTGGGTTTGTTTATATGTTGCTACTGTATATAAAAACATATTTTTAATGTTTTTCTTATTTTCCATTATACAATTTTGCAAATAATTAATCTTTCTTCAGATATTTAGGCCAAAAAATTTATTCTGCTACTTTTTTTTGGTAAAAATAACCCAAATCAGTGTGTATTATTTATTCTGTGTGAAAGTTATAGAGTCTACAAACTATAGTATACAGCATATATTTGAAAATTGATGAATCCTGATATACTGAGTGCTTATCTCATTTTTTGAGGCCCTAAAATGCCAGGACAGTACAAATACCCCCCAAATGACACCTTTTTAGAAAGTAGACAGCCCAAGATATTTAGTGAAAAGCATGGTGAGTTTTTTGAAGTTGTAATTTTTTGTCACAATTTTTTGCAAGTGGAGAAATTAAATAAAATGTGTGTTTTTTCACAATTTTGTCAATTTAACAAGTTATGTTTCACACAGAGCATATGCATACTTATAATTATGGCCTAAAACACATTCTGCCACACCTCTCGATTATGGGGATACCACATGTGTGAGACTTTTTCACAGCCTAGATGCATAGAGGGTATCAAAATCCAAGGGGCGCATTTGGGCTTTCAAGGATCATAGCGTCAGGGCCTGGACTTAAACTCCAGACCCCTGCTGTGTTTGGCAGTAACTCTTCTCATTGAGCTACCTGAGATGCTGAAAAGCAATCTACCTGATATGCTGGAGAGCACTCCTAATCCATTGGACAATCCTGCCTTGTGCCTTGTTGTCTGCTGAACCTTGAACCCTTTGCTCCTCCCATGAACTTCCTGAATTAAGCCATGTCTCGGCACTTCCTGTTTGCCAGATTATTGTGCCTCTCCAGCGAATATCTCACTCTTGTCTCTCCTGCTGTTGTCCGCACTTTTGCTACCACTTGTTACCGACCTTTGGCATGTTCCTCGACTACGCTTCCGCCCGATCCCAACCTGCCACCACTTGTTACCAACCTCCGACTTGTTTACTGACTATGCTTCTGTTTGATCCCTACCTGCTATATCTGCTACTGGACCCTGGTTTGCTCACCTCCTAGTGGGGCCATCCTAAGGGCCATGACCTTGTACTTACACGCAGCAAAACCCATCTCCACCATCAGGAGCTCTGGTGAATATCTGTTAGTGCTTAGATCCCGCACCTCAGGTGAGCCCACATCATCTGCTAGAGTGACCTGCTTGTATACCATCCTGCTGGTTGGTGGGAGCTTTTCTGCAGCTATAGCTACTTGTCTCCGAGCCTGACAGCAGACCGTGACACATGGATTACACATATATTATGTATCTAATTTCCTGACTATCTATCACATTTTCTGGAGGCCCTGGAGCACCAAAACAGGGGAAACACCCACAAAATTACCCCATTTTGGAAAGAAAACACTCCAAGGCATTTTATAAGAGGCATACGGAGTCTTTTGAAAATGTTATTTTTTGCCACAAGTTTTTGGAGAATGCAGGAAAGAAAGAGCACACATCATAGGTATACTTAGAACATAGTTGCTAACGGTCCTGAAATGCCCGGGACAGTCCCGATAAAAACCAATCCATGTCCTGCTCTGTACTTGTCCTGGGCAAAATTCCAAAAATGAAGCTCTGTCCCAGTTTAAAACTGTATTGAAAATCATGAATGTGGTGTAGCCCAGTGAATCAAAGCAGAGATGTCACTGAGATCCCTACCTCCTCCAGCTCCCCAATTATGCTCCCCCAGCAGCAGAGCTGTTCAGCGGCTCTCAGTGGGAACCCTGATTGATGGGAGGATCCGGTGCCGGAGGAGGTAGGGACATCTCTGCTTTGATTCACTGGCCTGTCTCACAGCGTAATTGGTCAGCACTTAAGGGGGTGTGGCCAGTGAAGCGGTGATAGTGTGATAGAGGAGGTATAATCCAAACAGCAAAGAATAACCTGCAAGAATAACTGATTGATGCCATTAATTTAAAGAGTTCATTAATTTAGTGAGCAAGATTGAAACAGTTGCTGCAATTGGGGTCTGTATGATCATCGGATGACTGACTGCTTTTCCAAGTGTGTAAAATGTGAACCTGACAAAATGTAAACACTGAAACAATAAAATATACTGATGAAGGCATTATGGAAAGACCCATTGAGCGGTGATGTCATCACAAACATATGGCTGTTAGTGGGGATACCTTGGCATTTTTATTTTATGGTGGTCAACTACATTTCAATTTTAGTTGCCCTCACATATCGTTATCTCTTTGGAGGTCACCCAGCCGCTATATCTTGATGCTTGTAAGAGTGTAGGGTCACTTATGCACTTTAAAATATGAGTGCTTTTTCTTTGATTTTATATCTTTTAATAAACATTATTGCTTTGTAGAAGCTATTTTTTTCCCTTTTGTATATTTTTTCTTCAACTCCATGAGTTTAAGACAGATATATTAGTTTTGTGATATGATGACCCAATGGCTGGGACGTATATATTGAAGTGTGAACCTGTGAACCAACTGTCTTTCTTTGGAGATCTTTTGGTGTTTCCAGTGGTGGCTGAGAATCCATTCTGTGTTTCCTATATATACCATTATCATCTGGATGCTTGTGAAAGAGTAGTGCCACCTATATGCACTTTAAAAATGTGAGTTATTTTCTTTTAGTTGTATACCTTTTTTATATACTTGTTACTACTCTTTGGGAAGCTTTTCCTTTTTTTTTTTCATTTTGGAACTCCATGAGCTAAGACAAATATGTTACACCTATGATATAAAGATCCAGCAGTAGGGAAGTACTGTATGTAGTTGATTGGACTGATTGAAGGATATATCTGATTCACCAGGAGTCAAGATAACATTATATATGTTGTTTGACCTACCTATAATTTGGTGGCCATGCTATTTGGTGAGTGCTATTCCAAGTGAGGTGAACACTGAGCACTACACACATTTTATATGGACACTTTATGATTTATGACTTTATTTACAGGTTTTTGCTTCTTCATTTGATGGACACTTAGTATAAGAAGGAGCTGCTTATTGTTTGGCTTATTTAATGCAGTGTATGTGTCTTGTTGTCCATCAGCTTACTGTCTATAGTAAACTGCCACCTCCTTTTACTCTGCTACAAAACCAGCTGTAATAATCCCTTATTTCTCATTCCTAAAATGGTATTAAATGCAAAACCACAAATGTAATGTATTGCAGCTTACCAATCATTAGATGTTTTGACTACATTAGTTTTCTTTTTGTAGGCTTTTGTCCCTCTCTTTTCACCTGGTGATCTGGTCAGTAAAATGCTTCTTGTATTAGAGTGCCTCCACTCTGGAGGAAGAAGCAACAGAGACACCTTTTGAATGGCAGCACTGTCAGTCTGAGGGGACTTAGGAGGTCTGAGGGGATTTAGATACACCAAACAAACCAAAGACAAAATCTACTAACACCTTTTATGCAGTTACAGCAACAGCTTTTGTCCCCTTTTGGGATAGAGTTTTTGCAGAAATAAATAAAAGCTGATCATTGTAAGCACCCCTGTCAGTGGTAAATGGTTTGTCTCATCCCTCTTATGTCTACATATGCAGGGTAGCTTGTTCTGTTGAAAACAACAGACTTACTGGCTAGGTCACAGGTGAAAAATAAAAAAAGAAAGCCTAAAAAAGAAAACGAATCCAGCCTCCACATCTAAGAATTGGTAAGCTGCAATATAAAAAATGTTTGCTTTTGAGTTTAATACTACTATAACTCTGCATATAACCTAACACAGAAGTTGATTTTTCTAAAGGCAACTAGGCTGTTTACTTTGCCAGGTAACTGCACTTTGCAAAGGAATTTTCCCCAGAAATAGTGAATTTGGTAAATTTCAAAGGATACCCAATCATGTGCAAGGAAAACTGAAAAAACAGCAATTTTTGCAGGCACAAGATTGGATGATGGGCATCAGCAGAGCTTAATTTAATTCATTAAGCACTAGGAAAAATTTCCCTGCAAAGTGTAATTTACCATGTAAAGTGAACAACCTTTTTGCCTTTAGTAAATGTTGTAACAATCCAAAATACATCATGGGGCCTATCAATAAATAGCACTGAATCAGCAGTGGGAATGTGCATTCTGGAATGTGTTTTCAGCTACTAGATGTGTTAACCTTTGGGAGTTAATGCACAAAATTTCCACAAGATGGTATCTAACTCCTTACCAAATGGCTAAATTCTCAGAACAGCATAGCCTTCAATGCTGGAGAAACTGCGCTCAAATTGGTACTCTATTACATATATTATGGACATTTTTAGAAGCTATTGGTATAACGTTTTCCACATGATATTGGAAATTACTGGGATATTAAAACAACCAGATCCTACCCTAGCCATTTTGAATATAAATATAGATACATATCCCATCCATTATCAACTCTTTGTGACACATATTCTTCTAGCACAGTGGTGCACAGAAGCACAGGTTGAGAACCTGTGGGTCGCGACCCCTTTGGGGGTCGAACGACCCTTTCACAGGGGTCCCCTAAGACCATCAGAAAACACATATTTCCGATGTGTAAAGAGCAGCTACTGTGTAGAAAGCAGCTGCTGTGTTGAAAACAGCTACTCTGTTAAAAGCAGCTACTGTGTTGAAAGCAGTAGTATTGGAGGTAAAACGACACTCATGAATTATATTTACTGGGTAAATAATTTTATGGTTGGGGTCACCACAACATGAGAAACTGTATTAAAGGGTCACGGCATTAGGAAGGTTGAGAACCACTGTTCTAGCATCAAGACGTATCATTACTAGACACTGGAAAAAAAGAATTAGCCCCTTCTCTAAAAGAAGTCATTGAGCTAGTCCAGACCCACTTCATCTATGAGAAATCTTTAGTTTACCTAAACGATAGAATTACCAAATTTGACAAAGCTTGGAAACCCTGGTCCGACTGGTTCAGAACTGTAACCTAAGATATTATTATGTTTAACCTTTTTTTTAGATACTCTAAAATGATTATTTCGTGGAGCTAGTAGGACTGTTAGGAATTATTCAATATTTCCTTTTTTCTCTTTGTTAAGCTTTAACGTAGCACCTATACTGTGATATTGTGTAGCTTTTCACTGTCCTATTTTTGTTTTTTTGTTGTTCTAACTATATTTGTAAAACTAAAAAAAATGTATTATGGAAAAAAATAAATAGCACTGAATCCAGAAACATTTACCTTCTTAGGTTTCCCTCAATCCCTTGTCATTTACCACATATTACCAGCAGTATTCCAATCATGGGAACATTTCCTGGCAATAAGAAGGGGTGAATGACCTGGTTCCGGTCAAGATAGGGATGACATCCAAAGTTGATTCACTCCCATAGATATTTTTCTTGGCAGCTTTATTAATAGATCATATGTAGGATTCTTATTCATACGGTTCACATAAATTCTTCAGCAAATGTAAAGTAAAATAATTTTATAGCCTCATATTTCTCTAGAAAGACTACATGCCAAACTACCCCGTTGTATTTATGAGCAAGTATTTTGAACTTGTTAAAAAACAACACAGAATGACAGTCCTAAAGAGAGCAGATATTTTATTTAGAAGAAATGTCAGCATTCAGAACTGATTTTCTTAACTCAGACAAATATGTACAGTTTTGGATTACCAAAATCCCCTGGGTATAAATATCTTTGTTCTCTCCAATTAGGTCTTAAAATCCATACACAAGTGTCCTGTTTCGCAAGGAAAGCATAAACACATCCATTAGCAGTTCTCAAGAGTGCCGTTAAGTTTGATTTCATATAAAGTTCTTCACATCGCTCTGCAATTACAAAAGTCAATTTTCTGTAATGTTTAACAAAACTGTTTCTTAGTTGTTAACTTAAATTGTCATACACTGTAAATTCTAATGTTATAAACTGTTAACAATCCCTAACTATAGTTATATTATCTGTGGCTGTATTTAACACTATCTGGTTATTGTTTAGTTGTTATACCATATTAAACCTACCAAACCTTGACACTTACTACAAGGAAAAAAAAGTATAAATGCCATGGACTTGGATATGTGATGCATTAGAATTGTTACCTGTAAAACATGATTTGGATATGTGATGCATTAGAATTGTTTGATTGAAAAGATACTTTTATTACAGAAGCATCAAAAACAACATGATTCGTGTAATCGGGGTACATCTCACCCTGTACTGCGACGCAGCGCACCACATAGCAATACAGTTCAAGCATACAATAAATACATTCAGAAATAAATACATTCGCTCAGCGGTATGATGCCTGATGTGATGTGCAGAGGATGAATCCCCAGACCGCCACGTCATGCATGACGCCGCTTACCCCAAAAACCATAGCATCCTGATACACAGTACTAAGTCATGCAATAAACGAAAGCGAAAAAAACCGAAAGACCGAAAATCACAGTTTACAATAGGCATCGGGTGGGGGGGGGGTAACAATTAGAATTGTTACCTGTAAAACATGATTTCTATGTCATAAATTTCTTTGTTATTATATAAATTAGCTCCCCAGCATTTCGCATGTTCTATGTTAGCTGGGGAGAAATGTCATGAGCCTTAGCTGGTCATACACTGATCGAAATTTGGCCAAGTTAAGCAGGGCCCAGTTGAATTTTGATTAATTTTCAAAATTTGGGCAGAATAGTGGTTATTCCATCCGCTATTTGAACTGCCCTAGTGTGAATGGAGCCTGACATGTAGGTATTCAAATATATTAATACCTACAGAAAACTGGATCTAGGGCATGATGTTAAACCCAGTGGCATACGATGGCCATTCCCCAGCCCCTTAATTGGTCAGGTCTTTTCTGTCAACACCCCCTCATGGACAAGAAAAGAGGGATTGCCCTGCAGTTGACAGCTCTTGTGTACCATCAAAAGAAGGAAGACCTGTCAAGTTTTATGAGAGCCACTGTACCATCTTGCTTGCTGACTGGACTCTGTAAATATTTAATTTACACCATTTTTTACCTTTTCATTTTTAACCACTTGCCCTCCTGAGGATTTACCCCCATCCTGACCAGGCCATTTTTTGAGTTATTTTAACTGACGATTGCACGGTCCTGCAATGCTGCACCAAAAGGAAATTTCTGTCCTTTTTTCCCACAAATTGAGTTTTCTTTCAGAGGTATTTGATTGCCTGTACGTTTTTTTATTTTTTGCGCTGTAAAAAAAAAAAAACGACCGACAATTTTGAGAAAAAAAAAACAATATTTTTGCTATACAACATATCCAGTAAAAAGATTTAAAAAATTAAATTTCGTCATACATTTAGGCCAAAATGTATACATGTCTTTGCTAAAAAAAATCCCAATACGTGTAAATTAATTGGCTTACGTGAAAGTTATAGCGTTTGCAAATGGCGGTATAAATACTGGAATTTTTAATTTTTTTTCTACTAGTAATAGCGGCGATCAGCAACTTTAGCGGGACTGCGGGACTGCGGCGGACATTCTGACACTGGGGTGAACTGACTTCCCCAGTGACACCAATACAGTGATCAGTGCTAAACAAAAGCACTGACACTGTACTAATGGCACTGGGCAGGAAGGGGTTAACATGAGGGGTAATCAACGGGTTAACTGTGTGCAGGGAGTGTTTTACTAGGGGGCGGTGTCTGTGTGCTTCACTGTAAGCACACTGCTTTGGATGCTGGAGCTGCTTTGGAGCTGACAGGGAGGAGAACTGTTAGTAAACAAAACAGTCCTCCTCCCCATTGGAGATCCTCGGAAATCACCAGCCGGGATCTGGTGATTGACAAACGCAGCAGCAAATGACTGCGCGTGTAGGGCGCGCGCGCAATGTGTGAGTCCGAAGACTGAAAACACAGTGAAGACTGTGATCCATTAAGACAGGAATTAAAAAGACATGGTGAAACAATGAAACACAGACAATAACAGGAAAATAATAAAAATGATTTGTAAGAAAATTACACAGGAGGCTGCTGGGAAATCAGAGCTAGGCTTGCAAGGTCAGGACAGCAGGTGCAAGGAAAGGCTTAACAAAGATGAGTGCAGCAAGAAAAAAACAGTGGAAAGAACAATCTGTAAAGAGAAGAACAAACTGATCATGGGTCCAAACCCAGACAGAGCTTCACACCTTATATATTTATAACTACCCCAAGATCTCTTCCATGCTAGAAAAGCTAATTGAGGAGGGGCCCAGATATCACATACCTTGGCTCAGAGGACTGACAGCTATTAAGCTGTGAAACAACCTTTATTGCTTATGTTCAAGTATTGATAAAATATAACCTTTATTTACATGGTCAGAAATGGATCCATTTTTTGTGACCAGGGGCGGACTGAAAATTCAGGAATTCGGGCATTGCCCAAGGGGCCTGTGTCAGTAGGGGGCCCGGTGAGAGGTTCACTGGCACTATTCACTAAGCAGTATCTTACCGCATCCAAGTATGCGGTAGGATACCGCATAGAATTTAAAAAAAAAAAAGTTTGAATTCACCAAAAAACGCTACTAAAACACCACATGAGTTATTTGATCAAGTGATGCGGTATTTTAATAGTGAAAAAAATGCGTTAATGTTTCAGCTGTCAGTGGGGTTCCCCTCTGACAGATGAATGTAAACAAAAAAATTGCCAGCAATTAAATAATTAAAAAAACATCTTGAGGTCCCCCCTCCATCCATACCAAGCCCTTCAGGTATGGATGGATGTTTTTTTTTAAATTGTGGCGTGGGGGTCCCCCCCAAAATCCATAGCAGAGCCTTATTCGAGCATGCAGCCTGAGCCTGGCAGGTCAGGAAAGGGGGGGAACGAGCGAGCGCCCCCCCCCTCCTGAACCATACCAGGCCACATACCCTCAACATGAGGCGGTTCTTTGAGGTAGGGGGGCTCCCCTCCCCAAAGCACCTTGTTCCCATATTGATGGGGACAAGGGCCTCTTCCCCACAACCCTGGGCTGCGGGTCTGCGGGCGGGGGGTTTATCGGAATCTGGAAGCCCCCTTTAGGAAGGGGGTCCCCAGATCCCCCCCTCATGTGAATGAGTATGGGGTACATGTTACCGCTACCCATTCACAAAAAAAAAGTATAATGTGAAAAAAGACAGGAGACAGTCTTTGACAAGTCCTTTATTAAAAGAAGAAAAATAAAAGAATGTTCCCTGAAGTAGATTCAACATCAATCACGATGCCTGCCGCCGCTACCCGATAAAAGAAAAAAAAAATAGAAGGCTCCGCTCCCAACGCTGGCTCCCGCCCATCTGCCTGCTCCGCTGGCTTGACAGTTCTTAAATATGTAAGGGGGCGGGGACACATGTATGTGACCCCGCCCCATGTGCCTTCATCAACCCGAGCATGCTGGGTCAAGGATGTCACAAGGAGGTGGGGTCAAACGTGTGATGTCACAGGTTTTTGCTTAGAACAGTTTAGTACAGTTAGATTGATGAAAGCATTTCATATGCAGAAATTCAACACTATAAACAGGTTTTGTTATGGATATCTCTCAGGGCATACTCACATTAAATCATGTCTATTAACTCCAGAAAACTAATCAAAAAAAGAATAAATACTTCCCAGTCAGATAGTTTCTCAGCATTGACTCGGTATGCTATTCAGCATCTGATTGCTCTTTTAGAGTGGCTGTTTTGTGAAAACTGTGTAAAAAAAAAAAAAAAAACGGCAGCACTACCCACTTAGGAGCTGCTGAAGATTTGGGTCCTCCTATAGTTCTGCACAGTCAGGCAATACGCATTTTCCACAGACTTGCACTCCACAGACAGTAAACAGTCCTTGAGCTTGTTTTTTTTGTGTTTTATTAGGGGGATTGAATTTGGATGGGTTAAGGGGTGTATGGGATGCCAAGGAACTGTGAACATGAGAAATCTCATAGCAACTATGTACAAGTCCATAGACAAACAGTCTCTCCTTGAAGAACTCCTCAGCCCTTCTGGTGTACCTCCTCAGATCCCAGATGAATCCTCCTCTTCACCCAACTGCCTGAGGGAATCCCTGGGAAAGGGGATCCAATAGTTGCCACTATTGGTCCCGGGTAAGGAGCAAATCAGGTTGCCCACCAGAGTGCTTTTTTTCCCCTTAACTGACCCAGGGGGTGTAGGATTATTCACTCAGTCTCTTTCCTCTGAGCTGGTTTAGGTAGGTGGATGCCTTTAGGCTTTCTGCTGGGCTGGCTTCATTCCTGGCTCAACAGGTAGTAATCCCTCCGCGGACTAGTGAGGCTGAGTGATCCACCTGTCCAGGTTCCTACCTGTAGGTAGGCTCCATTCCACTGGGCACCCTCCCAGGCTCCTGCATCTCAGCCTTCCTCACATCTTCCACGCCAACTCTTTTGCTGCTGAAAAGGCTCAATCATACCTAAGGGCTGCTCTGGTCCCATGCCAAGCCTCCTGCTTGGGGATTGGCTAGAGTCCTTTGAGTATGCAGACCAGCCCCTGCTCACCCCTGCCCACTGCTTCTAGAGTCTTCTCCAAGATTTTAGAGCAGGGGGAGGTATCAAGGAACTGATCTGCAGAGCCTCTCAGCCCTGACCTATATTTGACCCAGCTGACTATTGCCCAGGCTGCTAACTAGCTCCCCCTAGCTATCTAGAGGAGTGCTGCAAACCCAAGGGCCATTAAAAGATAAAGTGAATGTTAAGATAAAACATTTTTCTGTATAGAGTGATTGAGTAGAAAACAGTTAGAACCCCAACCACTTTTTACTGCTATCTGTAGCTCTGTTAGAAGCATTAGAGCTGGCTATTTGTTGATTGAACCATTGAACAATTTGAACTACTGAACTGGCTGAGTTTTGTTCCATGTATTTTGATAGCGAGGAGACGGGTGAGCGTCTCCTCTGTCAGAATACAATGGAATGGAAGGGAGGATTCCTACATCCACATCAAATCAGCCAGCTATGTAGTTATTGTTTTGGGGGTTTTTTTAAGATAACATATATTCTGGCATTTGGACTGGACAGTGTCAGATGGACCAATCTTTGCATTAAGAATTTAATTTTTTGGCCTTTTGTTTGTTTTACTTTTTCTTTTTTTAGGTCCAATTTTTTTCTAAGTGTTCAACAGTTCAATATTAAATCTATACATGTATAAGACCTAGCCTTCCTATATGGCATGTGGGTTCAGGTATTCTAGGGCAACCGTGACAGGCCTCTCCTCTAGTAGTAGTGAGGGTTGTTTCATAGCATGCAAGAGGAGCTAATAGCCCCTTGAAAGTCAATTTTTGATACTCTCACAAATATAAAACCTGATGTTGTCTGTTTGCAGGAGACTCACACCAACCCAGAAGCAGCTTAATTTTTGACACGCCGCGGTGCAAATATGGCTTATCATTCTATATTCCACCTGTGACAGGGGCGTGTCTGTTCTGGTGTACTGTGTATTGTGAATGGCTGGAGATAGATATATACGGGAGATAAGTCTTTTTGTGTTGCAGACTTTTTCATAAGCGCTTTGAGATAGCTAATGTACATATCCCACCCACATATTCATGTGAAGTAATTCGGCTGTTTATGAAGTCTTTATCCGATATTTTACCCCTCCCATTTTTGCTAATGGGTGATTTCAACAATGGTCTTTAATGCTATATGGGATAGATTTTCCCCAACTAGGCAGGTTAATGTAGAATGCTGAACTCCCTTGGGTAAGCTATGTGGTGAATTGAGTCTGTATGACCTCTGGCATAAGCTGTATCTGGTGGAAGTGCAATATACCTGTTATTCAAAGACCCATAATTCTCTATCCTGCATCAAAGTGATGCTGGGTTCTTATGAGATATTCAGGTATATTATTTCTATTGATATTCTGGATAGGGGCATGTCGGATCATTGCCCCCTGCTAGCCACCCTGGGGGGTTTTGTTGGGACCAAACCAGCTGTGTGGAAATTAAATCCATATCTTCAGATGACACTGTTCAACAAATTTTTATTTTTTGCCAGTTTTGGAAACAAAAGGATCCATTTCTTAATAAATTTCACATTCTGAGTTCAAATATAACAATGAAATTTGTCAATTGGCTCTAGTTTTTCTGTAAACGGAAAGTTTTCTACTATAGGCGTAATGACTACATAATGCACAATAATTATATAGATATATGTCTTTCCACAAATATAAAGCAAGTGATATTGACTACATAACAAAGCCTAAATGGCATAATATATTGCATAGGATTACCAAGAAAAATTATAGCCATAAGCTAAGTTGAATCATTTTAATACTTAGGATTCTCACTAGTTTTGTCTTCAGTTTGTGTCGGTTTTGCTTCTCTTGGCTTTTCTCTTGTATTCGAGGAAAGGGCTATCTCTTACAACTGCACGTGACTACACGCTTCAGGTTCTTCCTCACTTGACTCAACCACGAAGGATTCTGGTGCTTTAGGAATTGGTAGCCCGTCTCCATGAGGAACTGGACGTATTGCCGATGGAATATTTGGATAGCGCACAGATAACTTTTTCTTCTTATTTAGCCCTTTTACAATTGGAGGCACCATACAAAAGTAACAATTACTAACATGATCTGTTGGCTCTCTCCAAATCATTGGCACAGTGAAAGGCATAGATGCCTTTTTTCCATTCAACCATTGCTCCAGTGCCGTCCCACAAGAATTGCAGCATATATGTGGTGCCCAGCTCTTGTCCTGGTCTCCTATCTTGCAGCCAAAATACAAGTTGTAGGCTTTCTTAATCATTCCTGTTATCCTCCTTTTTTGTGAGATAAAAGTTATTTCACCGCAGATATAGCAGAAATTATCTGCTTTATTCACACAAGTTCGAGGCATTACTGAGTAGCCTATATAAGCATAAAACGAAATGTAAAGACGCTGTCGAACTACAATCAGCTACAGATACTGCAGCTTTTATGCAGTGAAGTGATGCAATTAAAGGCTAATATTGCATCATCTCAGTATACATGCAATTTTCTATTGGTCACCAGTATCAATTGCGCAATATGCAGCTGAAGTTGCATCATAATTTTGAATGGCTTACGTCATTAGATGGGTGAATATATCATGGAAACTAGAGCCAATCAACATTTTTTAGGGTCCTTTTCATTTTCAGCACCCCAAAATTATGTAAGATTAGCAAATTTTATGCCCAAAACTTTTTACCTTTTGAACAGTGTGATTACTACTCATGATTTTACACAAAGGAACTTAACTGCATTTTTTAGATATTAATTTAAATACAGATTTTGCTATGACTTTTTGAGATACTATTAAGGCCTGTCTTAGAGGCCCCCTTACTAAAGAAATTAGCATGGTTAAAAATAAGTGCAGACAGGAGGTAAATAAACTGAACAAGCGGGTGGTTGTAGCTGAGGCTGCATATGTACAGTATCCACCATCTGAAAATCTTTCATCTTGGACACAGGCACGGTGCCAGCCTAAACTTCTCATGGAGAAAAAAGTGCAGGACAAGCAATTTTTAAATAAATGCCTGGCTTGGGCAGAGGGGGAAAAGGCAGGCACACCTTTGGCTGCTATTGCTCGTTCACAAGAAAATTCCCCTTATATAACTGCCATAAAATCGGTAACTGGGACACTGGGATGGAAAATATCTTAGCGGTCTTTAAATCTTTTTATCAGGAACTTCATAGTTCTAAGTCCATTTACACCAGCGCAGACCTTTCTCAATTTCTACATAATATTCAGTTTTCCACCCTGTCCCAAGTAGACAGATATCTGCAAGATGCCCCTATAACTCTAGAGGAACTGGAAAATGCTGTGGCATCCCTCCCAAAAGGAAAAGCCCCCAGTTTAGATAGCTTCCTTCCTAATGAGGTCAATAATCAATATGGCAAGATACTTTTACCCCTCTTGTTATGGAATTTTATTGGTGTTCTTAGGGATGGATGTCTCCCTATGTCTATGAAAGAGGATATCATTGTCATCCTACCTAAGAAAGGGAAAGACTTACTATGTCCAGACTCCTATAAAACAATCTCATTGCTTAATACGGATAATAAAATACTAGCTAAAATTTTTGCCAATAGGTTAAAGTTATTACATCGATTATCCGTCCAGAACAAACAGGGTTTATGCCCAATTCCTCAACTGCTGTTAATATATGACTTACATTTTTGAATATTCAAACTCCTGTTTGTAACTCGATAAGTATAGCTTTGTTGTCTATAGATGCCAATAAGGTGTTCGACAGTATAGAGTGGTGCTATATGTGGGAGGTGCTGAAGCGATTTGAATTTGGGGATACTTTTTGCAACTGGGTCAGCCTTCTATATACGCTGCTAAAGGCCTTAATAAGGGTCAATGGGAGTTTGTCTGATTCTTTTTCTCTGTCTCGTGGCACTAGACAAGGGTGCCCATTGTAACCCCTTTTGTTTTCAGTAGTCATAGTGCCGTTTGCAGCCTTGTTGAGACAAACGGTAGAGGTGAGAGGTTTATGTAGAAATAAACATCAGGAAAAAATAGCTTTGTATGCAGTTGATATGCTGCTGTATGTGGCTGATACTCAGGGATCATTGGTTACTGCATTGTCCATTATAGAGAAGTTTGGTACTTTTTCTGGCCTTACAATCAATTGGAACAAATCTATACTACTCACATTGGATCCTCTCTGGGACCCTCTCACTCCCACAGGGTCACATCTTAAGGTGGATGTAAAGATTAAGTATTTAGGGGTAATTATCTCTATCCATCCTAAGGAATATAATTCCCTATATTTGTCACCACTACTTCAGAAATTTAGATCTCAGATTAAATTTTGGTATAAACTGCCAATCTCTGTGTCGGGCCATGCTATCTCTTGAAAATAATATGGATGCCACAATTAATGTATTATTTACATAATGCACCCTGTTGGATCCCACAGAAATATTCCAATGCTTCCTTTATGTCCGTTCCCATTCTGGATAGCGTAGTTCAAGCTAATAATACAAAGGGCCTTATTTCTGGTTCAATAATTTAACAAACATGAAACACACAGTAAAATACAATAAAAATAAAACAAGAATCAAGGATACAGGGAAAAAAAAGAGGGGGGGAGCATGTGTAGAACAATGACGGGTCAGACAGATGTGCATGTACTCGGGCATAGGCGTGCGCAGTTGCACACATCTAGGCGCACGCCTGTCACTAATGCTTGCGCGAAAAGGACTATTTAAACTGACTGCAGTTAATGTCTCCTTGCTGTTTGGTCTTTAGCCACGGCATGTGTATCCTGATCCCTGTGCTTGACTCCTGATACTGAACCAGCTTGTCCTTGACCTCCGCTTGTCTGTTACCTGCCCTGACCTCTGGCTTGTCTTGAATTACTCTTCTGTCGCCTGCTCTTGTCCGATTGATTCTCTGTTGTTGACCTGGCCTGTGACTCGACTTCTCTAGCTCCTGCCGTCTATGCCTGATCTGCCCGACTGCTACCAACCCAACTCATCTGACCTTGCATCCTCCACCTTGCTCCCAAGCAATCCATCCATCCAGCACGGCTGCACCCATATCCTGCTCTCTGCCATCAGTCAGCCCTGCTGCTTCATCTGCCTGCCAGCTACTGCTGGAACACTAACTACTGGACTGATCACAGGCACTCATACCTCACTGTGCTCCTGTGGCCGCTGTCCCACTATCAGTAGTCCTCGAGCTGGAGCTGTACGGGAGGCCTGCCTTTTCACGTCAGGCTCACTATCCAGGTACGTGACAGTATAGCTGTCAATTTTTCATTGACCATGAAGCCAGTCAGGTGATGTTTGACTTCCTGGAAGCTGAGGATGGGTGATTTTCAAGAGTGAGCAATGGTTTGCTTAGTAGTGATAAACAAGAATGTGATCAATTTAGCATGTTTTTTACGAACTGCTTGTATGGGTTTAAGCAAGGGCGGCCTGACCATTTGGAAACTCGGGCACTATCCGAGGGCCTGGGGTCGGTAGGGGGCCCCATGAGATGCCCCTGGTACCCTTTTCATAGGCTTTTTGGAGTTTGGGCAAGGACACAGGGGCCCCATGATCCACTATTGTCCGGGGGCCCCATGAGTTGTCAGCCCACCCCTGGGTTTAAGTAATAGTGCCTCAACTGGGTCTTTTTGCAAGTTATAGTAGAGAAGTGAGCCTATCAAGGAATACACTCTGATCCAGAGCCTGCGTACCAGGGCGGACTGACCATCTGGAAACTCGGGCACTGCCCAAGGGCCTGGGGTCAGTAGGGGGCCCCATGAGATGCCCTTGGTACCTTTTTCATAGGCTTTTTTGAGTTTGGGCAAGGACACAGGGGCCCCATGAGTTGTCAGTCCGCCCCTGCTGTGTACTCTCAGGCAGTTACTCCAGATGTGGGCCAAAGTGCCCTCTTGTCCACATGAGAGGCAACTGGCCAGGTACAAATTTAGAGATATGAGCTGGTGTAAGATACCAGCACATATGTACTTTGTATGAGTTCTCTAGTGCAATTGCATTCCTCAAGCAGGTGACTATGGACTCCCAAATAGCATTCCAGTCTTGTGAGATGGCTACTCCTAGATCTCGCTCCCTGTTACAAAGGGCCTTATTTCTAAAATTTATATGTGATTGTTACCTGACCTGCTTTGTAAATTTCTTATTCTGTGTAGGTGGAAATGGGAGATGGATATTGACGAGGCTTTAGGGGATATATGGGATCAAATAATGAAGAATAACATAAAAATGGGGTGTGCAGCGCTATACAAATAAACCACACTGTCACAAGTATGACAAAATATGACAAAAAAGTCCTATAAACTGAATAATATACAGTCCAAGGTGATGTGATATGAGTCCAAAAAGGTATATTCCAGTAATGGAGTATGAATGACTTCAATCCAAATGGGTATATTCCAACATCCTAAAATGACGGTGTAGAAAAATTGCCCACTCACCGGAAGTGCAATTTAATGTGCACATAGAAATTCCATGAAGCCGGAAGTCCCGTGAAGGTACAGCCTGATGATCAAGGTGCCCTCTGATGGTAAATGGGGTGACGGCTGCCAGAGATGATGGTCTGGACCTATATCCCAAATTCTCCTGCCTGGATGGACTCCTAAAATGTTGGGCTGAGATGTGAAGGCTCAGTGCCAGGTGATAGAGATGGAAATACTCATGGTGTAGTATTATGAAATGTATTTATTGGGTAAAGATCATTATAATAAAATAATACACGTACAGGTTTATAGTACCTATACAGATATGAAATGAGCTCTTAGAATACACTGACCAGTGGATAAAAAATGGTGGACACCGGACCTTTCTGATCCGGTGGCGTAACGTCAAGGCGTGCAGAGACTCCTCCTAGACGCGCTTCGTGTAATAACACGTCTCCTGTAGGGGTGATGCCATGCATGCCTGACGTCTCCTTGCTCCTATTTATAGGGAAAAAATTGCGCCAAAAAGTGTCCTGGCGCCGTTTTGCTGTTTTTTGGCCTATTGCGCATGCGCGGGCGCCATTTTGCCGGCTATTCGGCCTAATGCGCATGCGCGGGTGCCATGTTGTCAGTGATACTGAAATCATCTGAAAATGGTCGGCGCGCGGCACACTGCGCATGCGCGAGAGTTCCGGCGGCCATTTTATTGGTTTGAGAACATGCAGCAGACCTTCAAACTGCGCATGCGCAAGCCAGAAGATCGTGGCTAATGCCTTCAGATCAGTCTAGGTAGTGTCATACTGAGCAGATGGCCAGTATATACCCAACCTAGCAATGGTAAATCGTGATTATCTATACAAGTCTGCTGCTGGTGTACTAATATTTAGAAATATGCATATGAAAACCGCAAAAATGCATATATAAAAATGCATATATAAAAGCTGTATATACAAAAAGGTGCATATAGAAAAAAAGTGCATATAAAAAAAGGAAGCATATAAAAAGGAAGCATATAAAAAAGGAAGAAAGAGGAGGGGAGGAAGCTAAGTAAGTAATCGCCATTAAATTGGAGATCTGAGCTGAGCCCGGATGATTAGCAGGCATACGGTCTCCCCTCACGTAAATGGACAGATATGTGAGTCGGAAAACTATCCTATAACCATATGATATATAGTATATTGTCCTAATTAGAAATGCTGTCTTCATACAAATATATATACACTCATAATAATAATACTAAATAGGTCATATAAAAAACCATATAAAAGATATAGCACATAATGATAATACGTGAATATTGCCATAATCATGTAGATATAATAATAGTAATAATATTGCTATAATCAAATCCCTAAAATATTTAAAACACTAAATAAATCATATAAGCATCAATTCGGTATGTGTCCCTTTCACAAAAATTGGGTCCCACAACATATGTACGTGCAGTGTGTCAGAAAGAGGTCCTGTCTCATAGTGCGGGTTATGTGTATAATGTCAAATCAGCTATTATCTATATAGCAGTTGATGTCCACTTCAACGTTATGTCCTAAAGGAACCATGGATTTCATTTCGAAAATCCATTTAGTTTCTAGACGTGAGACTTGTCTTGATTTATTAATGCCGCGCCAGTGGTGTTGTGCAATATCGATCCCTATAAATTTAAGGGAAGAGGGATCTTTATGATGAAATTCCTTATAATGTTTTGAAAGTGAATGTTCGCGGAACCCTCTTTTAATATTGTATACATGGTCGCGGAACCGGTCACGTAGTCTTCTGGTCGTCCTGCCAATATACTGTTTCCGGCAGGGACATTCCAAAAGATATACCGCGTGGCGGGTGTTACATGAAATAAAGTTGGAAATGGTGTAATTTTTGCCTGTTGTGGTCGAGGTGAAGGATTCGATTTTCTTTTTTGACATTCTACTATGTTTACAGATCTGACACTTTCTGCACGGAAAAAAGCCTTTCAGATTACTAAATAAGCTCGAACGGGATGGGGGGTCAATTATGTTAGGTGCAATCGTATTGCGTAAAGATGGTACTCTCCTGAAAAATACTTCTGGATTGGTTGGTAAGGCCCCAGCTAGGATGGGATCCGCTCTGAGTACCTCCCAATTTTTCTTTATTATATTGCGTATAGTTTTATGTTGAATGGAGTATGGGGTAATAAACGGGCAGAACATACTCCTTTTCAAGGTTGGTGGTCCTGAGAGCATATCCTGTCTGTTCATACGGGCAACACTGTCAATCTCTGCGTCTAAAGTGTCTGCTGTATAGCCCTTATCACAATAAAGCACAGATTTTAAGACAGAGGTTTCTGGATAAGTATTGATCTCAGTGCAGTTACGCCTAATTCTCATAAATTGGCTTCTAGGTATACCTGTCAGCCAACGTGGATGGTGGCAGCTGTCAGTAGGGATGTATCCATTCCTGTCCGATGGTTTAAAGTACGCTTCAGTGATACAGTAGCCTCCCTTGTTGATAATTGAAATATCTAGAAAGTTAACTCTGTCTGTACTGTATTCGTAGGTGAGATGGATATTCAGATTATTGTAATTCAATGTGCCAAAGAAATTTACCAAGGCAGTCTCTTCTCCCTGCCATAATAGGAGAATGTCATCTATATACCTCTTATAAAAGAGCAGTTCTGGCCATTGCCTGGAATAGATGTTATCTTCCTCCCACCTGGCCATGAACAGGTTGGCCAGGCTGGGGGCAAACTTAGCCCCCATTGCAACGCCTCTGGTTTGTAGATAGAAAGTGTTATTAAACCAGAAGTAGTTATTACTCATTGCAAAGTTTAATAGGTCCAGGATGAAGGTTTTATGGGTCATGGAGACATTCTCTGCTAAACCCAGGTAATAGTCTGCTGCCATCATTCCATCATTATGATTGATGTTACTATATAACGAAGTTACGTCAGCAGTAACAAGGAAAGTTATAAGCTCGGGGTCCCAATTAAGTATACTTATTTCATTTAATATCTGTTTGGTATCTTTGATGTAAGATGGGGTAGATGAAACCAGAGGTTGCAAAAAGTAGTCGATATACTCCCCGACTTTAGAACATAGCGAGCCAATTCCGCTGATTATTGGCCTACCCAGAGGATGTATAGGGTCTTTGTGTACTTTAGGAAGGTAGTAAAAAACTGGAAGTCTAGGTGCCTTAGGGCATAAATAATCTCTTTCTTTATTATTAATGACATGATGGTCAAATCCCCGTTTAATGAGGATTAGAGATGAGCGAATTATTCAAAAATTCGATTCGGCTGATTCGCCGAATTTGCGGAATAAATTCGATTCGATGCGAATTTATTCGCTGCGAATTTAACTTATTAAAAGGGTTTCTAGGCTTCAGAGAGCCTTTATATTAGTGCAGAACACTGTACCTTTAATTTAAATGCCCTTGGAGTCTGCTGGGGAAGAGAAATAATACTGACAGTCAGTATGACATGCAGATGAGTGCCGTCGATCTTAGAATCACCGCACACTTCACTCATTTGGGCAGTCACGGGGCCAAAACCAGAGTGTGGAGCCACAGTGTGGCGGTGGAGGCAGCAGCAATGGGAGGCCATACAGCACCCTATGACAAAATGGAACCCACCAGCAGTGTGAGGAGACCTGAAAGTGGCACATGGCAGAGTGTGGCGATGGAGACAGCAGCAATGGGAGGCCGTACAGGGACCCATGACACACTCTGGACCTGGCAGCAGCATGAGGAGGCGGTACAGGGGCCCATGACAGATTACGGGCCTGGCAGCAGCAAGAGGAGGCGGTACAGGGGCCCATGGCAGAGTGGCGAAGCGTAAGCAGCTTAAATTGAAGGCGATACAGAGGTCTATGTTAAAAAGTCCCCCCAGCAGCAGTGTGGGGAGACGACTATCAAGAGTCCAATGGCAGAGTGGCGGAGCAGAAGCAGCTTCAATTGAAGAAGAAGAGGATGAGGATGAAGAAGAAGAAGAAGATGAGGATGAAGAAGAAGAAGAAGAAGAAGAGGATGAGGATGAGGATGATGAAGAAGAAGAAGAGGATGAGGATGAGGAAGAAGAAGAAGAAGAGGATGGGGATGAAGAAGAAGAAGAAGAAGAAGAAGAGGATGAGGATGAAGAAGAAGAAGAAGAAGAAGAAGAAGATGAGGATGATGAAGAAGAAGAAGAAGAAGAAGAGGATGAGGATGAAGAAGAAGAAGAAGAAGAAGAAGAAGAGGATGAGGATGAGGAAGAAGAAGAAGAAGAAGAAGAAGAAGAGGATGAGGATGAAGAAGAAGAAGAAGAGGATGAGGAAGAAGAAGAAGAAGAAGAAGAGGATGAGGATGAAGAAGAGGATGAAGAAGAAGAAGAAGAGGATGAGGATGAAGAAGAAGAAGAGGATGAGGATGAGGAAGAAGAAGAAGAGGATGAGGATGAAGAAGAAGAAGAAGAGGATGAGGATGAAGAAGAAGAGGATGAGGATGAAGAAGAAGAAGATGAGGATGATGAAGAAGAAGAGGATGAGGATGAAGAAGAAGAAGAAGAGGATGAGGATGAGGATGAAGAAGAAGAAGAGGATGAGGAAGAAGAAGAAGAAGAAGAAGAGAATGAAGAAGAAGAAGAAGAAGAAGAGGATGAGGATGAAGAAGAAGAAGAAGAAGAAGAAGAGGATGAGGATGAAGAAGAAGAGGATGAGGATGAAGAAGAGGATGAGGATGAAGAAGAAGATGAGGATGAGGATGAAGAAGAAGATGAGGATGAAGAAGAAGAAGAAGAGGATGAGGATGAAGAAGAAGAAGAAGAGGATGAGGATGAAGAAGAAGAGGATGAGGATGAAGAAGAAGAAGAGGATGAGGATGAGGAAGAAGAAGAGGATGAGGATGAAGAAGAAGAAGAAGAGGATGAGGATGAAGAAGAAGAAGAAGAAGAAGAAGAGGATGAGGATGAAGAAGAAGAAGAAGAAGAGGATGAGGATGAAGAAGAAGAAGAAGAGGATGAGGATGAAGAAGAAGAAGAAGAAGAGGATGAGGATGAAGAAGAAGAAGAAGATGAGGATGAAGAAGAGGATGAGGATGAAGAAGAAGAAGAAGAAGAGGATGAGGATGATGAAGAAGAAGAAGAGGATGAGGATGAAGAAGAAGAAGAAGAAGAAGATGAGGATGATGAAGAAGAAGAAGAAGAAGAAGAAGATGAGGATGAGGATGAAGAAGAAAAAGAAGAAGAAGAGGATGAGGATGAAGAAGAAGAAGAGGATGAGGATGAAGAAGAAGAAGAAGAAGAAGAGGATGAGGATGAAGAATAAGAAGAAGAAGAAGAGGATGAGGATGAGGATGAAGAAGAAGAAGAAGAAGAAGAAGAAGAGGATGATGGTGAGGAAGAAGAAGAAGAAGAAGAGGAGGAGGAGGAGGAGGAGGATGAAGAAGAAGAAGAAGAAGAGGATGAGGATGATGAAGAAGAAGAGGATGAGGATGAAGAAGAAGAGGATGAGGAGGAAGAAGAAGAGAATGAGGATGAAGAAGAGGATGAGGATGAAGAAGAAAAAGAAGAAGAGGAAGAGGATGAGGATGAAGAAGAAGAGGATGAGGATGAAGAAGAAGAGGATGAGGAAGAAGAAGAAGAAGAAGAAGAAGAAGTAGGATGAAAATAAGAAGAATTCCATTCCAGCAAAAAGTGTATCTGCAGAGAGCTCCGCTATTTCTGACAGTTCTCTGACAGTTCCTTCACATTTACAGCGGTTGAAACATTGTATCTATTTGTTTCCGAATAAAAACATCTGTATCCTAAATGGAAACAAATAGATACAATGTTTCAACCGCTGTAAATGTGAAGGAACTGTCAGAGAACTGTCAGAAATAGCGGAGCTCTCTGCAGGGACACTTTTTGCCGGCTGTAGAAGGGATGAAAATCGGCCGATCGGGGAAAATTCGATTCGTGCATCCGAAGTTTGCTAATTTTCGGATTCGGCGCGAATCGAATTTTTCCTAATATTCGAAACGAATTCCACTTCGCCAAGTTCGATTCGCTCATCTCTAATGAGGATCTTCAGAGACTTTTTGTATGGAATGAGCGGATTTTTTGGGAGTATGGTATAAGTGTCCTTGTCGCCAAGGATCTTTAAGGCCTCAGTAATATAATCTGTTTTATTCAAGACCACTACACCTCCTCCTTTGTCTGCGGGCCTGATAACAAGATCTTTGTTATTTAGTAGAGATTTAAGGCCTATATCTAGATCCTTAGGGTTGCGTGGTTGTTTTATTCTAATCGCTTCAATATCCTTGATAACTAGTTCCTTAAAAATGTTGATGTATGATTGTTTGTATGGTGGGGGGTTGAATAAAGATGCGTTTCTGAGGTTGGAATGATGGGAGTTATTGGTTAAATTGCTGGATCCTATGGGTTTATTCATAAAGTGTCTTTTAATTGACAAAATTACTATCATAGTACACCTAAGAATCAAAATTACCACCACAGTACACCTAGGAAAACTCAAGGTCCTCGACATCCTAGCTCCCATCATAATGGACAACCTTATCACTCCCCACAGAGAAGAGTAACTTATCCCAATACCCATAACCAAGGGAATTATAACTACCATAGCAAGGATCATAATCATCACAATGGCCCAAATAACTATAACCATCAGAATAGCAATCATAATATGGATTCACAACCACGTCCACATTTTTTAGGAGGGGGATGCACAAGAAAAAGAAGTGCAAGTACAGAGGATGTAGAGGAGGAAAGAGGATTAGCAGACCCAAAGAAAAGGAGGATGTAACAGGCAAGGGCATATACAACCTAAGCGGTACCGCTTTAACAACACAGGAACTTAAGGTTTTAGACAAGGGTCTAAAGTATGCACCCAAATCAAGACTTAATAAGTTTCAAACCTATGTGGACATCCACAAGTTCACAAGGAAATTGTCAATTAAAAGACACTTTATGAATAAACCCATAGGATCCAGCAATTTAACCAATAACTCCCATCATTCCAACCTCAGAAACGCATCTTTATTCAACCCCCCACCATACAAACAATCATACATCAACATTTTTAAGGAACTAGTTATCAAGGATATTGAAGCGATTAGAATAAAACAACCACGCAACCCTAAGGATCTAGATATAGGCCTTAAATCTCTACTAAATAACAAAGATCTTGTTATCAGGCCCGCAGACAAAGGAGGAGGTGTAGTGGTCTTGAATAAAACAGATTATATTACTGAGGCCTTAAAGATCCTTGGCGACAAGGACACTTATACCATACTCCCAAAAAATCCGCTCATTCCATACAAAAAGTCTCTGAAGATCCTCATTAAACGGGGATTTGACCATCATGTCATTAATAATAAAGAAAGAGATTATTTATGCCCTAAGGCACCTAGACTTCCAGTTTTTTACTACCTTCCTAAAGTACACAAAGACCCTATACATCCTCCGGGTAGGCCAATAATCAGCGGAATTGGCTCGCTATGTTCTAATGTCGGGGAGTATATCGACTACTTTTTGCAACCTCTGGTTTCATCTACCCCATCTTACATCAAAGATACCAAACAGATATTAAATGAAATAAGTATACTTAATTGGGACCTCGAGCTTATAACTTTCCTTGTTACTGCTGACGTAACTTCGTTTATATAGTAACATCAATCATAATGATGGAATGATGGCAGCAGACTATTACCTGGGTTTAGCAGAGAATGTCTCCATGACCCATAAAACCTTCATCCTGGACCTATTAAACTTTGCAATGAGTAATAACTACTTCTGGTTTAATAACACTTTCTATCTACAAACCAGAGGCGTTGCAATGGGGGCCAAGTTTGCCCCCAGCCTGGCCAACCTGTTCATGGCCAGGTGGGAGGAAGATAACATCTATTCCAGGCAATGGCCAGAACTGCTCTTTTATAAGAGGTATATAGATGACATTCTCCTATTATGGCAGGGAGAAGAGACTGCCTTGGTAAATTTCTTTGGCACATTGAATTACAATAATCTGAATATCCATCTCACCTACGAATACAGTACAGACAGAGTTAACTTTCTAGATATTTCAATTATCAACAAGGGAGGCTACTGTATCACTGAAGCGTACTTTAAACCATCGGACAGGAATGGATACATCCCTACTGACAGCTGCCACCATCCACGTTGGCTGACAGGTATTCCTAGAAGCCAATTTATGAGAATTAGGCGTAACTGCACTGAGATCAATACTTATCACAATAAAGCACAGATTTTAAGACAGAGGTTTCTGGATAAGGGCTATACAGCAGACACTTTAGACGCAGAGATTGACAGTGTTGCCCGTATGAACAGACAGGATATGCTCTCAGGACCACCAACCTTGAAAAGGAGTATGTTCTGCCCGTTTATTACCCCATACTCCATTCAACATAAAACTATACGCAATATAATAAAGAAAAATTGGGAGGTACTCAGAGCGGATCCCATCCTAGCTGGGGCCTTACCAACCAATCCAGAAGTAGTTTTCAGGAGAGTACCATCTACGCAATACGATTGCACCTAACATAATTGACCCCCCATCCCGTTCGAGCTTATTTAGTAATCTGAAAGGCTTTTTTCCGTGCAGAAAGTGTCAGATCTGTAAACATAGTAGAATGTCAAAAAAGAAAATCGAATCCTTCACCTCGACCACAACAGGCAAAAATTACACCATTTCCAACTTTATTTCATGTAACACCCGCCACGCGGTATATCTTCTGGAATGTCCCTGCCGGAAACAGTATATTGGCAGGACGACCAGAAGACTACGTGACCGGTTCCGCGACCATGTATACAATATTAAAAGAGGGTTCCGCGAACATTCACTTTCAAAACATTATAAGGAATTTCATCATAAAGATCCCTCTTCCCTTAAATTTATAGGGATCGATATTGCACAACACCACTGGCGCGACATTAATAAATCAAGACAAGTCTCACGTCTAGAAACTAAATGGATTTTCGAAATGAAATCCATGGTTCCTTTAGGACATAACGTTGAAGTGGACATCAACTGCTATATAGATAATAGCTGATTTGACATTATACACATAACCCGCACTATGAGACAGGACCTCTTTCTGACACACTGCACGTACATATGTTGTGGGACCCAATTTTTGTGAAAGGGATACATACCGAATTGATGCTTATATGATTTATTTAGTGTTTTAAATATTTTAGGGATTTGATTATAGCAATATTATTACTATTATTATATCTACATGATTATGGCAATATTCACGTATTATCATTATGTGCTATATCTTTTATATGGTTTTTTATATGACCTATTTAGTATTATTATTATGAGTGTATATATATTTGTATGAAGACAGCATTTCTAATTAGGACAATATACTATATATCATATGGTTATAGGATAGTTTTCCGACTCACATATCTGTCCATTTACGTGAGGGGAGACCGTATGCCTGCTAATCATCCGGGCTCAGCTCAGATCTCCAATTTAATGGCGATTACTTACTTAGCTTCCTCCCCTCCTCTTTCTTCCTTTTTTATATGCTTCCTTTTTATATGCTTCCTTTTTTTATATGCATTTTTTTCTATATGCACCTTTTTGTATATACAGCTTTTATATATGCATTTTTATATATGCATTTTTGCGGTTTTCATATGCATATTTCTAAATATTAGTACACCAGCAGCAGACTTGTATAGATAATCACGATTTACCATTGCTAGGTTGGGTATATACTGGCCATCTGCTCAGTATGACACTACCTAGACTGATCTGAAGGCATTAGCCACGATCTTCTGGCTTGCGCATGCGCAGTTTGAAGGTCTGCGGCATGTTCTCAAACCAATAAAATGGCCGCCGGAACTCTCGCGCATGCGCAGTGTGCCGCGCGCCGACCATTTTCAGATGATTTCAGTATCACTGACAACATGGCACCCGCGCATGCGCATTAGGCCGAATAGCCGGCAAAATGGCGCCCGCGCATGCGCAATAGGCCAAAAAACGGCAAAACGGCGCCAGGACACTTTTTGCCGCAATTTTTTCCCTATAAATAGGAGCAAGGAGACGTCAGGCATGCATGGCATCACCCCTACAGGAGACGTGTTATTACACGAAGCGCGTCTAGGAGGAGTCTCTGCACGCCTTGACGTTACGCCACCGGATCAGAAAGGTCCGGTGTCCACCATTTTTTATCCACTGGTCAGTGTATTCTAAGAGCTCATTTCATATCTGTATAGGTACTATAAACCTGTACGTGTATTATTTTATTATAATGATCTTTACCCAATAAATACATTTCATAATACTACACCATGAGTATTTCCATCTCTATCACCTGGCACTGAGCCTTCACATCTCAGCCCAACATTTTAGGAGTCCATCCAGGCAGGAGAATTTGGGATATAGGTCCAGACCATCATCTCTGGCAGCCGTCACCCCATTTACCATCAGAGGGCACCTTCATCATCAGGCTGTACCTTCACGGGACTTCCGGCTTCATGGAATTTCTATGTGCACATTAAATTGCACTTCCGGTGAGTGGGCAATTTTTCTACACTGTCATTTTAGGATGTTGGAATATACCCATTTGGATTGAAGTCATTCATACTCCATTACTGGAATATACCTTTTTGGACTCATATCACATCACCTTGGACTGTATATTATTCAGTTTATAGGACTTTTTTGTCATATTTTGTCATACTTGTGACAGTGTGGTTTATTTGTATAGCGCTGCACACCCCATTTTTATGTTATACTTTTAGAAAGGTTTTGTGGTTCCTTTTTGTGCATCAGCAGCTTTACTTGGTGCGCTCGCTAACTCATACATTTACAAATAATGAAGAATGTTCATTTTGTTTTTTTTATCTCCAACTCACAGAGTTACTCAACTTTTTGTCCTGTATAGGGCTTACCATACCCCGGAGCTGTAGCACACGGTAGGTAGGGAAAAAAATTCTGAATGCGCAAGGTATTCTCAATCTCCTGGTTCTTTTATTCATTTGTTTTGGAGATGTCCAAAACTACATCGGTATTGGCAAGATGTGGTAGATCTGATACATTCTGTATACGATACTGTGTTTTTTACAGATCCCGTTCTATGCCTCTTTGGATATATAAATTCTAACAACCTGGAACATGATCAGGCTTTGGCCATTGTAAGATCACTCTTTATGGCCCACAGGTTAATAGCTTCTCTTTCGGTCTCACCCAACCCTCCAACCCTTGGGGACTGAATTCAGGAAATGGATAAATACGTAGCGTTTGAAAAATATACGTATGCTCAACGAAATGCCTTATGGAAGTTTGAAAAAATTATAGAGAAAATGTATAGATGCTCCATGCTCCACTTTAAGTCTACATTACAAACTGAGAGTGTCCGTGGAGTGGGTTGGCCTAATTTGAAAAATTATTTTATATACCGTACTGTTGATGATGTAGTGTATTGGTTGCCCTGGAATAATAATAATAATAATAATGGAATAATAATAGAATGATAGTATTCTGTATCCTTTCTATTTTTTTTTTTTTTTTTAATTAGGAATTCTTGGAACTTTTGGAACACTGGTTAACAATGAACCGATGACCTGTTGATGCTATTTTCTTAATAGCTAAATTGATTGTTTTCTGGGTCTTTTTTAATTTTGATATGTTTGTTATGGAAAATGTGTAAGATAAAATCTGAATTAAACAAACTTGCTTTACCTGCTCTTCCACACAGGTCCGCTGATAAGGGGGTACCCCCAGCCCTCCTGTAGGGGGCTCGGCCCCATCAGCTGCAGCGGGGGGCCTGAGCAGCTGACAAGCTCATCTGCAGCCTTCTGTCATGCTATACACACAGAGGCTCTGTGTTGTGAATGTTAGCTGCGCTCCTGCTCTGCTCCACAGGTTTACACTTTCAGGTTTCCTTCTGTTTACATTTGACTGCAACTTTGTTTCTCTCCTGTCCCTCAGACTGCTGATCCCTTTCTGTTCACTGCTACAAACCTCTCTTTCCTTATACAACTTTTTGCATGTTCCCGCAGCCCATTGAAATTAATGAGCTGAGGAAAATAAAGTCAAAAATGCCCCATTCACACAGGTCCTCTGGCCTGTACAGCATGAATGAGTGGGTTGTTCATGTGGCTGGAGCCACCTGTTACACTATGGGGACGCAGCAGCTGTATGAACACAGATTTTAATCTGACAGGTGTGTAGGTGTGGGGAAGTGGCACTGAATGCTCACTGTCTGTATTCAGGGCTGTACACCTGCACCTATATGCCTGTCAAATTAGGACCTGCAGCATTTCCATAGCGTAACATAGGTTGCTTGCAAACAGCTCCAAGTGGTTCCAGCTACAAAAACAAACCACTGATTCACATGCTACAGGCCACAGCACCCATGTGAATGAGCCCCAAGACCTCAATTACACACACAGCTTTATTTATTAACTTAGTACAATTTTATCATTAAATTTAACAGGAATTTTGTTGGGATCGTGTGCATTAATAACGTTTTTGGTGTCTTTTTACCATAAATATAATTTTGATATTTTCTCTGGCAGTGGGGGGGGGGGGGGGGGCCCTGTCAGGTATGGGCATCTTTTAGGGGAATCAGGTGTTTTTTTTGACTCCTTATAAATGGCCCTCCATGTTATCCTTTGTGTCCATGCTCACACAGACTTTTAGGAGCTTTCATTGGTAAGAACTATTAAAAGCAGGAAAAAACACAGGGCAAGTGCATCAAGGAGCAGCAGCGTTTTGGCAGTAGGCGCATTTAGCGCTTGAACGTTAATTCAGGAGCAGGGGTGGGCTGAGAACTAATGGGGCCCCCGGAAACAGGGGATCATGGGGCCCCTGTGTCCTCGCCCACACTCAAAACACACCCAGAAAAACCTACGAAAAGGTACCAGGGGCATCTCATGGGGCCCCCTACTGACCCTGGGCCCTCGGGCAGTGCCCTGGAGCCCGAATGGTCAGTCTGCCCCTGTTTAGGAGAAAGGCTTCTAGGAGAGTTTTTTTTGCGTCCTGTGTGCATGAAGCCTTATGGTTAAAAAAAAAAATTAAAATGGTTATTTGTCTGCTACCTATCTATCTTCCTATCTATATTTCTATGTATAATTCAGTTGTACTGGTATATGATGATATGAAACTGAATGAATAGAAGGCTCAAGTTTAAAACAAAATATTTTTTTCCTTTTGTTGTTAGTCAAGAAAACTAATCTCTAACCTGGTTTGTGTGACAATGTTGCCCTCTGCTGGTCACAAGTGGTAACTTGTAATTCTTGTGCCAAAATGTCTGTATATTCTGTCAGTTCAGTGAGCAGGTAAGTGACATAGGAAGCTGTGAAGCTGAAACAGGTGATAATAGTAAAGTCATCCTCCTGACTAATGAAAGAAACTCACAAAAATGGTTGATCAGAATTACAAATCCTTTAGAAGGTAAAAGCGTTAATGTACAATGTATGTATTTTAATTATTTATTATGTATGCAGTGACTCCTAAATAGACAATTGCTGTTATTTTTTTCTGAATTTAATAGACCTTAAAAAATTAAACATGGTCTTTTTTTAAAAATATTCACAAAGCTGGAAGACTTGGCAATAGTGTGCAGAAATGATTGGGAGTTAAGCAAGAAAAAAAATGAAAAATGTTCTAACCAAACAAAGTTAAACCATAAGAAAAAAATTCTCAGAAGCTTTAAGCAGGGGTTAGCAACCTTGGAGAGATGGAGATCTAAAAGGCTGGTATACAGGGGCCAAATATCGGCCAATATAATTCAATAGAAAACAGACGACATTCGATCAGCGAGTGGTCGGCTTCTGTTGAACGGGCATCCTGGAAAATTAGCATTTGATCAGTGTGTTTAGGCAGGAGCACAGTCTCTGTTGGGGATCGCCGTGGCGTTGGTACCGGCGCAGGCCCAGTGTGTCGCCCTGTGCAGGGACGCGGGCACTATGTCCTGGCCGGCCACGGCGTTCGAGTCTGCGCATGCGCAGTAGAGGCCGCAGGCGCGTGCTTGGCACCAATGACTGCGCAGGGCGCGATATTTAAACGACCCTGGGCTGTCATTCAGTGCCTTCTGGTCTTTCCCTGTATCTGCGAACCTGTGTATTGTGAGTTGCTGACCCGGATTGTACCTGACCTTGTTGTATTCTCCTGCCCAGACCCTTGCTTTGCCTGACCTCTCTCCTGGATGCCCCCTATTAGATCTGACCTTCTGTTGCTGACCTGGCGTGTGACCCGACTACTCTCTGCCCGCTGCTTTGTACCGCACCATCCCCACAGTTACCGACCCGGCCTGTCTGACCTCGCACTTGCTCAGCCATCCATCCATCCCAACGGGGTCACCCGACCTCCTCATATCAGGCTCTTCCCCGTGGGAGCCCCTGGCGAATACTGCTACCACTGACAGGTGTACTCAGTAGCCACGACCTGGTCTCAGGGTACTCCAAGTCCATCCCCACCATCAGGGGCCCTGGTGAACAAGTACTCTAAGGGCTTAGATTCCGTGCGCTGGGGACGTCTGACAAGTGGAATGCTAGGGGATGAGTGGAAGACGGTGTTCCGTACCCACTTTGGGCATTTCGAATATCTGGTCATGCCATTTGGGCTGTGCAATGCCCCAGCCACATTCCAACATTTTGTAAACAACATTTTCAGGGATTACCTTGACATTTTTGTAATTGTTTACCTAGACGATATACTGATCTTCTCATCCTCTCTGAAGGATCACAGAATACATGTGGCAAAGGTGTTGGGGTGGTTGCGTCAGCATGGGTTATACGCCAAAGCAGATAAGTGCAGTTTCGAGCAGTCTAGCATTACGTTTCTGGGTCTGATTATCTCCACCGCGGGGGTCGCGATGGATCTTCAAAAGGTCTCTGTGATTTTGGATTGGCCTGTGCCCACGGACAAAAAGGGCATCCAGCGCTTTATCGGTTTTGCAAATTTTTATCGAAAATTCATTAGGAACTTCTCGGGTCTGGTCTCCCCCATAACTCAGCTAACCAAACTTGGAACCCATTTCAAGTGGACGCCGGAGGCTCAGGAAGCCTTTGAGGCCTTGAAAAAACTATTTACCACGGCACCCATTCTGGGCCATCCAGACGCTTCCCTGCCCTACATACTGGAGGTAGATGCATCTGAGAATGCGGTGGGTTCCATCCTGTCCCAGCGAAAAGGCACCAAAGAATTACTCCATCCGATAGCGTTCTTCTCGAGGAAGCTTACCCCAGCCGAGAAGAACTACGATATCGGCGATCGGGAGTTGTTAGCCATCAAAACAGCACTGGAAGAATGGAGGTACTTGCTGGAAGGAGCCTCACACCCCATCTTGATCTTCACTGATCATAAAAATCTCGAGTACCTGAGGACTGCCAAACGGTTACGCCCGCGGCAGGCAAGATGGGCACTGTTTTTCTCCAGATTCACATTTCATATCACTTACAGACCTGGGTCCAAAAATACGAAACCCGATGCATTATCACGCATGTTTGAGGACTCCAAAGAAGAACCGGTACCCGATACTATTCTGTCCTCAGGAAATTTCTTGGCACTCCAGACAGACCTTTGGTCCAAACTAATGGATGCATCCACGGCCACGTCAACCCCATCTGGGGTGTCCCTCCAGAACAAGGGGGGACTCCTATGGAAGGAAGGATTGATCATGGTACCTGAAGAGGTCCGAACCCTTGTCTTGGGACATTGTCATGACCATCTGATGGCAGGACACTTTGGCCCAGCAAAGACCCTGGAGCTTCTTCAACGTTCTTTTTGGTGGCCGAACATGGCCAAGGACTGCAAACTCCTGCACCATCTGTCAGAAGAACAAGCCATCAAGGAACAAGGCTTGGGGACTGCTGCGGCCTTTGCCAATCCCCGAACGACCTTGGCAAAGGATTGCGATGGACTTTATAGTCGAGCTCCCACCGTCCCAAGACCACACCGCGATCTTTGTGGTCATTGATTGATTGTTAAAAATGGCCCACTTCTTACCATTGAAGAAGACTCCGTCGGCATCCGAGACTGCGCAATTTTTTATCCAGGAAGTTGTAAGACTACATGGAGTCCCAGAAGACATTGTCTCGGATCGAGGGGTCCAATTCACGTCCAAATTTTGGAGGGCACTGTGCAAGGCTTTGGATATCAAATTATCCCTCTCCTCTGCATTCCACCCTCAGACCAATGGACAGACCGAGAGGACCAACCAGACCCTGGAACAATACCTGCGTTGCTACACATCCTTCCTACAGGATAATTGGCTACCACTCTTACCCTTGGCAGAATTTGTGTACAATAACGCAAACCATTCAGCAACAGGGCAATCTCCGTTTTTTTCAAACTACGGATTTCACCCTGTCTTTCTCCCTGATTTGGTTCCTGAATACCCAGTTCTGGCAACACAAGATGCACTAGCTTTCTTCTCCTCCAACAATAAAGTATTGCAGGAAGCTATCGCTTGGGCCCAGGAGGACTACAAGAAGGCGTTTAACAAAAGACGAAGAGGGGACCTGGTGCTGCAGCCTGGGGATGAGGTGTGGTTGGCAACAACAAACTTGAAAATGCTATGTCCATCGAAGAAATTAGGACCAAAGTTTGTAGGGCCTTTTTGTGTGAAGCGAATGATCAACGAGGTGGCATATGAGCTTATCCTTCCTGAAACATTCAAGATTCATCCAGTATTCCACGTATCCTTGCTAAAGCCAATGGTTCCAGATTCATTTCCAGATCGAGAGTCCAAACCTCTGGAGGCCGTAACTTTTGAAGAACAAGAAGAATTTGAGGTGGAAGCGATCCTGAAGTGCCGAAGGAGGGGGGGCCAGACCCAATTCCTAATTAAATGGAAGGGCTATGGCCCGGAAGACAATTCCTGGGAACCAGCCCAAAATGTTCATGCACCTAGACTTGTCCGGGAGTTTCTTCGTGATCACCCGTGGTGGAGAGATCGGGTGGGCATCCGGAGGTTGCCCGTAGGGGGGGGGCAATGTCGGGGATCGCCGCGGCGCTGGTTCCGGCGCAGGCGCAGTGCGCCGCCCTGTGCAGGGACGTGGGCACTAGATCCTGGCCGGCCGCAGCATTCGAGTCCGCGCATGCGCAGTAGAGGCCACAGGCGCGCGCTTGGCACCAATGACAGCGCAGGGCGTGATATTTAAACGGCCCTGGGCTGTCATTCAGTGCCTTCTGGTCTTTCCCTGTATCCTGTATCTGCGAACCTGTGTATTGTGAGTTGCTGACCCGGATTGTACCTGACCTTGTTGTATTCTCCTGCCCAGACCCTTGCTTTGCCTGACCTCTCTCCTGGATGCCCCCTATTAGATCTGACCTTCTGTTGCTGACCTGGCGTGTGACCCGACTACTCTCTGCCCGTTGCTTTGTACCGCACCGTCCCCACAGTTACCGACCCGGCCTGTCTGACCTCGCACTTGCTCAGCCATCCATCCATCCCAACGGGGTCACCCGACCTCCTCATATCAGGCTCTTCCCCGTGGGAGCCCCTGGCGAATACTGCTACCACTGACAGGTGTACTCAGTAGCCACGACCTGGTCTCAGGGTACTCCAAGTCCATCCCCACCATCAGGGGCCCTGGTGAACAAGTACTCTGGGGCTTAGATTCCGTGCGCTGGGGACGTCTGACCAGTGGAATGCTAGGGGATGAGTGGAAGACGGTGTTCCGTACCCAGTTTGGGCATTTCGAATATCTGGTCATGCCATTTGGGCTGTGCAATGCCCCAGCCACATTCCAACATTTTGTTAACAACATTTTCAGGGATTACCTTGACGTCTGACCAGTGGAGTGCTAGTGGTACCGCTGGGCAGTCCCTTACAGTCTCCCTGGCCCTACAGCACTGTACTTCATGGGTTAATGTTTAGCTACTGTGGGGTTAGCTGTTGTAATGCCTATTAAATGTTTTGGCCTTGGACTGTCAAAAGACATTAGACTGCTTAAAGCAGATAAGAAGTGTTTGTGAGATTGAACGTGTTTGTGACATCTAGAAATGTTACATTAGACTGCTTAAATTAGATAAGACTTAGAAATCTTAGAAAGTTAAGGGTAGATAAGAAGCTGATTTGTGGCAAACGTGTGATATCACGAGATAAGATGTTTGCCAGTAAAGTGGCTGGGTGTGACTAACGGAACCTTTCTGCTAACTCCTCCTGGAGTGGGCGTGGCACCTGCCCATTTCGGGAAAGTTGCCAGAAGAATTAACAGGGTATATAATGAGAGGCCTGAACGCGGTCAAATGAGGAGCCTTCCTATGTGACAGGTGACACTCTGACGCTGGGATGTTTACCAAGGCTATATGGGCTTATTGAATTGGTCATGTTTAAGGCTTCTCCATGACCCCCTCTGCATTATGGTTCCGATGGGATCTGTTCCTTCCCGTCTTCCCGTAGCTTTGGTAATGTAGTAATTCTATGCTGTGATGCTGTCAAAAGATGTGTCTATTTCATGCTGTGATGCTCACATTATTATTTGTTTGTGTTATTATGCAGATTGTGATGACTATAAGAAATATCCTCCTAGTGTTGTGTGATATTAAAAGTGGAGCTTTTGACAGTGCAAGAATACTGCAGTTGGATTCTGTTATTTCTTTGGATGCTGAGTGAATGCTATGATGTGCCATGACAGGTGTTCATTTGGTAGTGGGTCTCTCACATGCTTAGAATAATGGTGTAAATGCTGGTTAAATCGTTTCTGTGTGGTGTTTGTGACTTGTTCTTGGTATTTTAGTCCAGCATTGCATTACAGCTGTGGATGGTGGTGAGTCAGCCTGATATCCTGTTAGATGATATATAGAAAAGAGAAAGCTTTGTCCAGGGGCTCTTTCCATGAGAGGCAAGAGGAAGGCCACACTTGCAACAATGTAGTCACTGTTGAGAAAATTCATTGTTTCCAACGGACCTGTGTATGGGATAAGGAGAGGCTGAAAAGCTGATATCATGGGAAGTGTCACAGCCAAATGTATATTATTATTATTATTACATTGAGTTTATATAGCGCCAAAGGGTTTGCTCAGCGCTGTACAATAGAGGGGGGGGACAATACATGAAACAGTACAGCAACAACAAACAGCACATGAGGGGTTAGCGGGCCCTACTCTTTCGAGCTTACAATCTAGGAGATACACCATTGTCACAGCCAAAGCCATAAATTGATGTACCTTCTGAAAGTATGTTCTACCATTTATTGAAGAAGTCCTGTATCAGCCGGTGTACATCTGAAATGAAATCTGCTACTGAAGTCTAATAGCGATAACCACAGTAAACACATTTCATTATTTAACAATGTCTGGTCTGGTCACTATATGGAAGAACTAAGTGTGTATTTCTACAGTGAATATTACTGAGGAATGAAGTGTACCACTGTGGTGACAGTGAAAGAACCCATAGAGAGCAACACTGCATAAAGAAGGAAGAGCAGCCAGTTTGGTAAAGGGAGCAGTGGTGGCCAGTGATACAGACGCCTGTCATAGGGATGGATTTGTGTTCAGTTTATCTGCCCTACACATAGGTAGGATCTCTATCTTATGGCCCACTGGAATGAAGATTCCCAGGGACCTGGTCTGGACCACCAGTGTGGAAGGCCGTGGAAAGTGTTCATTGACTTCCTTCCTAGCCTTTGGACTGAGACAAGATAACAGCAATTATCTAGAACACAAATGTAGAAGGACTTTCAGAGCACTCTAGAATCCAAACCCTGTAATGGTATAAAAATTCATCTAAGTTCATTGTACAAACTTCCATAAAACATAATCAAAACTGATTGCGCTGACAAACAGTGCTAAACTCTGATATAAATGTTACATATGCCTCAACATTCTATTTTCCACATGCCCTTACTGATAAACAAGAGATATTGTGTGTTGTATAACAACAACCGTGTAGATGATCCAATGCACTTCAATAAACTCTTCTTCATGGGAGAAAGTAGAAAGTTGCAATATATGAGCTTACAATATTATATCCAACTACATATGGTTTACAAATTTTAAAAAAACGCCATATTGATGCCATTGTGCAGTTAGACTTACATATAAGGTGCAAGGATTTGTACACAGGTCAGCCATATATATTAAGAACAAAGATTCATATATTGCCATTTTTTCCACCAGGTTTTACCCAAGCTCACAGTAAACAGAGCATGCATAGGAATACTAGGGGGTCCTCCCGCTATAAGCTGTCAACAATAGAGATAGCAGAGCCACAAATCACATCTTATTCTAATATGACTACCATCCCACAAGTATTGGGATGCCTGCCTTTACACGCACATGAACTTTAATGGCATCCCAGTCCGTAGGGTTCAATATTGAGTTGGCCCACTCTTTTCAGCTGTCTGGGAAGGCTGTTCACAAGGTTTAGGAGTGTGTCTATGGGAATGTTTAACCAGGGACTGATGTCGGACGAGAAAGCCTGGCTCGCAGTCTCCGTTCTAATTCATCCCAAAGGTGTTCTATTGGGTTGAGGTCAGGACTCTGTGCAGGCCAGTCAAGTTCCTCCACCCCAAACTCACTCATCTATGTCTTTATGGACCTTGCTTTGTACACTGATGTCATATTGGAACATCATAGGGCCATACCCAAACTGTTCCAACAAATTTGGTATCATTAACTTTTCCAAAATGTTCTGGTATGCTGACGTCTTAAGAGTTCCTTTACTGAAACTAAGGGGCCAACTACCAAACCCAGACACGTCCATGAGATTGCCAGACAGAGAAGCGTGATTTGTCACTCTAGAGAACACGTCTCCACTTCTCTGGAGTCCAGTGTTGGCATGCTTTACACCACTGCATCCAACACTTTACATTTCACTTGGTGATGTAAAGCTTGGCTGCAGCTCTTCAGCCATGGAAACCCATTCCATGAAGCTCTCTATGCACTGATGTTATGCTAATCTGAAGGTCACACGAAGTTTGGAGGTCTTTAACTATTGACTCTGCAGACAGTTGGCGAATTCTGTGCACTGTGCTCTTCAGCATGCACTGACCCCGCTCTGTCATTTTACGTGACCCACCACTTCATGGCTGAGTTGCTGTTGTTCCCAGTTGCTTCCACTTTTTTATAATACCACTAACAGGTGACCGTGGAATATTTAGTAGCAAGGAAGTGTCACAGATGGACAGGTGGCAACCTATCATGGTACCACGCTTGAATTCACTGAGCTCCAAAGAGCAACCCATTCTTTCACAAATGTTTGTAGAAGCAGTCTGCATGCCTAGGTGCTCGATTTTATACACCTGTGGCCATGGAGGTGATTGAAACACCTGAATCCAATGAATGGTTAGCACTTCTGCCTGGCAGTTTTAGGGTTGTTGGTTCAGATCTTAACCACGGCAGCACCTGCCTGGAGTTTGCATGTTCTCCCTGTGCCTGTGTAGGTTTCCTCTGGGTATTCCAGATTCCTCCCACACTACAAAGACATGCTGGTAGGTTAATTGGATCCAGTCTAAATTGGTCCTAGTATGTGTATGTATGAATGTAACTTCAGGACCTTAGATTGTGCACCCCTTGAAGGTTAGGGACTGATGTGAATGCACAATTTATATATGTAAAGCACTGCGTAAATTGATGGCGTTATATAAATATCTGAAATAAATAAAAATAAATAAATTTGGAGGGGTATCCCAATACTTTTGGCAATATAGTGTAGCTTTACACGTCTCCAGACATAGCTCTATATATACCCCACAAGGGGGTGCTAACTCACTCATTAACTCAGCAAACAATTTAGGCTGCATTCACACTTGAGCATTTTGTAGCTTAAAGCTCGAAGCTCCAAAAAAGCTTAAACTTAAAAAAAATCAGTTGTTCTCTATGGTACCTGTAACACCTGATCACGAGAACAGGCACCATAGAGAACAACTGATTTTTTAAGTTTCAAGCTACAAAACGCTCAAGTGTGAATGCAGCCTCAGTTGGAATACAGGCAATTCCCACATGCCACCACCATACCTCAATAACAATACCAAGGTTCACCAGGTTACAACATCTTTTTTAGACAGATAACATAGCAAGGTCCCATTAAAAAGTAAGGAAGGTTTGTAGAGTTCAAGGGGTCAGTAGTAAGTAACATAGAGTGCAGAGATCTGCAATATGTAATGCAGAGTTCATAGGTCACTAGTAAGTCACACAGAATATATGGGTCAAAAGTAAGTAAATAGAGCGCAGGAGTCATGGGTAAATACCACAGAGCACAGTGGTCAGTAGAGAATAATGCAGTGCAGGTGTCATGAGTAAGTAAAGCAGAGTGCAAAAGTCAGGAGAAAGTAACGCAGAGTTCAGAGGTCAGTAGTATATAACAGAGTGCAGGTGTCAGTAGTATGCAGTGCACAATGAAAACGTCACGCAAATGTAATGCAAAGTGCAGGGATCAAGAATATGTACCGCAGAGGTCAGTAGTATGTAATGAAGAGTTTTGGGGCAAGGTATATGTACCGCACAGTGCGGGGGTCAGGAGTATGTAAGGCAGAGTGCAGAGGTCAGTAGTATGTAACACAGAGTGCAGGATCGAGAGTAAGTAATGCAGCATGACAGCTGTTATCTATAGTTCTGGCCTGGATTGCCTGACTATTCTCTAGACTTTTGCCTTGTCTTCTTCATTGCTGACCCAGGATGTCTAACTACCCAACCGTGTTCTGGTCTCCGATCACTGCAAAGTAGCCCTCCTCTACCTGCTGCTCCCTGGTGGTAAAATTCCAAAGGACACCGCCTGGTGCCAGCTGCAGTAAAGACATATACAAAAAATGCAGCGCAATACTAAATAATCAAATAATAAATATACAAAAATCGTGCTCTGTGACAATTATAAAACACCGTATATGTGCTAAATCATATCATCTTATAATAAGCATCTAAACATGCTCCATCCCATACCGGCCAGACTCATCCACCTTACCAACCGCTCTGCATCTGCCACCCCCTTCTGTCATTCCCTCCACTGGCTTCCAATTGCCCAACGCATTAAATTCAAAATACTAACATTGACATACAAAGCCATTTATAACGCTGCCCCAAACTACCTCACCGACCTGATACCCAAATACCACCCAACCCGTACTCTTCACTCCTCACAAGACCTCCTACTTTCTAGCTCCCTGGTCTCCTCCTCCCACGCCCGACTGCAGGACTTCCCCCATCCTCTGGAACTCACTACCCCAATCCATCAGACTGTCACCTACCCTCCTCACCTTTAGGCGCACCCTGAAAACCCATCTCTTCAGGGAAGCCTACCCCACCCTCACTTAACAGCCGATCTCCTCCACTCCTCCTACCACTCCATCCCCCACAGCCACCTCCTCCTGTACCACTATCCCCTCCCTCCTAGATTGTAAGCTCAAAAGAGCAGGGCCCTCGAACCCCTCGTGTATTGTTTTGTTACTGTATTGTCTCATGTACTGTCCCCCACTATTATGTACAGCGCTGAGCAAACCTTTTGGCGCTATATAAATACTGTATAATAATAATAATGTCCATAATAACCATGCGTTTTCTGAAACATATTCACTGTGCGTTTATATATTAACAATGTCCCAATATAAATGAATACTTTTTAATCAACCGTCCTTTTAAGACTCAGTGCTCCAGGTGATAATGTGCCACCTCTCCTCAATATATATACGTCCGGTGATTTCTTGTGACCCCCAGTGTTATATCCTCCTCCGACACACTTATGCACTCACCTTGTGTATTGACCTGAACCATCAGTGTAATTGTAAGTATGCATATACTACTGTATGTGTGAGATTTAAAGTGTTACTAAACCCAAAACAGTAAAACCAGTCAGTATGTGTAGTAAAGCATGCTTGTTATACTCACTGTGGAACCTAGGTGTTAATACTCTGCACTTTGTAAAAAGGATGTTTGATCCTGTCTTTTGTGATCCTCCCTTTCTTCCACAGTCCTCAATCCATCTGCTAATAGAACAGAGCCTTGGGGGCAAGCTGCACATGCTCAGTTTGGTTTGTATTGCTATGGAGTTTTTTTTTCTTGGGAGAGTGCATGTGATCAGCACAGGGCCAATTGGCACTGTCCAGACAGAGGGCCAGGGGTCATGTAGCCTCATAGGACAATCGAGTAAGAATTAAAACTCCTCCTACAAGCTTTAAAGAGTGCTCTGCTGGATACTGATAGAAATCACAACACTGCTATATAGTGCTGATGAGAAAAGGTATTTAGCAGTATATATTTACTAAAATAATTGCATTTCCATGTTCTGTCTACTGTGGGAGACCAGATAGAGTGAATACATCGTCAGGGCTTTAGTAACACTTTAACTTTTTAAAATGACAGCTTTACGAAAAAAAAACATTTACTTTCTACATATTCCAAAGAATTTGGGCAAAAAAAATTAAACTTAAACTCACTATGCCTCTTACTAACTACATCAGACTATCTACTTTCCAAAAAGGGGTCATTTGGGGGGTATTTGTACTGTCCTGGCATGTTAGGGCATTAAGAAATGAGATAGGCAGTCAGTACATCAGGATTGATCAATTTTCAAATCTATATAACATAGTTTGTAAACTCTATAACTTTCACACTGACTAAATAATATACACTAATTTTGTTTATTTTTATCAAAGAACTGCAGCAGTATACAGTTTGGCCAAAATTTATGAAGAAAGATTTTATAACAAAAACTAAAAAAAATTAGTTTTTTTTCAAAATGTTCAGTATTTTATACTTTATATAGCAAAAAAATAAAACAAGTGGTGAGTAAATACCACCAAATGAAAGCTCTATTTGTTTTTAAAAAATTATTTAAAAAAAAAAAAATTATAAAAATTTAATTTGGGTACAGTGTTGTATGACTAATTGTCATTCAAATTGCGACAACGCTGAAAGATGAACATTGGCCTAGACTTCAAGAGGGTGAAAGTGTCTGGTACTGAAGAGGGTAAAGGGACATCGGGGAAAGGGTTAAGGTTTGCACCCAGAAAACAAAATACAAGAAGTGATGTTGTGCAGTGTTCAGACAAAATCAGAACAGGTGATGATAATTACACACAGAATAAGAGAAGTGGTCCTGTGCAGTATTCATACATATTTATAATAATATATATATATATATATATATATATATATATATCAATAATAAGTAAAGATAGAAGAACTATAGCCCCTTTCACACGGGTGATTCGACCAGGTCTGCCTCTCAGTTTTTTAGGCGGACCTGATCAAATGGTCCATGTATCATTATTGACCGGCAGATGTAAATGAACCTGTTTGTTTACAACTGCCTACCTCCAATCTGATCTGATCCTTCCTATCCTGTCTAGGCGGATTGGATTGGAGGGCAGTCAGGTGTAAACAGACAACATCCATTTACAGCCGACAGCCCATAGAACAGAGCTGGTTGGGTCCGTGTACACTCTGTATAAACTGAGTGGACATGGACCTGCCATCCATCTGCTCTGTTCATGGAAGGATCAGCAGACAGATCCTTTAGCTGAGCAAAGCAGACTCTGCCCCATTTGAAAGGGGCCTTACATCCAGCATACAAAACAAGAGAAGTAGATTAATCACTTCAGCTCGGGAAGGCTTTACTCCTGTCATGACCAGGCCATTTTTTGTTATTCTGCACTGCATTATTTCAACTGGTAATTGCGTGGTCATGCAACGTTGTACACAAACAAAATTGATATCCTTTTTTCATGCTTTCATTTAGTGGTATTTGATCACCACTGGGTTTTTTATTTTTTGCAATATAAACAAAAAAAGATTGAAAAAACAATTTTTTCTATTGTTACAAAAAATAGCCAATAAACTCAAACTGAGTCATAAATTTAGGTCAAAATGTATTCTGCTACATGTCTTTAGTATAAAAAAAAATCCCAATACGTATATACACTGCTCAGATAAATTAAAGGAACACTTTGAAAACACATCAGATCTTAATGGGGGAAAATATCATGCTGGATATCCATACTGATGCGGACTGGGTAATGTGTTAGGAACGTAAGGATGCCCTATCATTTGATGGAAATGAAAATGATCAACCTTCAGAGGACTGAATTCAAAGACACCCCGAAAATCAAAGAGAAAAAATGATGCAGCAGGCTAGTCCATTTTGCTGAAATTTCATTGCAGCAACTCAAAATGGTACTTTGTATGGCCCCCACATGCTTGTATGCATGCCTGACAATGTCAGGGCATGCTGCTAATGAGACGATGGACCAGAGCATCACTGAGCTCCTGGACAGTCTGAGGTGTAACCTGGCAGATTCGGATGGACTGAAACATGTTTTATTGGATTTAGGTCAGGTGAGTGTGGGGGCCATTCTATGGCATCAATTCCTTCATCCTCCAGGAATTGCCTGCATACTCTCGCCACGAGGCCAAGCATTGTCGTCCACCAGAAGGAACCCAGGACCCACTGCACCAGCGTAGCGTCTGACAATCGGTCCAAGGATTTTATCCCAATACATACTGGCAGCCAGGGTGCCATTATCTAGCCCAGCAATGGGCAAACTACGGCCCGGCGGACCTTTTAATCCGGGCCTGTGGAGCGTGATACATTGGCTGTCAGGATGTGTGTAGGCGGGGCAGCGTGACGAACATGAGGGGAGCTAGGCTCCTCTCACAGTCCGCCCTGAAGACCGGAACGGCGCGGGATACATTGGCTGTCAGGATGTGTGTAGGCGGGGCAGCGTGACGAACGTGAGGGGAGCTAGGCTCCTCTCACAGTCCGCCCTGAAGACCGAAACGGCGCGGGAACACGGCAAGAGGAACGCGCGGAGCAAAGGTAAGTAAATTGACACAGGGGGGACTTGGCTTACTACTTGGGGGGGAATAGTACTATGGGGGATGAATTAATATGGGGAATTAATTACTATGGGGGGATGAATTACTATATGGGGGATGAATTACTATAGGGGGGATGAATTACTATGTGGGATGAATTACTATGGGGGATGAATTACTATAGGGGATGAATTACTATGCTTACTATGGGGGAATATTACTATACTTACTATGGATGACACATACACATCATTCATCTACTCTTGGTCCGGCCCCCGGGTCCAATATATGAACCCATTGCGACCCTCAAGTCAAAAAGTTTGCCCACCCCTGATCTAGCCTGTACAAAATGTATGGCTTTAATCGCACTGCACACAAATCGAATGTGATTTGCACAGGAATGCGGTGTGGTTCCTGTGTGAATCACATGCGATATACCGCACCGCACAGATATGAACCCAGGCTTAGACTCTAGATCTCTCCTCTGCCCTAAAAGCATCTGATCACACCAAGATTGTTGTAATCAGATGTTTCCAAATTTGAAAATGGCGCTGTTTATCTGGCAAAACCGAAATGATGAAATGCTTGTTGCTTCTGGTTTCTTAGACCATAGAGATGATTGGAGCCATTCCGACCTCTGGAATTCGCCGGCTGAATTCTCTGGCTCCCCAGTGGGAGCGAAAAGTCCCATATAATGTTCTTTTTTATTTCATGAGCGTCATCAGTGTTATCACTGAAATGCACCAAGTGCATTTTTGCCTTATATCTATACCTGGCCATGGCAGCAGAGAACATGGGCATATGACAGATCGGGTCTGTGGACCAATATGACCGCAATTCATTCTTTTTTGTGATCCTCATGTTGAGGGTTAGGCCCAAAAACTTTTTCAATTCAGAAACCATGATAGTTTTCCATGCAAATTGTTTAGCAAGAGCTAAATTTGGGTAGGCAGCAATGTATTGTTGTGCATAGAAATTGCTTTGGCCCACAATCAATTCATACAAATCACAGTGAAAAACAGCTGAGGGTCTAAACCAGCAATGGGCAAACTACGGCCCGGCGGACCTTTTAATCCGGCCCGCGGAGCTAGGCTCCTCTCACAGTCCGCCCTGAAGACCGGTGTAGCATGAAAATCTGTCTCCTATGAGGATCTGTTCCCCTCGATGTATCTGCGCATGTGCCGGAGATCGCCGATCGGCTGCTAATGCCTGAAACTGGCACATGCGCAGATACGTCGAGGGGGACAGATCCTCATAGGAGACAGATTTTCATGCTACACCGGAACGGCGCGGGAAAGGGCGAGAGGAACGCGTGGAGCAAAGGTAAGTGAATTGACACAGGGGGGACTTGGGGACTTAATATGGGGGATGAATTACTATATGGGGGATGAATTACTATGGGGGATGAATTACTATGGGGGATGAATTACTATATGGGGGATGAATTACTATAGGGGAGATGAATTACTATAGGGGGGTGAATTACTATAGGGGGGGTGAATTACTATAGGGGGGGTGTATTACTATAGGGGGGGTGAATTACTATATGGGGGTGAATTACTATATGGGGGATGAATTACTATAGGGGGGATGAATTACTATAGGGGGGGGTGAATTACTATATGGGGGATGAATTACTATGGAAGATGAATTACTATGGGGGATGAATTACTATGGGGGATGAATTACTATGGGGGATGAGTTACTATGGGAGATGAGTTACTATGGGGGATGAATTACTATAGGGGGGATGAATTACTATGGGGGATGAATTACTATATGGGGGATGAATTACTATATGGGGGATGAATTACTATATGGGGGATGCATTACTATGGGGGATGAATTACTATATGGGGGATGAATTACTATGGGGGGTGAATTACTATGGGGGATTAATTACTATATGGGGGATTAATTACTATATGGGGGATTAATTACTATGCTTACTATGGGGGAATATTACTATACTTACTATGGATGACACATACACATCATTCATCTACTCTTGGTCCGGCCCCCGGGTCCATTATATGAACCCATTGCGGCCCTCAAGTCAAAAAGTTTGCCCACCCCTGGTCTAAACGCTAGTGCTGGCAGCGAATGAGGCTGATCCTGCTAACACTGCGTTATTGAGGACACTATACTAAGGGGGCACTAGTATAGTTCTGTTCATGATGAACATATTGATCCATAGAAACAGTACAGAATAAACACAGGTACTGGAATCATTCTCAGCATGCCAAATAATAGGACTCCACAATGTCCATGCATACAGAACAAGAAGTGGTACTCAGCTCATTGCTGATATGGAGAATGTGATGTAAAGGGAAACTCTGATATAAGGGGAACTCTCCCTTTACAGAAGAGTGCACAGTGTTGCCATTTACATTACAGTCCACAGAGTTCCCCTTACATCAGACTCCACAGACTTCCCCTTTACAATACAGTCCACAAAGTTCTCCCTTACATCAGAGTCCACAGAGTTCCCCTTTACATAAGGGTCTGCAGGGTTCCCACTAACACTGTAAGGGGGAAATCTGAGGAATCTGATGTAATAGGGAACACTGTGGACCCTGATGTAAAGGGGAACTCTGCTGTAAGGGGGGTCTCTGGTCACCAAAGCCCCCCCCCTTTACACAAGAGTTCCCGCTTACATCAGAGTCAGCAGGATTCCCACTAACAGTGCCAGGGGGACACCACACCCGCCCTCCCCCCCCCTCACGCACACTTTAGTCTGCAGCGTTCCCCTTTACATCAGAGTTCCTACTTACATCCTTTTGTGTGGAATGCTGGGCTCTTGCAAACTCCTAAGTACTAGTTCACATGGGCAACTGGGGGTGGTAAAAGCAGATAATTGAGCTGTGATTTGACTGCCCCGACTGCCCACCCAAACTTGAGTAATAGCTACCCAGGGCTGTGCACATGCTGTAGCTAAAAAAGAAACAGTATTCCGCATTTGGCACGCAACCAATCCAAATGCATAGAGACATGATGGAACTGCCCTGTGACGCACAATGCACGCCGTTGTGACACGGTGGGTAAGCATTCTGAAGGTTAAAGCAAGGTGGTGAGAGAAAGCTAGAAACCCTGTGCGCTGATAACTTCTGCTTCTGGACTGTCATCGGTTTCTTCCTTTTTCCTGGACCACCCCCAAGCCAATATGAAGAAAGTGGTGTCCTAGGGTGACAACTATACTGTGCAATGTTGTATGGTTGTCACCCGGATACAGGAAGTGTGGTAATGGTAGGATTACCAGGTTGTAATAAAGGAAACAAAACAAGCAGACTTGAAATGAAAGGACTGGTAAGCTGCAATGCTACTCATTTTTCTTCTACAGCTTACACATGCTCAAACTTCAGCTGTCTGCTTCTGTCCCAGAAAAAACACTGATATACGGAGACCTGTCTGTATTCTAGCAGACAGCCAGCACTTCTCGCAGGTGGTCAGTCATGACAACCCTCATATCTCTGTTAGCCGAGGTTTACTATAGCAGGAGAGCAAAGCCCCTCCCTGACAGGAAGCAACGTTAGCCCCATGCACGTCATGTGACTACGTCATTCCTTCCCATCGTTATCCACTCCTCATCATGTGACATAATCACGAGGTCATTACCTCAGCCCAACAATACCCACCCTCTTCTGTCAGCCAATCTAGGCTGTTTATTGCAAGAGGCGGTAATGATAGCTGACTGATCCGAGGCTGAGCCAATGGCATGGCGCGCTCCGGAGTTAGCGAAGTAATGTGGGCGGGCTGTGTTCCAGAAGCCGGAAGTGTATTGTTTTGTTGCAGGGGATGGTGGTGACAGCCGGTGTTGGTGTAGGGGAGGCGGAGGGGTGGTGCTAGGTGCCCTGTGCTCATACCTGAGTTGTGCCTCATGCACAGGTGATCAGGCATGTGATGAATGTAGGTGGAGGGCACACCCCTGATGCACTGTGTGTGTGAAATGCAGGTTACCTGGGCAGGGGCTGAGATCTAGGCTGGTGGTACCTATGTCAGATCTCTAGAGTCACACCATCGTGTGTCCACAGCATCACCCACCCTGCTGCTCTCTCCACATGGCCAGAACATGCTGTAACCCCCAGGGCATCCACAAGTAGCTTCATCTGATAGAACACAGGATCTGCCCATCGTTCAATATGCCCTGTACCTGTGGGAACTGGAGAAGATGGATCCGCCCGCTGGTGGTTGTGCTGTACGTTGTGGGACTTCTGGTGGCCATTCCAATATGTGTTTGGGAGTTACAGAAAATGCAGGTGAGCCTGACCTATACAATGTCACACACACACACTGGATGAAGGTAAACCACCTGATCTCCGGAACGTTGTACCCCCTTCATGACCGGGGCATTTATAGCTACTCAGCACTGTGCTACTGTAATTGGCAATTGTGCGGTCATGCAACATTGTACCCGAATGACATCATTTTTTTCACAAAAATAGAGCTTGCTTTTGGTGGTATTTATTCACCACTTTTTATTTATTTTATATATATATATATATATACAGTATATGAAAAAATACAGAAAATTAAAACTCGTTTTTCTTAGTTTTGGTTATACAATTTTGCAAAATAAATAATCTTTCTTTGTAAAGTTAGGCCACAATATATTCCGCTACATTTCTTTGGTAAAAAATAGCCCAAATCAGTGTATATTATTTCGTTTTCGGGAAAGTTAGGGAGTCTACAATTTATGGATTTAAAAATTGATCAATTCTGATGTCATTTATTGGGGCCCTAACATGCCAGGACAGTACAAATCCCCCCAAATGACCCCTTTTTGGAAAGTAGACAGTCCAAAGTTTGGTAAGAGGCATGACCAGGTTTTTGAAATTGTATTTTTTTGTCAAAATTTTTTTGAAAATTAAAAAATTAAAGTTTTTTTTTATTTTATTCTTTTTTCTCAATTTGTTTTTACATACTGTCACCAGTGCAGTACAGTGTCATCAAAAGAACTTTGGTTTCTTCTTTTTTTAATTTTTTCTTTTTACATACTTTCATCAGAGTAGTTCTGTGTCACCATAGTGTCTTCATACTACTCTAGGGTGTATCACGGATTTTATGTTTACACTGTTATTGCTTATAATGATGAAGTTCACTGTTATGCACAATAGTTTTACCTGTCATGAATGGATTTCATTCATGACAGCATAGTTACTGTTGACATGCTGTGATTGCTACAGCTAGTTACATGGTACAGGTATCCAGGTACCATGTGATAGCTGTGGCCCAATCACAGCATCATAAAAGTAATCAAGCTGTCATGAATAGAAACCCATTCATGACAATTTGCTTACATAAATATCATGTGATTATCATCATTGGTCATAGCGATTACATAATACCCCAGCCACTCAAAGCAGCCGGATACTGAGCACCGTGATCCACTGTGTCTGCAGAACACAGCGTTCATGGGTTTGCGCTTTTGCATACCCCAGGAGGCACGCTAGTGCACATGCGACATACCAGTAAATGTTCTGTGGGCAGGTAGCAAGTGGTTGAAGTCTATGTAAAGCTTAACCTCTTACTACCTATCTCACATGCTGCACACATGCATCCATGGGCAGGTTTCTGTGCTGAGAATGTGTGCACTGCATGCTCCCAGCACAGAGACCGAGCTGTCAGAGACAACTCCCAGTCTTTGGTAATGATCAGGAGCCGCTGGGATTAGCTTCCAATCATGTGACCACTGTAACAGCGATCATATGATCAGGCAGCCCTTCTCATCCCCTAGGTATTTTAGCCCAGTTAAAGGGATGTCAGGGCTGTGTGGAAATGGGTTAAAGCAATATTAAACCCAAAAATTAATATATTGCAGATTACCAATCCCTTAATGCGGTGGCTGCGTTATTTTTCTTTCTCGTTTTGTTACGGCTAAGCCGTGCTGCTCATCATCCTTCTATTTCTTAAGGGGATATGCATGCTGTTAAATTGTAGTGCACACATATAGTACATAGAACCAAGTGAGTGTTTTTAATTTATTTTCATAAAAGGTATATATATGCAGAAAGCACTATAAAACCTATTTCTTTACTTTGATGTCTGAGTCTGATGGATGTTTTGCTGGAGAACGTAGGAGCTTTAGTTAACATTAGTTAGGTTCACACTGAATTCGACTTTGAAATTGTGCAACTTCACTTTAAGTAGTGCAGGAACTACTTTTCTAATTGGTGCGACTCCGATGAAGTCAGAGTCGCACCAATTAGAACAGTTCCATTGCCTATCATTGGATGCGATTTGTCATGCAATTTGAATGATCAAATCGCATCACAATTTGCATCAGTGTGAACCAGGGCTTAAAGAGAGTGCATACCATTACCAAATAATGGAGGATATGAGGAAGGAACCAGCACTGTTGAGACCCCTTAAATGGGAAAGCGCACAATAGACCTATAAAAGAGACTTTATGGGTCAGTCCCAGAGGTTAGCGTATTTTGAGCACTGAGGTAGAGCACACTTACTGGCCACTTTATTAGGTACACCTGTTCAACTGCTTGGTAACACAAATTGCTAATCAGCCAATCACATGGCAGCAACTCAATGCATTTAGGCAGGTAGACGTGGTGAAGATGACTTGCTGAAGTTCAAACCGAGCATCAGAGTGGGGAAGAAAGGGAATTTAAGTGACTTTGAACATGGCATGGTTGTTGGTGGCAGATGGGCTGGTCTGAGTATTTCAAAAACTGCTGATCTACTGGGATTTTCATGCACAACCATCTCGGGTTTTCAGAGAATGGTCCGCAAAAGAAAATATCCAGTGAGCAGTAGTTGTGTGGGCGAAAATGCCTTGTTGATGTCAGAGGAGAATGGGCAGACTAATTTGAGGTGATAGAAAGACAACAGTAACTCAAATAACCACTCATTACAACCAAGATATGCAGAATACCAATACTGAATGCACAACAGCAGAAGACCACACTGGGCGACACTCCTGTCAGCTAAGAACAGGAAACGGACACAGGCTCACCAAAATTGGACAATTGAAGATTGGAAAAACGTTTCCTGGTCTGATGAGTTTCAATTTCCCTAGAGATGGTTGTGATTGAAAATCCCAGTAAATCAGCAGTTTTTGAAATACTCAGACCAGCCTGCCTGGCACCAACAACAATACCATGTTCAAAGTCACTTAAATCCACGTTCTTCCTCATTCTGATGCTCAGTTTGAACTTCAGAAAGTTGTCTTCACCACGTTTAGATGCCTAAATGCATTTAGTTGCTGCCATATAATTGGATGATCAGCAATTTGTGTTACCAAGCAGTTGTACAGGTGTACCTAATAAAGTGGCCGGGGAGTGTATATTTACAGCACAAGAGTACTTTTGTATTAGCACTGTAGTTGGACTTAATAATTAATGTTCATTTGTGCATAGAATTATTTATGGTTATAAAGGAGTTTTCCTGATGAAATATTGAGGAACATCATCGCAGTGTACAATTGTATGGGATTTTGTGAGGTGAGAGAGATGTATGTGTTCCTCAAACTATGTGAGAACTTTCTGCTACACTACATTCATTACTATACTATACAGTTATTGTTGATGTGTTACTCCTGGATGTTGTTGCATTGGTCCTTCACCCTTCAGGGAGGTTTAAGGGTGTGTGCACAGTCATAGGTGTATTTCGGAAGAGATGTGACATTGGCTAGCTTTGCTCTGATGATGCACCCTTTTTGTTCTCTTTGTATTTGCCAACAATTGCCTTTAACTAGGAAAAATGTTACAGGATAAGTGTGCTTATTACACAATCTGTGGAGGTTGTAGACCTCCTTTAGAATTCTGTTGTCCACTGTGCCGAAAGTGTTTGTGTTTGTGTGCTCACAGACAGGTATGTGACTCTAGGCACTCCTTTCCCAGTGCATTCCCTCCCTGTCCACTGCAACCATCACACTGACAGCTGCATGGGCAAAGGGTTTTTTAGTAGAGGTGGGTGGAAATTGTTGGGGAACCAAGAGAATAGTTTCCCAGCAGGTCCGTCTGGCTGTTGTTTGTTGGGTCATGGCAGTGGGCAGTCCAAAAGCAGCTTTTTAATCCACCCCCTGCCGTGTGCTGGGAATTGGTGAGAGATCTTTAAGAATCTGTGGCTGCCATAGTGACTGGTCCTTACAGTGGCAGTAGTAGAGGATTTCGTTACCTCCGATTTTGGTCTCACATAAGCAAGCCATTAGCGGCTTGAACAAACTACAGATCACACCAATCTCGGTTTGATCTGATGCTTTGGAGGCCAGAGGAGAATGATCTGGGGTCTAATAGACTCCAGATCTCTCCAAAAAGAGGACCTGTCATGGCCCATGCTATCACAAGGGATGTTTATATTCCTTTTGATAGCAATAAAAGTGATTAAAATATGTTTTTTACATGTAGGAGAGGAATGTTGGAATTGGCTTGGACTGGAAGTGGTTAAAGGCTTTTTTGAATGTGTCCCAATATCATACACTGGCGTACATTTTTCATGGTCAGATTAGAGTGCTGTAACATACAAGCTGTAATTTCTTTTTGTAGTCAGATTGTGTTCTATAGCATTTAAGTGTCCAAGGTTCCCAATATAAGTGAACTGGCTAGCCCTCAATGTTCATTGTGTGAGTGTATCACTTAAACGAAAAGTTTTATTCCTGGCTTGACTATAAAGGAAAGATAATTAAAAAAAAAAAAGAGGCAGAGGAAGCAATGAAAAATTGAACCTAGATCCCCACATGATGACTTAATTAAGAACATACAGTAAAATATTAAAATGCACAAAAAAAAGGAAAAACTTTAAATATTTTTTCAAAGTCAACTTCCAGGACAGTGTACAAGGGAGAGGCTCCATCCACCTAAACAGGAAACACATGATCCACACATTAAAAATAAAAAAGCTGGTCAAACCCTCAGTTTAATGTGTTTCCTCAAGCCAGACAGGATCACCTTACTTGTTTTTTTTTTTTTTCTTGCAGGCTGTCATGCCAGTGGCAGGGGCCTCCCAGGTACAGCCTTTCCTGGTACACCCATAATTTGTCTGCGGTTCCTTCCAGGAACTGGGGGGGGAGCAACTGGACTGTGCGGGCGAGACCACTCTGGGGGGGCTCTATCTTGTGTGTGCCTCTTTTCTAAGGGCTACCTGGCCATATTGTATCCATCCATTGGCGGCTTTCAGGATTGGGCAGCCAAGAGAGTCCTGGCAAGGGACACCATTTCTGGCAGAAGTGTACTGATGGGAGCTGGACACTTGTGCTGACCCGCATCCAAGATAGTGGGGGGGGGGCACATTTTAAAGCCAGGGCTGAGAGGATGTGGCCAGGATTCCTGGCTAGTGGCAGATAAACCGTTTATGGCGAGTGTTTAAATCCACAGCATTATACTGGGAACCCTCACAGACGGACGAGGACCAGGGAGGTAAAGCATTAGCAGTTTGAGTCAGCTGAGCCTTACAATGCAAAAAGTCTGCTTGCATGATGGAGGTGGCAGAACTGGCAGAGCACACAGGCCAGTTCCCAAGGTAGGAAAAGTTAAGGAGCTTGGCCCTGTGTTTTTCTACTTCCCAATCAGGGGAGATGGCGCAGAGTAGGGTCCTTTGTACTGAGGTGATGGGCAGTATTTACTGTATTAAATGGTGTGGAGAGGTCGCACGCTATTTTTTTTCTTTAGGGTTTAGGGGTTGCACCTTTGTGATTTTTGGGGTAGTGGTGCACCGAAATGAAAATTCTGGTGCCAAAACCGAAAATTCAAAATGCACTTGGCCGAAAACCGAAATGCCCAGTTTTTAAAAATGAATATATATTTTTTGGAAAAAAATACACTTTGATTAAAAAAATATATACCCCAATTGTTTTGTAAAATATGAAAGAGAATGTTATGGCGAGTAAACAGATACTCAACATGTCACGCTTTAAAATTGTGCACGCTTGTGGAATGGCTTGAAACTGCGGTACTTAAAAATCTCCATGGGTGATGCTTTAAAAATTTCTACAGGTTAGCTGTGTAAAATTACAGAGGAGATCTAGTGCGAGAATTATTGTTCTTGCTCCGACGTTCGTGGCGACACCTCACGTGTGGTTTGAACACAATTTACATATGTGGGCATGGCCTATTTATGCGTTCACCACTATATGCGAGCACAGGGGAACGGGGGCACCTTTAAACCTTAAAAAAAAAAAATGATTTAATGTTTTTTTTTTGTTTTTTTGCACTGTTTTCCTTTGAAAAAAATTTGAATCACTTTTCTTATCACAAGCGATGCATGCATCCCTTGTAATAGAAATAATTTGTGACAGGTCCTCTTTATGGAGAGAAATGGGGTCAATAAGACCCCACATCTCTCCTCTGCAATGTAAAGCATTGGATAAAAAAAAAGCATTGATCTAGTGCTTTAAGAAAAAAAAATGGGGTTCTGCATATGTCTTCTTTTTTTTTTTTTTTTTTTTTTTAATTGTATGATCTGCATATGTCTGATGGAGGATTGCCCTATTTTGTAGGCCAAAATCTGGGAAGAAATAGATCAAGCAAGAGTAAACTTTCTGCTTCCTGAAAGAAACCACTATGCCAGGATTGCACAGACTAATAAAACAAATGAAGCTACAGGTCTCTTTTAAGGTTTTATGGACAGTATGGGAGAGATTTCCTAAAGCTGGTGCACTCAGAATCTGGTGCAGCTGTGCATTGTAGCCAATCAACATCTAACTTCAGCTTGTTCAATTAAGCTTTAGCAATATAATCTGGAAGCTGATTGGTTTCTACGCAGAGCTGCACCAGATTTTGTACTCTATTTTTAGTAAATAAACCTCCATAAGAGAGGAGATGGCACATACAGTCCTTTCATTTCCTCTTTTCCCTCCTGCTAGAGTTCTCTATGCAGAACCCACTCCCTAGTACCTCTAGTGAGGTGTCAGTGGTAGCTGTGCAGGTGGCCAAGGTAGTCAGTGAAGAACAGGGCTCTGTGGCAGCATTGGAATATTACGCTAGTTTATCTTTGGATTCAAAAGCAAAGGAGGGGGAGCTCAAAGAGAATAAAGAATGTAGGACACAAAAATATTATTTACCCACAGAAGAAACTGAGGAATTGCTAAAGGCTATTCATGGCATGCGAGGATTTGAGGAAAAAGAGGAAGTCGAAACAAACTTTCCTGGTGCATTCCACCTTAAACCATTTTAAGGCAATAGAAGAAGCTGGAAAAACTGATGTTTTTTTCCCTTCTAATTTAAAAGAAGATTCTCCTTTAAGAAGGAAGATGCTAACTTGTGGGACAAGTGTCCCAGGTATCTCTCTCCAAAGTGTCAAAGAAGACAGATCTATCATTTGAGGATGCGGACACCCTGAAAGACCCAGTAGATAAAAAATCTGAAGGATACTCGAAGAGGGCATGGGAGGCAAGCACTGTTAATTTCAGGCTGGCACTAACCACCACCTGTGTGGCCTGGACATTAGACTTACGGCTCAGGCAGCTGCATTCACATCTAGAAGAAGGGACCCCTGTGGGGTAAATATTCAAATCCTTACCAGTTCTAAATAAGGCTGTGGTCTATATAGCAGATGCTTCCACAAAATCAATCAAATTCATGGCAAAGACCACAGCTCTTGTCAACTCAGCCCTGAGGGCTATCTGGCTTAAAACATGGTCATGTGACCCAGCTTCCAAATCAAAATTCTGTGGGTTCCCTTTTGCAGGTGATCTATTTGGGACAGAATTTTCATATCTGGAAAGTGCAACAGACAGGTAATAAGGTTTTCAGTCCCCAAGAAACCGCAGAACAAGAAGAATATTTGCCCCTTCAAACTTATCAGAAGGATGCGACAAGACAAGAGCAGAAAAAATCCTGGTCTTACAAGAAAAGGTGTTTCCTTTTCAACCCTTCCAAACCCACTGATAAATCCCAATGATTCAGGAAGCCAAGTGGGAAGAAGATTGCCAAGGTTGCTGCAACAAAGACTGATCTGTCTTATCCTGGCAGGAGAGAGGAACAAGGGATTCTTTTCTCACATTTTCTTAAGAAGAAAACCTTTGGAGAAATTTTGCTTCACTTTGAATCTAAAACGATTAAACAAGGTGGTGAGACACAAGAAATTTAGAATGGAGTCGATATACTTCACAAAGGACTTGTTGTCACCAGGAGTATACAAGAGTACACTAGACTAGAGGAAGCATACATTCACATCACTATCAGAGAGTCGTTCAAGGAGCTCCTCAGGTTTTCAGTAAAGGGTCCAAAGTGAACAGTAATTCAATGCCCTTCCTTTGAGGTTAGCATCCACCCCCCGGAACTTCACCTAGGTGTTGGTGGAGGCACTTCAAGATTTAAGGTCAAAAGTAATAGAAATTATCCCTTACTTGGACAATCTGCTACTTTTCAGCAGACACACCAAAACTCAGATTTTGCAAAGCATAGGCAGGCCAATCAACCTGGAAAAATCGCATCCACTCCCTGTGCAAAGGGTGATCTTTTTAGGCTATGCTATAGATTCAATGAAGACAAAGTCTTCCTCACAGTGAACAAATAACAGAAACTGACACCGGATGCCTGCAACCTGCTCCTAAGTTCAACTTCATCTACCTGAAAGATTATGAGGCTCTTAGGCCTAATGACGGCTGCAATCCCTGGGGTACAGTGGGAGCACCTACACACGAGAACACTCCAAAATCTTGACCACTTGATTTGGGATAGAAACAGGAATCCCTGGACAAAGTGTTTGCCATTCTGAAATTAGTGAAATAATCAGTCAAATGGGGGTTGCTCTTAGAGAATCTACAGGAAGGCCATCTCTGGTCACAACAAGATCGATTGGGCTGAGGAAAATATTTTTTGTCTATTACGGCAATTCACCTGAAAGGGGAATAACATTTTCTGGCAGACTTCCTCTCTGGAAGCGTATAATGCATATGGAATGGATTTTAAACCAAGAAGTTTTCACACAGATCACGAGCAAATGGGGTGGAGGTGGATCTTTTTGCTTCCACAGAAAACAAAAAGTGGACAACTATTTCTCCTTGCAGAGAGACCTAAGGAGCCTGGGAATAGATGCCCTAGTGCATCCCTGTAACAGCAGTCTGATGTATGCTTTTTCACCATTCCCCTTGGTCCCGAGAAAAATACAGAAGATAAAAATATCCAAGTTGAAGATCATTTCTATGACTCCTTTTTGGCCAAAAAGGACATGGTTTATGAATCTATGCAGGCTGAGCATAGCAGAACCATGGACCATATACACCAGATTCTGCAACACACCAGTCAGTAGACAGATTATCACTCACTGCTTGGTTTCCAAAAGGGACATCTTGAAAAAAAAATAATTTGTCTTGCAGAGTGATAAATGCAATTATAGACAGCAGGAAGCATTACACATACATCATTTATAAAAATGTATGGAAGCAATTTCTTGTTTTGGAGGAGATCTAACAAATGACTGGAGGGTTCAATCGGTCCAGTGGTACTTTAGTTTCTCCAGGATGGAGCAGATCTCAGTTTGGCAAATGGTACCCTTAGGGCACAAGTAGCCATTCTTTCCAACTTTTTATAAATGTGGTTGGTGGAAGAACCTTTAGTAAAGAGGTTCCTGATACTGTTGCAGTTAAAGATACAAAATGTAGAACCTTTCAAACCCCTAGAAAAGAATACTGTTTAAGAATGTTGACAATAAAAACAGTGCTCTTGGTTTCTCTGGTCTTGGCCATAAGTCAATGAAATACAGGCCTTTTTAATTTTTGAACCATACTGTACTATCCTGCCAGATATTTTGTCTCTTTCTACCAAAGGTTGCATCGGTCCTTTACAGGTCGCAGAGAAGTCAAAAGCCCCTCTTTTTGTGGGACTCCTTCAAACACAAAGGAGTCTTAGTTCAACAAGATAGATGTCGAGAGATGTTTACTGGGTTACATTGAAAGTACTAGAGTTTGGAGGACAACAACCAGTATGTTCATGCTATTTTCCAGACCTAGAAAGGCAGCTAGGGCCTCAAAAAATGTGATTGCAAGATGGATGTGGAGAGCTATAAAGGAAGCTAACTGAGCTTGCTCTCTTATGCCACCAACAGGAATACAGGCTCATTCCACAAGGGCTATGGCCAAGTCTTGGGCAGAAAAGGAAGCCACATCTCTGAGCAGATCTGCAAAGCTGACATTTGGACTAGTTTTCAGACATTTGTTCATCACTACGGTCTGGACCTCCTTTCCATCTGTCATTAAGCTTTCAGGAGGAAGGTACTCCAGGCTGTTCTTAAACCCCCCGCCCCCCCCCCCCCCCAACAGGTATTTCTAGCAAGTCCTCTCGTAAGCTGTCCTGGAAGATGACTTGGGAAAATGGTGTTCTATACCTATTAACCTTATTTCCAGGAATCTTCCAGGACAATGGTAATTCCGTCCCTTATTTCTTGTCCTGTTATATTTGCTTAATTTGGATTATTCTCTTGGGGTGTAGTAAGGTTTCTGAGGTCTTCAGTAATTGCTTATAACTGAGGGACTGAGGGCTTGACCAGGCATTTTATAGTATGTAGGTCATGTTCTTCCTGTTTAGGTGGGTGGACCCTCTGTCTCGTAAGCTCTCCTGGAAGATTCCTGGAAATAGAGTTAACAGATAAATAGCTGTTTTTAGTCTGGAATTGCCTGTTACCCTCAGCACATACATCTTCTCTGAAACAGAACAGGCAATCACCTCTTGTAAATGAACAAGGTAGAGAGTAAAGTATGAGCAAGCACTTTTTGTAACTAGACCAAGTGGTAAAGACTAAAGTTAAGTTTACTTCACGTTTGTTAGTATAAACTAAGGACATTGATTTCATTTTCATTCTAAATCATAAATGTTTACTTTGCTCTGTTCCAGGTTGGAGTTCACACCAAGGCTTGGTTTATTGCTGGTATTTTCGTACTTATGACCATACCAATCTCTCTTTGGGGAATCTTACAGCATTTAGTTCATTATACTCAGCCTGAATTGCAGAAACCAATTATAAGGTACTTTGTAGTTTTTGTCCTAGGTTGCAAACCAGTTTTAAACATAGTTGTATTCTTCTTAGTTTTCTTGTTTTTCTCTTTGTCAGAATTCTATGGATGGTGCCCATTTACAGTGTAGACAGTGTAAGTATTGTTTCATTTTGTTCAAGTATTTTGTTATCAGCAAGTACCAAACATTCCTTTAAATTAATAATATTCAGTTTTGTTCATTTGAATGTGCATTGGCCAAAATTCTATAATTTTTTTTTCTCTTGTTTCATAGATGTGGGCTTTTTTTTTTTTACACTTTTTCCAATGAGTTTTCTTGGGCTCTTTGCCTGTGGTTCTACCCAGGCCGAATTAGTATGCTTATAGTAAATAAACATCTTAAGGCTTTTAACTTGGCTCTGAATCTAAGTACGTGTGAAGTGTGACATCTACTACTCCCCAAGGATTTAGTAAACTTTATGCAATGCGTCAGCTGAACTAAGCAAAAAAAGACCAGATAATGGACACTCAACTGAAATGCATACCAGCCTATATTAGCAAAAGCGAGGCATGCAGAAACCTATCTTCCAGAACTGCTATTGTAGATAGATATGACGTCTTATATATGTCAATAAGTTCTGTTAGGAATAAGTGGGCAAGTTTTAATACAGTTATTATTATTATTATTATTATACAGGATTTATATAGCGCCAACAGTTTGCTCAGCGCTTTACAATATAACGGGAGACAATACAGCAACAATACAGTTCAATACAAGAGGGATAGGCAGGCCCTGCTCCTTGGAGCTTACAATCTAAGAGTTGACTATTTACAACCTGGTAAGGGTAAGCGATGCTTCCAGTTCAGGCATTGTTCAAGACAGGCCATGTAGAGATGTAGTAAATAGCACTTTCAGTTATTTGAGGTAATCTGTGGCCAGTCATTCCTTTTACTGTGAAGAAAAGGGAACAAAGTCGACATCACATATGTGCTGCATGCATTTGCAAACATTTTAGAGAAAAGGGAAGCCGCATTTCAAGATTAAAGCCAATATTGAGACCCTATGATTAGGCTCATTGCTTAATCGTAGAGGGTGGAGGTTCAGGTGATTTTGTCATTTTGCACCAGACGAATAATAAACCTCCATATCAGCTTTTGTCTTGATGTGCAACTTCCATGTTTCTACAATGTTTGCATGTTGAGCAGAGGACAGACTTCTTGGGTAGCCTGCAGCTGGGAGTGGACAAGCATGAAATCTTCAGCATAGCATTTGGATTATTTGATGCATCCATTTGCTGACTGAATTAGAATTTTATTAAGTGGTCATGACACATGAAATTATTGATCAATGCAGATATTTCACAAATCGCTGCTCTTAATGACACATCTACCCATCTTTTCAAACCCCTATGCCCCTTCCAAATAGGGTAGACTCTACAAGGAGTCTGCTTGCTTATCGGGGAATCTGTTCACTGATCCCTGCTGAGCAGGCGGATGGCTAGTCTTATGCGAAGCGGACACAGACGCATCCCACTTTTCTCTATGGGCAGTCAGATGTAAACGGACCGCCTGTTCTATCTTATCCGCTAGACAGAAGGGGTACGGAGACTGATCCCCATCTGTCTGTTTACAGCAGATTGCATCGGATCAGATGTAGGCGGGGGTAGATGGACACAGGTCTGTTTACATCTTCTTCTCCATAGAGGATAATGGAGGGTACGATCGGTCCGCCCGTGTGAAAGGAGCCTGAGACATCAGGCAAGTGATAAGTAATTCAATTGTATTCATGTAAACTTCCCAGTCTGATCACATGACTTTCTGTTGAAATGTGTAATAAATAGGCTTGTATTTCAGCAATGTAAATGTTTACAAATAATGAATATGCTTTTATTCCTCCTCTCTGTCATTTATCTACCAATGATACAACAGTGGGTTGCTCTTAAGTATCCTGACATTGCAATATATGTGGATACCTGTAGAGAATGCTATGAAGCCTATGTCATCTATAACTTCATGATCTTCCTCTTGAACTATTTAACAAATCGATGTCCGAATTTAGCATTGGTTCTTGAAGCTAAAGATCAGCAAAGACATCTACCTCCACTGTGCTGCTGTCCTCCGTGGCCTATGGGAGAGTAAGTAATCAAACCAGATAAATTGCTATCAGAAACACATGCAGATTGTTTTAGGCTGTTGCATGCATTGCCTTTGTCATGTTCATATTTGAAAAGAAATTCTGTGAGCCACAGAAGCAAAACACCTGCCATATTCAGGTCACAAGGCAGTAATATTGTTTGAAGACAACTGGATCACTTTTTAAAAAAAGTGTGAATTCTGTTTTCCATTCTGTAGAAAGTCAAATCAAAGCTTAGAGTTAAGAGGCTGGATTGGAATCTCAGCACTTCAAAATTACGTGTATCCTCAGAAATTATTCTACTTTTTTTTTCTTTTTTTGTCTATGGATCATCTACATGGCCACTGGAGCACTCAGATCTTAGTGGTTTTCTTATGAAGTGCTGAGTTACATACAGTATTTTACACTACAGCCTTTTATAATGATATGTTTTATTGATTTTAGTCTGTTTCAAACAGCAATAATAGGCACAACAACCTTTTAAAAAGGATTTTTCCTGTTCAGGGATCCAGTGCTGTCCTCATCCGGGCCAGTTCTTTATTCACCGGTCTTTAGGCCCCCAGCGCTGGCATGTTTACTGAAGGGAAGATGTATGTTACTCCTTCAGCTTCACAGCTGGCTTCCCATGGTGCAAGTGCAATCCACTTTGAATGGCCCTGCAGCCTTCTTGGACCTATGACGTGCCAGAAGCCTGCAGGTGGGCAAACATCCGCTCAGATCTATATGTTTTCTGCACCCAACAGCAAACAAAACAAAGATACAGTATTTATACACTGAGTGTGTGTGTGTTGTAGGATATTGTAAATATATACTGTGTGTGTGTGTGTATATATATGTGTGTATGCATGATATTGACCAGAAGGATATTCAAGGACTCCTTTCTATGTTAATTTATGCACGAGGTAATCAACTGACCTTTCTTATGTTGGGTTAACCTGTTTTTGGATAAATATGTGGAGAGTCAGGGGGAGTTTTCAGAGTGGGTTATTTGCAAATCTACCAGCATTTTAAAATGCAAATTTGTCTTATTAGATTTGGAAAGGTCTTAAATATTCATAGCGTACTTGTTTATGGTGAAGAGTATTTTAACATGGGTGTCCTGTCCACCTTTGTACAAGGATGTTGAAGATTGCAGTTTTAATTAAAATCTATGCATACAGCTGTTCTAGATCTAGACACATACGATCAAACATGCTCACAAAACCTACCAATCAGATTACTTGACACTTTGGTCAGTGGGCAAAGGTGTATATTAGGGAAGGTTTTTTTTGGTTGAGTTGGTTCAGAAGAAGTTGGGGCAGGAGAAAGTGTGACAGGAGAAAGTGGGTCCTATGAGGGTTTCTGATGATTGCATGAGTATTCTGGGTACCCTGTCATCTGCCTTGTCTGTTTTATGGATTGTCGCTGAACTGATTAAATGCATCTTCTGGAAAAGAACTGTTGGACTAGTTGCTGCGGGAAAATACATTTATAAATATACACTCATCCATCTTCTTCATGAGATAAGACAACAGATTATCTGTATCTTAATTATATAAATCATCCTTCCACATTAATTTAAGACAACGTGTGTGTGTAATAAATATATATACACTGCTCAAAAAAATTAAAGGAACACTTTGAAAACACATCAGATCTCAATGGGGAAAAATATCATGCTGGATATCTATACTGATATGAACTGAGTAATGTGTTAGGATGTGTAAGGATGCCCCATCGTTTGATGGAAATGAAAATGATAAACTTACAGAGGACTGAATTAAGACACCACCAACATCAAAGTGAAAAAATGATGCAGTAGGCTAGTTCATTTTGCTGAAATTTCATTACAGCAACTCAAAATGGTACTCAGTAGTTTTTATAGCCCCCATGTGCTTGTATGCATGTCTGACAATGTCAGGGCATGCTTCTGAGACGATAGATGGTGTCCTGGGCTATATCCTCCCTGATCTGGACTAGGACATCACGGAGCTCCTGGATAGTCTGAGGTGCAACCTGGCGGCGTCAGATGGACCGAAACGTGATATCCCAGAGCTGTTCTACTGAATTTAAGTCAGGCGAGCGTAGGGGCAATTCAATGATATCAATTCCTCCAGGAACAGCCTGCATACTCTCGCCACATGAGGCCAGGCATTGTCATGCACCAGGAGGAACCCAGGACCCACTCCACCAGCATAGGGGCTGACAGTGGGTCCAAGGATTTCATCCTGATACCTAATGGCAGTCAGGGTGCTATTGTCTAGCCTGTAGAGGTCTGTGTGTCCTTCCATTAATATGCCTCCCCAGACCATCACTGACCCACCACCAAAACGTTTAATGTTACAAGCAGCATAATGTTCTCCACGGCTTCTCCAGACCCTTTCACATCTGTCACATGTGCTCAGGGTGAACCTGATCTCATCTGTGAAAAGCACAGGGTGCGAGTGGCAGACCTGCCAATTCTGGTTTTCAATGGCAAATGCCAATTGAGCTCTATGGTGCTGGGCAGTGAGCCTAGAGCCCACTAGAGGACTTCGGGCCCTCAGGCCACCCTCATGAAGTCTGTTTCTGATTGTTTGGTCAGAGACATTCACACCAGTGGCCTACTGGAGGTCATTTTGTATGGCTCTGGCAGTGCTCATCCTGTTCCCCCTTGCACAAAGGAGCAGATACCGGTCCTGCTGATGGGTTAAGGTAAGGACCTTCTACAGCCCTGTTCAGCTCTCTTAGAGTAACTGCCCATCTCCTGGAATCTCCTCCATACTCTTGAGGCTGTGTTGGGAGACACAGCAAACCTTTTGGCAATGGCACTAATTGATGTGCCATCATAGAGAAGCTGTGCTGCCTGAGCAACCTCTGGAGGCTCCAAGTATTGCCTAATGCTACCAGTAGTGACACTGACCCTAGCCAAATGCAAAACTAATGAAAACAGAAAAGATGAGTAGAGAATAAAATGTCAGTGGCCTCCACCTTTAAAACCATTACTGTTTTGGGGTCGTCTCATTGTTGCCCATCTAGTGCACCTGTTGTTAATCAGTTTCAGCTGCTTTGGTGTTAATGAAATTAACAACCCCCTCTGCTACTTAACTGACCAGATCAATATCCCAGGAGTTTAATTGACTTGATGCTATACACTGATTAAAAAGTGTTCCTTTTCTAACTAGCTGACTGGTGTGTGAATTCTCTTTCAGGGTGTTACTGTTTAGATGCAAATTGGGTGTGCTGCAGTATACAGTGGTTCGGCCCGTCACCACTATAATTGCGTTGTAAGTATGCCAAATTGATTTCTTGGGGGGGTTCACTGAATGATGCTGTGAGCTGTTGAGAAGCATTTACGTGCTTATGATTTACTTTAAGGGATTAGCTACACCAGGCATAGTAAAGCAGATCTATTCTATAAATTGAAAGCTAAACTTGAGACCAATATAAAAGACACACTACAGCAGCCATTTTGCTCTTAGCTTTGCCTTTCCCTCTAGTCTCCCAATCAGGAATTCCTTTTGCAGATGTGCTGACAAGGACAAAACTGACAAGGAGAGAGCAGTGTGAGCAGAGAATTAACCTAATCATTCAGGCTGCTGCTCTTTCATTGTCCAATTAGGAGCTTCACGCAGTGTGCATTAGAGCCTGCAGCAAGTCAGATAGAGCTTACCTCATCTGGCTAGAGGATGTCTAGCATCATCAAGTACTTTCCTCCCCATACTTACTCTCCCTGGCTATTGCTTTGAGTAAAATGCTGCTGATTTTGGATTTAGGTAGCAAAATACAGCAGTCTGTTCTCCCTTTTTGTGCTCACAGAATGCATGATCAATTCTAGTATGTTCTTTAGCGCACCAAAACAAGCAAACACTTTGGCAGCCTCAGGCAATGGATATACTTTTTCTGGAGAGCACAGATAACCTGGTTCCATTTAGTTTCTGATGTTGAGGCCAGGGGGATTTGAGTTCTGTTGCATTGCTTAGATGTAAAATAATATGTGATATTGAGATAAAGTTCTTTACTCTTCTGTATGTTTCAGGATTTGTCAGTTGGCTGGCGTCTATGGGGAAGGCGACTTTAACTTAAAAAATGTATGGACATACTTGGTTATAATCAACAATGCGTCGCAAGTGGTGAGTCATATTTATGCCTAGAAATGGCTTTTTGAGTTGTAGTAGAATTTTCTTCAATCGTTTGGCCATTTTGTTGTTGGTGATGTGTAGATAAAATGTAAAATCACTATTCATTGCTCCATAAAAGGCTAGCTGAGGGAACTGGGTCCTGTGCTATTTACTTTGCATTATTTTACATTATTAGGTCAGAAGTAACATGCTTGGATAATAAAGCAAAATTACAGGAAAACCACTAAATACACAGATGAATTACATGTAAGGGAGTTGTACAAAGGATTTTTAATTTTCTGTCCATCCAGCCCTATGATTTTAACAGGTCTGCCTCATAGAGACTTGCCAACTCTGTCTGGCAGGGCAGGAGATCTGCTTTTTCTGTAGTTAAATATCCCTTACAGCATTTGTGCCTCCCCCAGCCTGTGATTGGACAGTAAAGGAGAAACAGCAGACTGATGAGCTCATCTGTCACTCTGATCTTTTCTCCTATCATTGAATGAGTACTGCAGCAAAACTGGTTAGTTCTGTATGCTGCTTCTCCGTCCCCAAATCTGAGCTAGAGATGTAAAATTTCCAGAATATTTGAAGCCATGGGGAAAAAAAAAATTTTATTTTTTTTTATAAAAAGGAAGTTTTTTGGAAAAATGTAAACATTTTAGTGTGGAGTAGTTTTACAAATTGAACATTTTTTTACACTGCAAATTGCAGCTTTGTTCTCAGCAGAAATTGCCCTTTTTACCTTTTTGAGGAACCCCTGACATAAAGTCTGCAATTGCTGGGAACCCCTGAAATAATATTCATATGTACAGCTCACGGAATATTGATGTGATCAGCTAGATGTCGATATAACAACAATTCTTCTTACAGCATTAAACAATAGGATAAATATTAAAATGTACCTCCTTAATGTGAAACGTGTGCTTGCTTTTTTGCACAGATGCTCAATTCTGGGTCATACTTCAGATAAGCAGTGTACAGGAGGTCAGCAGGCCAGAACACAGGGGATCCAAAAGGGCATAGTACAGGGGGGCAAGGAGAGAACTGTATAGGGGGGGGGGAGGTGGGGGGGCAAGAAGGAATAGTACAGGGGGGGGGGGCAGGAGAGAACAGTATAGGGGGGTAGGAAGGGAGCGGTATAAGTGGGCCAGTAGAGCAGAGCATAGTACAGGAGGAAACAGTACTGGAGGGCATAATACTGGTGTCTGTAGCGAACTTCCTCATGCAGAGTAGTTTAGGAAAGCTTCTGGATTGTATCTGGAATGCTAATCCCCACCGCCCTCCTCTCTCTTCTCTCCTGAGTGATGTTACACAGAGTCTTCTGGGACAGACAGGAGAGAAGGACTGGCTGGGATCAACACAGGACAGTGTTGCAAGTTGTTTTCCACTCTGGCTCTGCAGTTTGACTGTCAACTATATGGGGATGCACTCTATCCATCTTCTGCTTGTAAAGGATGGGCAGATTATTGTGGAACACCTGGTGACCTCTCATGGACCACTGGTTGAGAAACACTGCTCTAGATGATGGTCTCACCATTTTAATGAAAAAGAACTATTTACTGACCAAACTATAGGTATTTATTATGCTGTGATTGTGGAGAACATGAATAGGATGTTTTAAAGCAGGGGTCCTCAAACTAAGGCCCACGGCAAAACTAGTGCCGGCCGGGAAATAGCTAGGCTACTCGCTGGGGCCTTGGGCGCGAGGACTTAGTGAGATGCAGCCTGGAAGCCCCAGATTTTACCTGCTGCAGCCAGAGGAGCAACAGGAGTGGAGGAGAGCACACCAGGCACCAGGTACAGTGTATTGTGGTGTCCAGTGTATCAGTGTACAGTGCATTGCAGAGTACAGCATGTTAACGGTGTCCAGTGCCTTGCGGTGTCCAGTGTGTTACAGTGTACAGTGCATTACAGAGTACAGTGCATGGTGGTGTCCAGTGCGTTACAGTGTACAGTGCATTTTGGAGTTCATTGTCTTACAGTTTACAGTGCATTGCGGTGTCCAGTACGTTAGTGTACAGTGTATTTTAGTGTACAGTGCATTGAGGTTTTCTAGTGTGTTAGTGTACAGTGTATTACAGTATCCAGTGCATTTTGGTGTCCAGTGCGTTAGAGTCCAGTGCATTGCGGTGTCCAGTGTGTTAGTGTACAGTGTATTTCAGTGTCCACTGCGTTAAGAGTACAGTGCATTGCGGTGTCCAGTGCATTACAGTGTATTGCAGTGTCCAGTGCATTAGAGTACAGTGCATTGCGGTGTCCAGTGCATTACAGTGTATTGCAGTGTCCAGTGCATTAGAGTACAGTGCATTGCGGTGTCCAGTGCATTACAGTGTATTGCAGTGTCCAGTGCATTAGAGTACAGTGCATTGCGGTGTCCAGTGCGTTACAGTGTACAGTGCATTTGAAATATTGTATTGTTTTTTTCCTGTTTTTTTTTTTTTTGCCCTACAAGTAAGATATGTGCAGTGTGCATAGAAATGTGTTCATATTCTTTTCAAACCATTGTCTCCAACAGTGTGAAGGTCTGTGAACTGGCCCCCCGGTTTAAAAAGTTTGAGGACCCCTGTTTTAAAGAATATAAAGATATACTAATTTTGTTTGAAAACTGCATTGAGAAGTACAGTGTTTCTTGAATTGTATTCCAAGATTTGCTTGTCTTCAGCTGAGAGAATATTACATAAAGTCTCAGAATCTTTAATCAAGGTGTTAACGTTCTATAGTTTGAATACCATGGTATAGATATAATATTTATCATTATAAAAGAACATACTCCACACTTCTTTTTTTTTTTTTTTTTTTTTTTTTTTTTTTTTCCAATTTTTCGGGAAAAAAAAAACAAAAATGGCTTTGGAAAAAAAACGGAAAATAGTTTTTTATTTTTCTCCTAGGCCTTCCCATCTCTAGTCTGAGCTTTGTTGTACAGAGAGTGCAGCATGCTAATGGCAGGTTAAATTCACTGCTTGCATTTATATAACAATATATTTAATGACGTATTAATAAATGCAGAGCTGAATTAGATTGGATGTCCTTAACCTCACCATTTTGAAAATAGCTGGAATTATATATTGCACCCGACAACACAGGAGCAATACTACATACCAGGAATATGTTCAAGTACATGATTATCTTGGCTCTGAGATCTCCATAGTGATGTCATGCATGTGACAGTGGCACAGTGAGGAACAGAAGTATTTGAACATCCTGCGATTTTGCAAGTTCTCCCACTTAGAAATCATGGAGGGGTCTGAAATTCACATTGTAGGGGCATTCCCACTCTGAGAGACAGAAATTAAAAAACAAATTCAGGAAATCACATTGTATGATTTTTAAAGAATTTGTCTTGCATTGCTGAACAGAAGTATTTGAACACCTAAGAAACAGCAAGAATTCTGGCTCTCAAAGACCTGTTACTGTGCCTTTAAAAAGTCCACCTCTACTCCACTCATTAATCTAACTTAGTAGCACCTGTCTGAGCTCTTTAAAGACACCTGTCAACCCCACAGTCAGTCAGACGCCAACTACTACCATGGGCAAGATCAAAGAGCTGTCAAAAGACACCAGAGACAAAATTGTGGACCTCCACAAGGCTACAGGGCAATTGCCAAGCAGCTTGGTGAAAATAGATCAACTGTTGGAGCAATTGTTAGAAAATGGAAGAGGCTAAAGAAGACTGTCAGTCTCCCTTGGACTGGGGCTCCATGCAAGATCTCACCTCGTGGGGTATCACTGATGATAGGAAAGGTGAGGAATCAGCCCAGAACTACAAGGGAGGAGCTGGTCAATGACATGAAGAGAGCTGGGACCACAGTTTCAAAGGTCACTGTCGGTAGAACACTACGCCGTCATGGTTTCAAATCATGCATTGCACGGAAGGTTCCCCTGCTCAAGTCATCACATGTCCAGGCCCGTCTGAAGTTTGCCAATGACCATCTGGATGATCCAGAGGAGGCATGGGAGAAAGTCATGTGGTCAGATGAGACCAAAGTAGAACTTTTTGGTCTAAACTTCACTCGTCGTGTTTGGAGGAAAAATAAGGATGAGTTGCATCCCAAGAACACCATCCCTACTGTGAAGCATGGGGGTGGTAACATCATGCTTTGGGGGCGCTTTTCTTTGAAGGGGACAGGATAACTGCACTGTATTAAGGAGAGGATGAATGGGGCCATTTATTGTGAGATTTTGAGCAACAACCTCCTTCCCTCAGTCAGAGCATTGAAGATGGGTCGTGGCTGGGTCTTCCAACATGACAACGACCCGAAGCACACAGCCAGGATAACCAAGGAGTGGCTCCGTAAGAAGCATATCAAGGTTCTGGAGTGGCCTAGCCAGTCTCCAGACCTAAATCCAATAGAACATCTTTGGAGGGAGCTGAAACTCTGTGTTGCTCTGCGACAGCCCCAAAACCTGACAGATCTAGAGGAGATCTGTGTGGAGGAGTGGGCCAAAATCCCTGTTGCAGTGTATGCAAACCTGGTCAAGAACTACAGGAAACGTTTGACCTCTGTAATTGCAAGCAAAGGCTTCTGTACCAAATATTAACACTGATTTTCTCAGGTGTTCAATACTTATGTTCAGCAGTGCAAGAGAAATAAATTCTTTAAAAATCATACAATGTGATTTCCTGATTTTTTTTTTTTTTTTTTAATTCTGTCTCTCAGAGTGGGAATGCACTTTACAATGTAAATTTCAGACCCCTCCATGATTTCTAAGTGGGAGAACTTGCAAAGTCGCAGGGTGTTCAAATACTTCTGTTCCTCACTGTATAGGAATGCTGTATCTGTAGCTTTATATCCTGATTTTCTATTGCATTTTTGTGTTAATTTTTGTTAAATTTCTTTTCCAGTTTGCTATGTATTGTCTTGTCCTGTTCTATATAGTACTGAAAGAAGAGCTGAACCCAATCCAGCCAGTGGGCAAATTTCTGTGTGTAAAACTGGTCGTGTTTGTGTCATTCTGGTGAGTCCCTTAGGTGGATTTGTCTGGTACTAACTAGTAAAACAGACTTCCCATAATTTCCTGACAACATGTCCTGCTAGGAAATAGAAGATTAACATATAAAAATATGCAAAAAACCCATAATTTTCTTTCCTTTCTGCTTTATGTTTAGTTTCATACTACAAATCTGCCTTTTGAAATGCTCAAGTCAATGTTTTCTAGACTTTTTTCAGCCATGTACCACAAAGCAGTTGAAGTGTATTTTAACCCTAGAATTAAAGGCCAAGTTCACCGACAGTGGCCAGTTGACCGTGGGTACGAGGAGAGGATCCCTTGCCCGCTGTCCCAGGGTGGAGAGATTTTTGGGGTTAGGAGGAGGCTGCAGATGCTGGAACATCCAGCCTAAAAATGGGTGGAACATGTTCCAAAGGTGAACTTATCCTTTAACCACTTCCTGTCCGGACACTTTTACCCCCTTCCTGTCCAGGGCAATTTTCAGCTTTCAGCGCTATCACACTTTGAATGACAATTGTGCGGTCATACTGTACCCATATGAATTTTTTACCATTTTTTTGAGACAGATAAAGCTTTATTTTGGTGGTATTTATTCACCACTGGGATTTTTATTTTTTTTACTATGTAAATGAAAAAGTCCAAAAATTTAGAAAAATAGTGTTGTTTTTTTTTATAAAATTTTGCTAATAAATAATATTTCATCATAAATCTTGGCCAAAATTTATTCCGTTATTTTTTTAGTAAAAAAAAAATCCAAATTAGTTTATAACCAAAAATTATAATTTTTAAACATTTTTTTTTACATTTTTATTTTATTTTTTTTATATTATTTTTTATTTTTTTTTATTTTTTTATATACTGTCACCCTAGCAGTACAGTGTCACCATGGTGGCACTGTACTACTTGGGGGGGGGGGGGGGTGATGAAGATTTTTTTTTTTACACGGATTGCTTTTACACCCATAGAGGATGTAAAATCATTTCTCTTTCTCTCTGTCTGCATTCTTGCAGTCATTGAGAAATACTGAGTGAGCTGTGATTGGTCACAGCTTGTCACATGGTACAAGGCTGTTGTGACTAGCCTTGTACCATGTGACCTCTGTGATCATTCACAGATTTCACACGCAGTAAGCAATGATGTCACAAGTGACATCTTGCTTACTACTTTACATGTGATCACTGATTCGCCAATCAGTGATCACATGATCGGTACCTCGTACAGAGGTCCCGTCCGACAATCGGTGTTTCACTGTGTCCCAGGGAGCGCGCACAGCTAGAAAAGGCGGGTGCTCCTGTACTGCCACTGCCCTGCCGTTTATAAACAGCAGGCGGACGGCAAGAGGTTAAAATGTAATATATACTGCATCTTACCGTTTCTTAAGTGTGGTGGCTCTGTTAGGTGTTTTTTTTTTTGTAAGCTAAGTATTATGCAAGTACAAAAAATACTTGTTGATCCTGAAAGAAATATAGCATCCTGACCCTTAGCTTTATTGAATTCCTAACTCTTAATCTGCAATGCACTCTAGTGCTGGCAGTAGAAGCGCATGCCCCTGGTGCTCCTGTTGGGCTATAACTGTTGTAAATGCGACACCAACATCCATGTTGGTTAAAGTTGTTGTCTTTTCATTAGCTAAAATGTCTTTATTGATTTCATAAAGATGCTATTACTGTCCATGAGGGAACATACACTGCTTCATACTTTCTGTTTGCCTGTATTGCCTGATTCTTCTACCCCATTTAGATACTAGTGACTATGGAAATGGGTATCTTTTAGATACATATTTAAAGTGCTATCAAACCCAAAAACAAAAATGTGATATACTGCAGCTTATCAATCCTCAAATGTAGTGGCTGCACTCATTTTCTTTTCTTAACCTTTTTTTCCTTTATTTTTACCCAGTGATCCAGCCTGTAACACACTTTCAGCCCTAGGGTGTCTCCACTCTGCATGATGGGGCAACAGAGACAACTTTCATACAGCAGCATTTTCAGCCTGTGGAGAGGGTAGTGCTAGATGCAGATTTAGATGGACTTGACAGACTTGACAAAAAGTGAATACTGACATTTTTTAGAGCAGTTACAGCAACAGTTTTTTTCCTTTTGGGATGAAAGTTTTACATAAATTAATTAATCCTGTCACTGTTAAATGGTATGTCATTTAAAACTACCATTTTTGCTGGACAGCTTGGTCTGTTAAAGGAATTAAACAATATCTATATTTACTGGCTGGATTACCAGCTAAAAATAAGGGGGTTGGGAGGACAGAGAAAACGAATGCCTACTGAATGAGGCGAAGCTATGCTGCTTTCCATCATCCAATCATGTACAAGCCAAATTGCTGGAGGTTTTTTTTTTATTTTTTTTGCACATGATTGGGTATTATTTGCAAGGAGAAATGTTACTATATTCACTAAGTTCTAGGGAAAATTCTTTTGCAAAGTGAATAGCCTGTTTGCCTATAATAAAACAACCCAACTGTCATGTAACTGTCATGCAGTTCTTGGCTGTGTTCACACATGGCTGAGACAATTGACCCCTGCTGCAAGCTTTCACCTTGAGACTAGCTAAAAAGGTCCAGTCTTATCAGTGGGGGGGAAACGAAATGAATACTTCCTCCTGCCTACCTTAAACAGATTGTCTCAGACTAGGCAACATTGCGTGCGTGGTGCTCAAGGTCAGATTTTTAATGAAAACAAATTATACTGCTATACAGTTAGGTCCATATATATTTGGACACAGGCACAATTTTAGATTTTTTCAGGTATTTACCAAAATATATTCAAGCTATAGTTATATATGGATATGGGCTGAAAGTGCACACTCTCAGGTTTAATTTGAGGGTATGTACATCCAAATTGGAGGAAGGGTTTAGGAATTACAGCTCTTAAGAGTAGCCATCCCCCCTTTTTGAAGGGACCAAAAGTAATTGGACAATTGAATCCAAAGCTGTTTCATGGCCATGTGTGGGCTACTCCGTTATTTCTTCATCGATTAAACAGGTAAAAGGTCTGGAGTTGATTCTAAGTGTGGTGTTTGTATTTGGGATCTATTGCTGTGAACCTACATCATGCGTTCAAAGGAGCTGTCCATGCAAGTGAAACAAGCCATTGTAAGGCTTCAAAAATTAAACAAATCCATCAGAGCGATAGCAGCAACATTAGGAGTGGCCAAATCAACAGTTTGGTACATTCTGAGAAAAGAACGCACTGGTGAACACCGCAACATAAAAAGGCATGGAGGTCCATGGAAGACAAACGTGGTGAATGATCGCAGGATCCTCTCTATGGTAAAGAAAAACCCATTCACAACATTCAGACAAGTGAAGGGCACTCTCCAGGAGGTGGGCATTTAATTGTCAAAGTCTACAATCAAGAGAAGACTTCACGAGAGCAAATACAGAGGGTTCACCACAAGGCGCAAACCATTCATAAGCCTGAAGAATAGAAAATCCAGATTAGAATTTGCCAAAAAACATCTAAAAAAGCCAGACCAGTTCTGGAAAAGCATTCTTTGGACGGAAGAAACTAAGATTAAGGCTTGGAGCAGCCCATGATCCACAGCACACAACATCATCTGTAAAACATGGTGGAGGCAGTGTGATGCCATGGGCATGCATGGCTTCCAGTGGCACTGGGTCATTGATGTTTATTGATGATGTGATGGAAGACAGAAGCAGCCGGATTAATTCTGCAGTGTTTAGAGATATACTGTCAGCCCAGATTCAGCCAAAGGCAGCAAAGTTGATTGGACGGCAATTACAGTACAAATGGACAATGATCCAAAACACACTGCAAAAGAAACCCAGGAGCTTTTGAAGGAAAAGAAGTGGAATATTCTGCAATGGCCGAGTCAATCACCTGATCTCAACCCAATTGAGCATGCATTTCACTTGCTAAAGGCAAAACTAAAGGCAAAAAGACCCACAAACAAAGAACAACTGAAGACAGTTGCAGTTAGAGCCTGGCAAAGCATCAGAAAGGAGTAAACCCATTCTTTAGTAATGTCCAAGGGTTCCAGACTTCAGGCAGTCATTGCCAGTAAAGGATTCTCAACAAAATATTAAAAATGAACATTTTATTTATGATTATATTCATTTGTCCAATTACATTTGAGCCCCTGAAAATGGAGGGATTGTGTATAAAAATGGTTGCAGTTCCTGAAATTTGTACTTGATATTTATGTTCAACCCCTTGAATTAAAGCTGAAAGTTTGCACTTCAAATTCATTTGAATTGTTTTGTTTTAATTTATTCTGGTGGCATACAGAGCCAAAAGTATAAAAATTGTGCCTTTGTCCAAATATATATGGACTTAACTGTATGTTGTCATTTGTCAGGAATTTATTGATTAAGACTTGTAAAGCTACAGAAGGCTCAGTTCACACTAGTGCTACCCTAAAGTTGTGCGATTTCCAGTGCAACTTTAATGCAACTTATTACACTCTATAGCATTCAAGTCGTAAAAAAGTCACATCAAAGTAGTGCAGGAACCTTCTTTAAAGAAGTTGCAACTTTAGTTGCATAGATTGGAAAGAGTTGCCATTGAAATAAGTTTTAACTTGTCATGCGACTTTATGTCGCAAGTCGAATTATTTGTGTGAATGGAGCCACAAGTTTTATTTTGTTCTTAAATGTATGCCAATTAAGTAGTTGTCTGATCCAGGTTAAGTGTTAGGCATAGCACTCTTCCCTTCCTGTAATAAAGATATTTCTGGCCCTGTACAATTAGAAAATTAAAAACTGACACTTGTGTAAATATGACCACATTGCCTTTAATATGCCTAAGGAATATTCATTGTGAACACCAGAAATTAGGCAGTTCTCTGCTATACAAGTGACATTTGGTGGTATAACACAAGTGTATTTGCATTTTTGTCTGCATGTGGATTATTTTATTTGCACTTTAATACAAATTCTATTCTTTTAACATATATTTGTGTAAATATAAAGTTGAACTCAAAATTTTAAACCCTTTCAATCTTTGTTCTATATGACCAAATACCCAAGATCACATGACCTATTGCCTCAGCATTCAGTGGCAAAATAATTATTTGATCCCCTGCAGATTTTGTAAGTTTGCTCACTTACAAATAAATGAAGGGTCTATAATTTTTATCATAGGTGTATTTTAAATGCTAGAGATGGAATATTAACCCAAAATCCAGACAAAACACATGATACAAATGTTGTAAATTGAGTTGCAGTTCAGTGAGTAAAATAAGTATTTGATCCCTACCAACCAACAATAATTCTGTCTCCCATAGACTGGCTATGTGCTCATGTGGTACACAAATTAGTCCTGTCAATTTAAGAAGATGCTCCGAACGACAACTTATGTGTATAAAAGACGCCTGTACACAGAATCTCTTTCTTCCATTCAAACCTCACCAACATGAGCAAGACCAAAGAGCTGTCAAAGGACATCAGTACAAGATTGTAAACCTGCACAAGGCTGGAGTGGGCTACAAAACCATAAGCAAAAAACTTGGTGAAAAGGAGACAACTGAGCGATTATTCACAAACGGAAGAAATACAAAATACCATCAATCGCCCTCAGTCTGAAGCTCCATGTAAGATTTCACCTCATGGGTTAAAGCTGATCATGAGAAAAGTGAGGGATCGGCTCAGACCTATATGGCAGGAGCTTGTGAATAATCTCAAGGCAGTTGGGACCATCGTCACCAAACAAACCATTGGTAACACAATAGACTGCCATGGATTGAAATACTGCAGCGCCCACAAGGTCCCCTCCCCAAGAAAGCACATGTACAGGCCCATCTGAAGTTTGCCAGTGAACATCTAAATGATTCAGAGGAGATGACATCAAAATTGAGCTCTTTGGCATTAACTCAACTCACCATGTTTGAAGGCGGAAAAATGCTGACTATGATCCTAAGAACACCAGCCGTACAGTCAAGCACGGAGGTGGAAACATTATGCTTTCGGGCTGTTTCTCTGCTAAAGGTATAGGCCCACTTTGCCGCATTGAGGGGGCAATGGACGGGGCCATGTATTGTAAAATCTTGGATGAGAACCGTCTTCTGTCAGCCAGAACACTGAAGATGGGTTGTAGCTGGGTCTTCCAGCATGACAGTGACCCAAAACATACCACCAAAGCAACAAAGGATTGACTCAAGAAGAAGCATATTAAGGTAATGGAGTGCCCTAGCCTTTATCCTATAGAAAATTTATGGGGGGAGCTGAAACTCCGGGTTGTCAAGCGACAGTCAAGAAACCTTATGGACTTGGAGAAGATCTGTAAAGAAGAGTGGACCAAAATCCCTTCTGAGATGTGTGCAAACCTGGTAACCAACTACAAGAAACATCTTACCTCTGTGCTTGCCAACAAGGGTTTCTCCACCAAGTACTAAGTCATGTTTTTCTTGGGGATAAAATACTTATTTTACTCACTGAACTACAACTCAATTTATAACATTTGTATGATGTTGTTTCTGGATTTTTGGTTGATACTCTGTCTCTATCATTTAAAATACACCTATGATAAAAATTATAGACCATTTCTTTGTAAGTGGGCAAATAATAATTTTCCCTACTGTATGACACCTTTCCTGTTGTGTAAACACAGAGCTGTTATCTTTGCAGCAGGCATATTACAGGGCTTTTAAATGTATAATAACCTGAGCAAGGTGGTCAAGATGAGAAGGTGTAGTGTTGAATTATCACTAGATGTCTACAAGCCTCTTTTCAAAGTGGACAAGTGTCTCCCAGCCTTTACCACAATTATGTGAAAAAATTATTGTAGAGTAGGTTTAACATTTGTACGTTTTATAACCTGTTAATAATTCTAAAAAAATAAACCTGAGCCAGTATGTCGTGTATACTATTTGTTGCATCATATAAAGTGATACGTTGTTTATTTTTTTTTTATCAGGCAAGCAGTATTGATTGCACTCATGGTTAAAGTTGGTATTATTTCTGATAAACATACATGGGATTGGAAGTCTGTCAAGGACGTGGCAACAGGACTGCAGGTACATCTCTGGTTTTGTCAGTGCATTCTTTGGGTTGAAAACCAAGGGTTGGATTTTACCAAATCCTCATTGTTCTATCAGATCAGATGGATGCTTGATGCTGTGGTTCTAGTCATTTGTTATGGCTATACTATATAAAAATTTAATTATTGTTTGGGTGAAAAACAAGTCTTTAGGTGACTAGGTCATTACACAAGGTACAACCATCATCTAATGCAGTCATTTTTAGCTAGGGCCTCATTACTCACTTGTGGCTTTTGGCACCTTCTGCTGTTATTTTCTGCAGCTTTTACATATTTTTTGACTGTTACGCACATTTTTTTTTCAAATTTTTTATTTGCTATAAAATTCACCTCTGCAACTCAAAAAACATCCCTTAGCCTAAATGATTGTTAAACAGAACAAATTGCTCCCTATGAAGTATGCTACACAAGTAGCATCCAGTTGTATTTTGTAGCCATCAGTCACACCTGATCGGAGCCTTGTTGTGTAATAATGCCAGATTGATTTCTACTACATGCTGCTTGTATAGCTTACATGTGTACATACAGTGGGGATAATATTTATTTGATCCCCTGCAGATTTTGTAAGTTTGCCCACTTACGAAGAATGTAAGGGTTTATAATTTTTATCGTAGGTGTATTTTAAATGATAGAGACAGAATATTAACTGCAAATCCAGAAAAAGCACATGATACAAATGTTATAAATTCAGTTGCAGTTCAGTGAGTAAAATAAGTAATGGATACCCAAGCAAAACATGACTTAGTGCTTGGTGGAGAAACCCTTGTTAGCAAGCAGGAGGTAAGACGTTTCTTGTAGTTGGTTACCAGGTTTGCACACATCTCAGGAGGGATTTTGGTCCACTCCTCTTTACATATCTTCTACTAAATCCTTAGGGTTTTTTGGCTGTCGCTTGGCAACTCGAAGTTTCAGCTCCCTCCATAAATTTTCTATAGGATTATAGTCTGGAGACTGGCTAGGCCATTCCATGATATTAGTGTGCTTCTTCTTGAGCCACTCCTTTTGTTGCCTTGGTGGTTTGTTTTGGGTCATTGTCATGCTGGAAGACCCATCCACGACCCATCTTCAGTGTTCTGGTTAAGGGAAGAAGGTTCTGATCCAAGATTTTACAATACATGGCCCTGTCCATTAGCCCCTCAATGTAGGAAAGTTGACCATGTACCTTTTAGCAGAGAAACAGCCCGAAAGCATAATGTTTCCACCTCCGTGCTTGACTGTAGGGCTGGTGTTCTAAGGGTCTTGGTCAGCCTTTTCCTTCCTCCAAACATGGTGAGTCGAGTTAATGCCATGGAGCTCAATTTTGGTCTCATCTGACCTCAGCACTTTCTCCCAATCCTTCTCTGAATCATTTAGATGTTCATTGGCAAACTTCAGATGGGCCTGTACATGTGCCTTCTTGAGGAGGGGGACCTTGTGGGTGCTGCAGGACTTCAATCCATAGTAATGTATTGTGTTACCAATGGTTTGTTTGGTGACTGTGGTCCAAACTGCCTTTAGATCATTCACAAGCTCCTCCCATGTAGTTCTGGACTGATCCCTCACTTTTCTCATGATCATCCTTAACCATGAGGCAAAATCGTGCATGGAGATCCATGTTATTTTGTATTTCTTCCAATTGTGAATAATCGTTCCAACAGTTGTCTCCTTCTCACCAAGCTTCTTGCTGATGGTCTTATAGCCCATTCCAGCCTTGTGCAGGTCTACAGTTTTGTCCCTTATGTCCTTTGACAGCTCTTTGGTCTTGCCCATGGTGGTGAGGTTTGAATGGAAGGAAGAGATTCTATGGACATGTGTCTTTTATACACATAATAAATTGTCGTTAGGAGCACCTTCTTAAATTGACAGGACTAATCTGTGTACCACATGAGCACATAGCCAGTTTGCGGGAGCCAGAATTATTGTTGATTGGTAGGGGATTCAATACTTATTTTACTCGCTGAACTGCAACTGAATTTATAACATTTGTATCGTGATTTTTTTTTTTTTTCCTGGATTTGTGGTTTATGTTCTGTCTCTATCATTTTAAAATGCACCTATGATAAAAATTATATGCCCTTCATTTCTTTGTAAATGGACAAATTTACAAAATTTGCAGGGGATCAAAAAAATACTTTCCTCACTGTATGTGCATGTTCATATAAATATATCCTGTGTATAACACCAGGGAAAACAATCTGTAGTTAATCAACTAACTTATATAGAAATAAATAAGGTTGCCGCTAATAGATCACCCAGTGTTTTTCTCTACACAACAAGTGCATGTTTGACCTTGGTTTAATATTAAGGTCAGTAGGAGATGGTGAGCACATAACTGAAGCACCAGGTGAATGCATTTATCATAAGGGATGTTTTTTTTCTTAAGAAACTAAAGAAAGACTAGGTGCACGATACAGTGGTGGGTGAGTTATAATTTAATGGACACTTTTTATTGATCACATGTTGATGATATAATATGTATAAGATTATTTAATATTTATTTTGGTTGTGTTGCCCCAAGATAGAAAAAAAAAAATATATATTTTTTTTTTTTTTCTTTTTATTTATCTCGGCTTGTTATGGTTCACTGTGCTGTGCTAGAAATGACAGTCAGGTTTGTGGTGTTCCACCAGCCATTTTTGGTCAGCATAGGGGCTTCACATTTTAACAGAACAAACTGGACATGGACAAAAAGGCACAGGGAGACTAACCGTGTTTGAAAAAGGTGGTAGGATAAATGATTACATAATGCTGAGAAACTGAACAAACAGCAGATTACAGGTAGAGAATGTCGGACTTTTTTTGTTCTCTGTTCTCAGAGTGGAGAATAAAGGAGAGCATGGAATAATTCTTAAAGAAGAACTAAAGTCTGTAGTATACTAATCTTTGTTCCTGTAATGGGACCGTTAGATCTCTCACAGACTGCTGACATCTTCCTTTAGGTACCAGGTGTCTGGCCTCTTGATTAGTCAGCAGGGATGACATGACTCCCGTGCTTAGATACAGTGTATTTGAATACAAAACAGGCAGGTACGTTTTTGTCTTACTTTAGAAGACACATTGTATGTATCTTCTGCAGTGAAGAGCTACCTGGTTGCAGTTACTTCCACTTT